>NC_133458.1:112193301-112494104 GCF_048565385.1 Saimiri boliviensis
GTCCCCATGTTTGGAGGGGACCTCTAAGGTCGCAAAAGATTTGCAGAGGAAGGTGATGACAGACTCATCAATGGGAGGCTGGAGCGAGCCCAGGTGTGTTTCCTGGGTGTGTGAGCACCTATCGGGGTGGGATAGCAGTGAGATGAGCTGGAGGCCAAGGGCGTGGTGGGAGACAGTGCTGATTGCCTAGCCTGGACCAGTAAGTGTATGGGCTGACAGGCACAATGCATCAGCCAAGGCCAGGGACCCAGCTTATCTGGATGTGTACCCGCGGTGACAGTGGGCTGGTGGCCCAGAGGAAGCAGCCACAGACAGCAGAGTCTGAGACACAGAGTCAGACTGCATGACGAAGCTCTGAAGAGGGAGGGCTTTCATGGGAGGCGGTCGATGGCTAGGACCCATCTGGAGAACTGTGATGGAGGTCTGGGCACAGGCAGGAGTCCCGGCGGAAGCAGCCAGACCCGAGCCCACGGCAGGGCTGAGCAGGGTAGACGTGTTAGGCGGTACTGGCCTGGGGTCCTGGAAGCCAGGTGAGGGAGGACAAGAGCAGATGGCTGCAGTCTGTACTTTGGGTGACCCTGTGGAGGGAGAGCAGGTGGGAAGCCAGCGAGGGTCACAGAATGACCCTGCCACCTTCGGAAGCCCTGAGGGCTATGTCACGCGGCTGAGGTGAAGAGAGTCTCTAGTGCCTCAAGAGCAAGAAGGAAGGAGGCGATGGGTTGCCAGACCCTGCTGAGGTTTTATGTTGATGCCTTTTAGTTTTCTGCCGGGGACATTTGTTTCTTACTGCTTTTAAAAATTTTATCGTTTTTTCCCGGTTTTTTTTTTTTTTTTTAATTACCATTGTAACCATTTTTTAGTGTACAGTTCAGTGATATTAAGCACACTCATGCTATTCAACAATCACCACCAAAACTCTTTCCTTTTTGCAAAATCGAAATTTTACCAATAACCCGTGACTCCCCATTCTCCCTCCCCTCAGCCCCTGACACAACCACATTACCTTCTTTTTTTTATTTTTTATTTTTGAGAGGGAGTCTCACTCTGTCACCCAGGCTGAAGTACAATGGCATGGTCTTGGCTGATTGCAACCTCTGCCTCCCAGGTTCAAGTGATTCTCCTGCCTCAGCCTCCCAGGTAGCTGGTGTGTGCCACCAAACCTGGCTAATTTTTCTATTTTTAGTAGAGCTGGGGTTTTGCCATATTGGTGAGGCTGGTCTTGAACTCCTGGCCTCATGATCTGCCTGCCTCAGCCTCCCAAAGTGTTGGGATTACAGATGTGAGCCACCGTACCTGGCCCATTTACTTTCTGTTCTCTGAGTCTGACCACTCTAGGCATCTCATAAAAGTGAACTTATATACAATATTTGTCTTTTTGTGACTGGCTTGTTTCATGTAGAATGATGTCTTCAAGGTTCATCCATGTTATGGCATGTGTCAGAATTTCCTTCCTTTTTGAGGCTGAATAATATTCCATTGTACTATCAACTCATTTGTTACTGGGTTGTTTCCACCTTTTGGCTATTGTGAATAATGCTCTATAAACATGAATGTTCAAGTCTCTGCTTTCAATTCTTTTGGGTACATGCCCAGAAGTCAAATTGCTGGATCATATGGTAATTCTATTTTTTTTTTTTTTTCTTTCTGAGATGGAATCTCGCTGTGTCCCAGGCTGGAGTGCAGTGGCACAGTCTTGGCTCACTGCAACCTCCACCTCCCGGGTTCAAGTGATTCTCCTGCCTCAGTCTCCTGAGCAGCTGGGATTACAGGCACATGCCACCAGGCCCAGCTAATTTTTGTATTTTTAGTAGAGATGGGGTTTCACCATGTTGGCCAGGATGGTCTCGATCTCCTGACCTTGTGATCTGCCGTACTTGGCCTCCCAAAGTGCTGGAATTACCGGTGTCAGCCACCGTGCCTTGCTTTATTTAAAATTTTAAGGAACCTTTATACTGCTTTCCACAATTGCACCATTTTAAATTCCCACCAGCAGTGCACAAGGGCTCTCCAACATTCGTTATTTTCTTCTTCTTGTTTTTAATAGTCATCTTAGTGGCCATGAAGTGGTATCTCAATGGTTTTGATTTGCATGTCTCTAATGATTAGTGATGCTGAGCAGCCTTTCATTTGCTTGTTGGCAATTTATATATTGGGGAAATGTCTATTCAAGTCCTTTGCCCATTTTTGGATTAGACTGTTTTTTGTTGTTGAGTTTTAAGAATTCACTCTATATTTTGGATACTAATCCCTTATTGGACATGTGATTTGCAAATATTTTCTTCCTTTCTATGGATTGCCTTTTTACTCTGTTGAGAGTGCCCTTTAATGCACAATTTAAAATATTCATGAAGTTCAATTTATTTATTTTTTCTTTTGCTGCTTGTGCCTTTGGGTCACATCCAAGAAATCACTGCCAGCGTCAATGTTGTCGTGTTTTCTCTTAAGTTTCTTCTAAGAGTTTTATAGCTTCGTGTCTTACATTTAGGTCTTTGATCCATTTTGAGTTGATTTTTGTATATGGTGTTAGTTAAGGTGCCAACTGCATTCTTTGGTACGTGGATATCCAGCTTCCTTAGCGCCATTTGTCAAAAAGTCTGTCTTTTTCCCATTGAATGAGTTTTGGCACTCTTGTTAAGAAATCATTTGACCATATATGTGACGGCTTATATCTGAGCTCTCTATTTGTTCCATTGGTCCATGTGTCAGTACTTATGCCAATGCCATACTGTTTTGATTACTGTAGCTTTCTGATAAATTTTGAAATCAGGAAGTATGAGTCTTACAACTTTGTTATTTTCTGTGAAGACCATTTTGGTTATTTGGGTTCCATTGAGATTCTATATGAATTTTAGGGTGAATTTTTCTATTTCTTCAAAAAATGCCATTGGGATTATGATACAGATTGTACTGAATCTGTAGATTGCTTTGGTAGTATTGACATCTTAACAATATTGTCTTCCAATCAATGAACACAGGATGTCTTTCCACTCATTTATGTCTTGTTTAATTTCTTTCAGCAATATTTTGTAGTTTTCAGTGTTCAAGTCTTAAATTTTTTTTGGTGAAGGCAATTTCTAAGTATCTTATTCTTTTTGATGCAACTGTAAATAGAAATGTTTTTTAATTTTTCTTTTCACATTATTCTTTGTTGTTATTTAGTAATGCAATTGATTTTCATATGCTGATTTTGTATCCTGCAACTTTGCTGAATTTGTGAGTTTTTTTTTTCATTTATTTCATCCAACCCAAAACATCATGAATTTGTTATTTGTTAGTTCTAACAGTTTTTCTTTATTATATTATTGTTATTTTAAGATGGGGTTTCACCATTATGGCCAGGCTGGTCTTGAACTCCTGACCTCAGGTGATCCACCCACCTCGGCCTCCGAAAGTGCTAGGATTACAGGCGTGAGCCACCGCGCCCAGCCTAGTTCTAACAGTTTTTTAAAGTAGAGTCTTTTTTTTTTTTTTTGAGACGGAGTTTCGCTCTTGTTACCCAGGCTGGAGTGCAATGGCGCGATCTCGGCTCACTGCAACCACCTCCGCCTCCTGGGTTCAGGCAATTCTTCTGCCTCAGCCTCCTGAGTAGCTGGGATTACAGGCACGCACCACCACGCCCAGCTAATTTTTTGTATTTTTAGTAGAGACAGGGTTTCACCATGTTGACCAGGATGGTCTCGATCTCTTGACCTCGTGATCCACCCGCCTCGGCCTCCCAAAGTGCTGGGATTATGGCTTGAGCCACCATGCCCGGCCTAAAGTAGAGTCTTTATATTGTACTTTAGATAATTTTACTTCCTTTCCAATTTGGATGCCTTTAATATCTTCTTTTTGTCTAATTTCTCTGACTAGAATTTTCAATACTATGTTGAAGAGAAGAGGTGAAAGTGGGCATCCTTGTCTTCTTCCTGATCTTAGAGAAAAAGGTTTCAGTCTTTCATCATTGAGTATTACATTTCCTGTGAGTTTTCATATATGGCCTTTAACATTTTGAGGAAGATCCTTGTATTCTTAGTATTCTGAATGTTTTTATTATGAAAGGATGTTGGATTTTTGTTAAATGGGTTCCAGGAATAAAGCCCAGTGGTCACGGTGTATCATCCTTTTAATATGCTGTTGAAGTCAGTTTGGTGGTATTTGGTTGAGGACTTTTGCATCAGTGTTTTTTTTGTTTTTTGTTTTTTGTTTTGTTTTGTTTTGTTTTGTTTTTAAAATCAATGTTTTTAAAGGATTTTGGTCTGTGTTTTTCATTTTCTTGTAGTGTCTTTGGCTTGGTATTAGGGCAATGCCGGCCTCATAGAATAAGTTAGGAAGTGTTCTTTCCTTTTCTTTTTCTTTTTTTTTGGAAGTTTGAGAAGGACTGATGTTAATTCTTCTTTAAACATTTGGTAGAATTCACAAGTGAAGCCACTGAGTTCAGGGTTTTTCTATGTTGGGATTGGTTTTAACGAATGATTCAATCTCTTTATTAGTTATGGGTCTATTCAGATTTTTTATTTCTTCATGACTCAGTCTTGGTAGGTTTTGTGTTTCTAGGAATTTGTCTGTGTCCATTTCATCTAATTTATATAACTTTAGGTATGCAATTGTACATAGTACTTTCTTCTTTGTTTTTATACTATTATTATTTTTTATAGAGGCTGGATCTTGCTCTGTCACTGGGCTGGAGTGCAGTGGCACAATTAGAGCTCATTGCAGCCTCAACTTACTGGCTCAAATGATCCTCCCACCTCAGCCTCCCAAGTAGCTGGGCCTATAGGCATGTGCCACCATACCTAGCTATTTTTTTTTTTTTTTTTAAATGAGGGGTTTCACCATGTTGGTCAGGCTGGTCTTGAACTCCTGACCTCAGGTGATCCACCCGCCTTGGCCTCCAAAGTGCTTGGATTACAGTCGGGAGCCACTACATCCGGCCTTTTCTTTTTTTTTTTTTTAAGTAGAGATGAGGTCTTGCTATATTGCTCAGGCTGGTCTCAGGCTCCTGGCCTTTAGCAATCCTTCTGCCTCAGTCTTGCAAAGAGCTGGGATTACAGGTATAAGCCACTATACCCAGTCCTATAGTATTTTCTTTCTTTCTTTTTTTTTTTTTTTTTTGAGACGGAGTTTTGCTCTTGTTACCCAGGCTGGAGTGCAATGGTGCGGTCTCCGCTCACCGCAACCTCCGCCTCCTGGGTTCAGGCAATTCTCCTGCCTCAGCCTCCTGAGTAGCTGGGATTACAGGCACATGCCACCATGCCCAGCTAATTTTTTGTATTTTTTTTAGTAGAGACGGGGTTTCACCATGTTGACCAGGATGGTCTCGATCTCTTGACCTCGTGATCCACCTGCCTCGGCCTCCCAAAGTGCTGGGATTACAGGCGTGAGCCACCGCGCCCAGCCGGTATTTTCTTATAATCCTTTTTATTTCTGTAGAATCAGTATGAATGTCCTCACTTTCAATTCTGATTTTAATAATTTGAGTCTTTTTTTCTCCATTAGCTAATCTACCTAAAGAGTTGTCGATTTGGATTTTCTCTATTCCTTATTCTCTGTTTTTGTTGTTTCGAGCTGGAGTTTCACTCTTTTTGCCCAGGCTGGAGTGCAATGCGTGCAATCTTGGCTCACTACAACCTCTGCCTCCCAGGTTCAAGCGATTCTCCTACCTCAGCCTCCTGAGTAGCTGGGATTATAGACATGTGCCACCATGTCTGGCTAATTTTGTATTTTTAGTAGAGATGGGTTTTCTCCATGTTGGTCAGACTGGTCTTGAACTCAGATGATCCACCTGCCTCGGCATCCCAAAGTGTTGGGATTACAGGCGTGAGCCACCACATCCGGCTTGTTTAATGTCTTTTTATTTAAACCTACAGGATTCCTTTTAGCATTTCTTTCAGGGCAGGTCTAGTGGTAACTAACTCCTTCAGCTTTTGTTGATCTGAGAATGTCTTAATTTCTCCCTCATTTTTATTTTTTAAAATTTTTAATTTTTTTTCGAGATGGAGTTTCACTCTTGTTGTCCAGGCTAAAGTGCAATGGTGCGATCTCAGCTCATTGCAACCTCCGCCTCCCAGGTTCGAGCAATTCTTCTGCCTCAGCCTCCTGAGTAGCTGAGATTACAGGTGCATGCCACCATGTTTGGCTAATTTTTGTATTTTTAATAGAGACGGGGTTTTATCATGTTGGCCAGGCTGGTCATCAGCCCCTGACCTCAGGGGATCTGCCCATCTTGGCCTCCCAAAGTGCTGCAATTACAGTCATGACCACCATGTCTGGCCCATTTTTATTTTTTTATTAAAAAATTATTTTGAAATGAGGTCTCACTGTGTTATCCAGGCTGGCCTTGTACTTTTGGGCTCAAGTGATCCTCCTCTCTCAGCCTCCCAAAGTATTCGGATTATAGGAATAATCACCTCATCTGGCTTCTCCCTCATTTTTATTTTTATTTTTTTGAGATGTAGTCTCACTCTGTCACCCAGACTTAAGTGAAGTGGTGTGATCTTAGCTCACTGCAACCTCTACCTCCTGAGTTCAAGAGATTCTATTACCTCCGCTTCCCCAGCAGCTGGGATTACAGGTGCACGCCTCCACACCTGGCTAATTTTTGTATTTTTAGCAGAGACAGGATCTCACCATGTTAGTCAAACTGGTCTCAAACTCCTGGCCCCAAATGATCCAACTGCCTCCGCCTTCCAAAGTGCTGGTACTATAGGCATGAGCTACCATGCCTGGCCTTCTCCTTCTTTTTTTTTTTTTTTTTTTTTTTTTTGAGACAGAGTCTTGCTCTGTCACCAGGCTGGAGGGCAGTGGCACAATCTCAGCTCACTGCAACCTCTGCCTCCCGTGTTCAAGCGATTCTTCCACCTCAGCCTCCTGAGTAGCTGGGAGCACAGGTGCATGCCACCATGCCTGGCTAATTTTTGTATTTTTAGTAGAGACAGGATTTCACCATGTTGGCCAGGATGGTCTCGACCTCTTGACCTTGTGATCTGCCCACCTCAGCCCCCCAAAGTCTCCCTCATTTTTAAGTGACAGTCTTGCTGGAAGTCGAATTCTTGATTGACAATTGTTTATTCTTCAGCACTTTTTTTTTTTTTTTTTGAGACAGAGTCTCACTGTGTCGCCCAGGCTGGAGTGCAGTGGTGTGATCTCAGATCACTGCAACCTCTGCCTCCCAGGTTCAAGTGATTCAGCCTCCTGAGTAGCTGGGACCACAGGTATGTGCCACCACACCCAGCTAATTTTTGTATTTTCAGTAGAGATGAGGTTTTGCCATGTTGGTCAGGTTGGTCTTGAACTCTTGACCTCAGGTGATCCACCCACCTCAGCCTCTTAAAGTGCTGGGATTACAGGTGTGAGCCGCCATTCCCAGCATTCTTCAGCGGTTTCCATTTACAAACCCACTGCCATCTGGGCTTCAAGGTTTCTGATGAGAAATATGCTGATAATCTTTTTGAGGATCCCTTGTATATGCCAACTCACTTCTCTCTCTCTCTTTTTCAATACATTCTCTTTTAGAAAAACTTTAATTTTAATTTTAATTTTTTAGAGACAGGGTCTTGCTATGTTGCCTACAATGCACTCAAAATTCTAGGCTCAAGTGATCCTCCCACCTCAGCCTGTTGAGGAGCTGGGACTACAGGCATATGCCACCATGCCTGGTTTGTCTTTGGTTTTTGACAGTTAAATTATAATATCCTTTGATGTGGGTTTCTTTAGTTTATCCTACTGGAGTTTGTTGAGTTTCTTGAATGTTTATATTCAAGTCTTTGATCAAATTTGGGGAGTTTGGGCCATAATTTTTTCAAATAATCTCTCTTCCCCTTTCTCTTTCCTTCTAGAATTCTTACAATGCATATTTTGGTCTATTTGATGATGGCGATGTCTCATAGGCCCCTTCGGGGAGCCTTTCTGTTCATCAGACTCAATAATTTCAATGGTCTTATCTTCAGTTTGCTAACACTTTCGTCTGACTGCTTTTGAATCCCTCTAGCGAATTTTTCATTTAAGTTGCTGTGCTTTGTAAACCCAGAGTTTTTGCTCCTTTTTATGCTTCCTCCTTATTGATATTTCCATTTTGTTAATAAATAATTTCCTTGACTTGTTTTCTTTTAGCACTTTGAGCAACTTTAAGGCTATTGTGTTATTTTTTATTATTATTTATTTAGTTTTTGAGTCAGGGTCTTGCTCTGTCACCCAGGCTGGAGTGCAGTGGTGTGTTCTTGGCTCACTGCAACCTCTGCCTCCTGGTGTCAAGCCCTAGCCACCTAAATAGCTGGGATTACAGGTGTCTGCCACCAATTCTGGCTAATTTTTGTATTTTTAGCAGAGACAGGGGTTTCACCATATTGGCCAGGCTGGTCTTGAACTCCTGGCCTCTTGTGATCTGCCTGCCTTGGCCTTCTAAAGTTCTGGGATTACAGGCATGAGCCATTGCACCCAGCTGCAACAATTGTTTTGAAGTCTGTCAAGTAAGTCTGCTGTCTAGTCTTCCCAGGAACAGTTTCTGTTGGTTAATATTTTCCCTTTGGATGGGCCATGTTTTTCTTTTTCTTGTATGTTTCGTGATTGTTTTTGGTTGAAAAATGGATATTTGATTCTTGTAATGTAGTAACTCTGTAGATCAGATTCTCCTTCTGAGATGCTACTGTGCTAAAAGCTGAGATTGCCTGATATTAACTACAATCTACTGTCCAAGCCTTATCTTGGAAGCTTCTAGCCCTCTAGAGACTCCAGAGTTGCAAAACAGTTACATCAGGGCTGGCATGGTGGCTCATGCCTGTAATCCCAGCACTTTGGGAGGCTGAGGCAGGTGGATTGCTTGAGGTCAGGAGTTTGAGACCAGCCTGGCCAACACTGTGAAACCCCATCTCTATTAAAACTACAAAAATCAGCCAGGAGTGGTGGCAGGTGCCTGTAATCCCAGCTACTCGGGAGGCTGAGATGCGAGAATCGCTTGAACCCAGGAGGCAGAGGTTGCGGTGAGCCGAGATCACACCACTACACTCCAGCCTGGGAGATTCTGTCTGAAAAAAAAAAAAATACAAAAAAAGTTATACCAGATAAATTGTGGTCTAGGTCAGGAGAGACACTTCCTACTCTGCCATTTTCCCTAATTTCACTCTGAGCCTTGTGTTGTAAAAGAAGCGAACAGACCATGAGGATGCCTGGTGCATGGCTCTGAGGGTATACACCCTGATACTTACATGTGCACACAAATATGGGCTGTCATCACAGGCCAGCTTGTTAGACTGCGGCTGTGCCAAACTGGGGGTGATAGGAAGGGGTACAATTATGTGTATGTGGATGTTTGGGCGTCATTTGTGTGTTCATGTGAGGTGATATGTGTTGCTCTGTGCTGTACCCCCATAAATGTACTTCTGTTTGTACCCATGATTATACCTATTCTGTGAACCTTGGAGTATGTTCATCTGTGGGTACACCTAGAACTATGATCTGGAGGAATTGCACAATCCGCATACATCTTGAGGGTACACCTGAGTGTGTCTGTGCATGTCCTTCTTTATACGTACCTTGTGTGTGACCTCTAAGCACACACCGCTCTGTGTATATTTTGTGTACGTATGTGCATGTACCTCTGTTTACCTCTAAGCATGTTCCTGAGTGTATACCTCTGAGTGTCCCACTGAGCACATGCCTTTGAGTGTGTAACTGCATGTGTATCTCTGAACATGGTCCTCTGTGTGTTCCGCTGATCATGGACCTCTAAGCATGTGTCTTTTACCGTGTACCTCTGTGTGTGCCTTTGAGAGTGTGAGCTGGAGTGAGCCCTTTAGGGGTGTGCATGGCAAACCGAAGCTCACTGACTCTCCGCCACTTCCAGGACTCCTACCTGCTTGACTATTTCCTCTTTCTGAACCGCTACTTTGAGGCGGGGGCCCCGGTGTACTTTGTTACCACCTCGGGCTACAACTTCTCCAGCAAGGCTGGCATGAATGCCATCTGCTCCAGTGCTGGCTGCAACAACTTCTCCCTCACCCAGAAGATCCAATATGCCACCGAGTTCCCTGAGCAGTGAGTGCCTGGTCCACCCCGCCCCCAGCCTGCTCCCTGCTCGAGTCCCCCAGTCCTCTCCACTCTCCTCTTCTTGCCTATTCTACTCCTGTCCTGCTGCCCTGCTGCCCTGCCGCCGTATGGCTGGGGATGGCTGCGTGGGTGTTGGCCACGGGAAGGACCCACCACCCTGCCCAGCTGGCTTTGTCACCCTTTCTCCCACCTGTCCCTCAGGTCCTACCTGGCCATCCCCGCCTCCTCCTGGGTGGATGACTTCATTGACTGGCTGACGCCATCCTCCTGCTGCCGCCTTTACATAGCTGGCCCCAATATGAACAAGTTCTGCCCCTCGACTGTCAGTGAGTGTGGGGCCAGAGGGGCTCACTGCCTACCACAGCTCGGGCAAACTGAGGCAACAGAAAGGAAAGGGCTGGCGAGGCTCTCTCAACCCCTTCCACCCGTCCTGCGGGGTCCATCGGGGGCATGGGTGCAGGGCCTCAGGGACAGGCGCTCTACCAGGAGCACCTGTGTGTGGGTGTCTGTGCTGGCCCTCGGGCATCATGCACATATGCTGCTGTGCGCTGTGTCCCCTCTTTCAGAGCACATGGCGCTCTAGGATGGCAAGGCAGTGGAGAGTCAGGAGTGGAGAGCTGAGGTTGGCACATGGCCCTGCCATCCTAAGCAGTGGCATTTGTAGGTGGAGAGGCTGTTGTGGGGCCTGTTTTTCTGCCCAAACTTCCTTCCCCTCTTTGCCTGTAGGTGCCCACAGTTGCTATAGCCAGGAGAACTTCTCCCACAAATTACAAATGCAAATCCCCCTAGAAGTGACTCATTGAGGCTGGCGTGCCCAGGACCTTTGATGGGACTAGGGGAAGGAGGGGCACAGAGTAGGGGCTGCCAGCCCTGGGTGCCACTGCCCAGACCGCTGCTTTCTCTGCAGACTCCCTGAACTGCTTAAAGAACTGCATGAGCATCACGATGGGCTCTGTGAGGCCCTCGGTGGAGCAGTTCCATAAGTATCTTCCCTGGTTCCTGAACGATCGGCCCAATATCAAATGTCCCAAAGGGTAAGCTTGGGAGGGCCTTCTGCTGGGGCGGACAGGTGTGTGGGACCCAAGATGGGGGTGAATATAGAGAGGCAGGAGGAGGCTATCAGGGGCCTCTCGAGGGTTGCTGTGGGCTGGGCAGATGAAAGGAGCTTTGTCCCTGGCTCAGCTTTTGCCCTGACCTTCTCGCAGTGGCCTGGGAGCATACAGCACCTCTGTGAACTTAACTTCAGATGGCCAGGTTTTAGGTAAGCATGGCCTTGCCTGGAGGGGAGGACATAAATCGGTGGCTCTGGAGGGCCCCCGAGGACCCCAGGGAACAGCCCCTCACATATTCTCTCCCTCCTTTGTCAGGGGCTTCTAACTGCCCTGGCCCTGTCAGCAGGGGTCTCGTTTCCCAACTCCGCATCCTCAGACTTCACTCCTTCTCTCACTCCCAAGTCCACGGTCAGCATTAAATATGTGGAATTCATTCAGCAGTTGATCCCATACTTGGGAGTCCTCCACACCCTGGCTAAGCACCCTTCTTACCAGCACAAATTACACCCTAAGGGCAGCTGGCTAAATGAATTAGGGTGCTTGGCACAGCACAGTCCTAGTAGCCATAAAAAGTAACAACAGGCAGCCAGGCACGGTGGCTCACGCCTGTAATCCCAGCACTTTGGGAGGAGGAGGAGGGCAGATCACCTGAGGTTGGGAGTTCGGGACCAGCATGACCAGCATGGAGAAAACCCATCTCTACTAAAAAAAAAAAAAAAAAAAAAAAAAAAAAAAAAAAAAAAAAAAAAATTAGCTGGGCGTGGTGGCACATGCCTGTAATCCCAGCTACTCAGGAGGCTGAGGCAGAATTGCTTGAACCTGGGAGGCAGAGGTTGCAATCAGCCGAGATTGCACCATTGTACTCCAGCCTGGGAAACTCCATCTCAAAAAAAAACAAAAAAACAAAAAACCAAAACAAGTAATAAGAGGCTGGGCGCAGTGGCTCATGCCTGTAATCCTCACACTCCAGGAGTTTGAGACCAGCCCAGGCTGGTCTGGTCTTTTTTTTTTTTTTTTTTTTTTTTTGAGACGGAGTCACTCTGTTGGCCAGGCTGGAGTACAGTGGTGCAATCTCAGCTCACTGCAACCTCCTCCTCCTGGATTCAAGCCAATCTCTTGCCTCAGCCTCCTGAGTAGCTGGGACTACAGGAGCATGCCACCAGGTGTGGGTAATTTTTGTATTTTCAGTAGAGACTGAGTTTCACCATGTTGGCCAGGCTGGTCTCAAACTCCTGGGCTCAGGTGATCCACCCACTTGGCCTTCCAAAGTGCTGGGATTATAGGCGTGAGCCACTGCGCTCGACCTCCTCTACAAAGTAAAAATTTTAAAATTGGCCAGGTGTGGTGCCATGTGTCTGTAGTCCCAGCTATTCAGGAGGCTGGGCGGGAGGAATGCCTGAGTTTGGGAGGTTGGGGCTGCAGTGAGCCGTGATCAAACACTGCACTCCAGCCTGGGCAGCAAAGTGAGACTCTCCCTCAAAAATAAGAAAAAAGAAAAAAGTAACAAGGGAGCTGCAGTTGGACTGACAGGAAGAGGACCCACAACATGTTGGCATGCTCACACAGCAGATGGCAGAACGAGCGGCCACCTATGTAAAGGAGCTGGCCACAGCTCTGTGCAGATGTGCTCAGTGTAGGGGCCTAAGGGAGCTTGTGCTGGAGATGGATGTGGGGGTCAGCAGTGGGTGGGGGAGCTTTTGAAGGATTCTCTCACTTTGTACTGAAATAATGAGTAGTTTGAACTGCTAGGTGAAAGCTGCCTGAAGCTCCCTAACCCTACCCTTCCAGCTATGAAGTTCTTACCTTCCCAGAAGGGCAACTCACCCCGCCCAGCCCTGGTCCCTGAGCACCACAGGCTCTGTGAGGCCAGTGCAGTGGGGCTGGTGTGGAGTCAGTCAGGGAAAGAGGAGCAGGCCCCGGAAGGAGCAGGGAGGAGAGCCCAAGCCCCTATATCCCAGGGCAGGTCTGCACCATCTCCGACCTTAGTCTCCTTGTGTGTGCCCTAAGTTAGTCTAGAGCAGCACTTCCCAGAAGTGAGGTTTCCCAGCCAGCAGCATCCGCATAACCTGGAAATTGTTCGAAATGCAAGTTTCCAGCCAGGTGCTGCAGCTCATGCCTATAATCCAGCACGTTAGGAGGCCAAGACAGGAGGATCACTTGAGCCCAGGAGTCTAGTCTGAGACCAGTCCAGCAAAAAAGCCAGATCTTGTCTCTCCCTGAAAAAAAAAAAAAAAGAAAGAAAAAGAAAAGAAAGAAAGAAAGAAAAGAAAAAAAAGAAATGCAATTCTCAGGCCTCACCCAAGACTCTAGACCCAGAATCGCTGGGCTAAGGTGGCCATTTATGTGTGAACCACCCTCCAGGTAATCAGAGCCTGGTGGGAAGTTTTTCCAGGCACCTCCCCAGCTCTGAGATTCTATGTATGCAAGAACATTTCTCTTCTTTTTTCTCCATACCTACGTAGCACTATTGTTTCTTTTTCAGATACACATGCTCACTGTACACAATGAAGAAATAATCGTTATTTTTTTGGGCCAGGCACGGTGGCTCACACCTGTAATCCCAGCACTTTGGGAGGCCAAGGCGGGTGAATCACTTGAGGTCAGGAGTTCAAGACCAGCCTGGCCAACATGGTGAAACCTGTCTCTACTAAAAATACAAAAAATTAGCTGGGCTTGGTGGTGCATGCCTGTAATCCCAGCTACTTGGGAGGCTGAGGCAGAAGAATCACTTGAACCCGGGAGGCAGAAGTTGCAGTGAGCCTAGGTGGTACAACTGCACTCCAGCTGCGGCAACAGAGTGAGACTCTGTCTCAAAAACAAAACAAAAAGCCCTTTAGTGTATAAGGGTCTTAATAACCTTCATTTTTTTTTGAGATGGGGTCTTGCTCTGTTGCCCAGGCTGGAGTACAATACCAAGATCTCGGCTCACTGCAGCCTCCAACTCCTGGGTTCAAGTGATTCTCCCGCCTCAGCCTTTCAAGTAGCTAGGATTACAGGGGTACACCACCACGCCCAGCTAATTTTTGCATTTTTAGTAGAGACAGGATTTCACCATGTTGGGCAGGCTGATCTTGAACTGCTGACCTCAGGTCATCTGCCCACATTAGCCTCCCAGAGTGCTGGGATTACAGGCATGAGCCACCGTACCTGGCCAATAACCTTAATTTCTTTTTTTTTTTTTCAAGACGGGGTTTCACCATGTTGGTCAGGCTGGTCTTGAACTCCTGACCTCAGGTGATCCGCCCGCCTTGGCCTCCAAAGTGCTTGGATTACAGGCGTGAGCCACCACACCCGGCCATTTTCTTAAAAGTTATTAAGAAATAACCTTTATCTGGAAGGAGCCCCTAAGCCACAGCTCTAATAATTCAACTGTTCTCATTTTTCTGCCTTCCTTTTTAGTCCTTTCCTATAGGAATATGCAAATTTTAAGTTACTTTAAAAAATTCAATGCATATCTTGAAACCACGCAGAGAAGACTCTGGTTCACTGGGTGGGGGGGGCTTCATCCATCAAAGGTCAGACCTGGGTCTCCTACAGCAGTGGGGCCAGCTGTGGAGTTTGCAGGGCTGATGCAAAACAAAAATGTGAGCCTCTTGGACAAAATTTACTAAGAATTTCAAATGGTGGTGGCAGAGCCCTGTACCCAGCTTGATCACGCGCCTGTGCCACTGCGTCTTGAGTGTTCTGAGGTGTCCTGGAAAGGGGTCTGACCTTTGCCCTTCCATCTTCCATGTGCCGTGGCTGCCCAGCCTCCAGGTTCATGGCCTATCACAAGCCCCTGAAAAACTCACAGGATTACACAGAAGCTCTGCGGGCAGTTCGGGAGCTGGCAACCAACATCACTGCTGACCTGCGGAAGGTGCCTGGGACAGACCCGGCTTTTGAGGTCTTCCCTACACGTGAGGCACTGGGCTGGAGGAAGGTGGGGGATGGCTGCTGGAGACTGGAGGTTAGGGTGGAGGGCTTGCAGGGAATTACACGGGATGAGGACCAGTTTTCAGTCAGGAGGCTCTGGCTGCGGCCTTAGGTCCATTTCTGTTGCTGGTTTGTACCCCAATATATGCCTGCCTGACCCTCAGCATTCTCCTTTGAAGTGGGGTGTCCCGCCCACCTTGAGGGTCCAGAGGCCTGAGCTTGTGACCATGCTCTGCACTCTGGCAGGATCACCAATGTGTTTTATGAGCAGTACCTGACCATCCTCCCTGAGGGGCTCTTCATGCTCAGCCTCTGCCTTGTGCCCACCTTTGCTGTCTGCTGCCTCCTGCTGGGCCTGGACCTGCGCTCTGGCCTCCTCAACCTGCTCTCCATCGTCATGATCCTCGTGGACACCGTCGGCTTCATGGCCCTGTGGGGCATCAGCTACAACGCGGTGTCCCTGATCAACCTGGTCTCGGTAACCGAGTACACACAGGCACTGGGGGGCCCCCAGAGGGGTGATTGGGGATCCGGCATCACAGAATACTCCCGGTTCTTTTTTTTTTTTTAAACAGAGTCTCACTCCGTGGCCAGGCTGGAGTGCAGTGTCGTGATCTCAGCTCACTGCAACCTCCGCCTCCCGGTTTCAAGCGATTCCCCTGCCTCAGTCTCCTGAGTAGCTGGGATTACAGGCATGCACCACCATGCCTAGCTAACTTTTTTTTTTTTTTTGAGATGGAGTTTCGCTCTCGTTACCCAGGCTGGAGTGCAATGGCGCGATCTCAGCTCACCGCAACCTCTGCCTCCTGGGTTCAGGCAATTCTCCTGCCTCAGCCTCCTGAGTAGCTGGGATTACAGGCACACACCACCATGCCCAGCTAATTTTTGTATTTTTAGTAGAGACAGGGTTTCACCATGTTGACCAGGATGGTCTCAATCTTTTGACCTCGTGATCCACCCGTCTCCGCCTCCCAAAGTGCTGGGATTACAGGCTTGAGCCACCGCGCCCAGCCAACTTTTTGTATTTTTCATAGAGGCGGAGTTTCACCATGTTGGCCAGGTTGGTCTCGATCGCTTGACCTTCTGATCCGCCCATCTTGGCCTCCCAAAGTGCTAGGATTACAGGCATGAGTCACTGCCCTGCCTTTTTTTTTTTTTTTTTTATAGACAAGGTCTTGCTCTGTTGCCCAGGCTGGAGTGAGTGCAGTGACATGATCACAGTTCACTGTAGCTTCGAAATCCTGGGCTCAAGCGATCCTCCCACCTTAGTCTCCTGAATAGCTGGGATTACAGGCACATGCCACTACCTCTAGCTAATATTTTTGTTGTTGTTGTAGAGACGGGGATCTCACCTTGTTGCCCAAGCTGGCCTCAAACTCCTGGACTCAAGTGATCCTCTCACTTCGGCCTCCCAAAGTGTTGGGATTATAGGCATGAGGCACTGCACCCGGCCAAATACTCTCAGTTCTGTCTAGAGTCTAGATCAGACGTCCCCAAACTATGGCCTGGCCCGCTGGTCGCATGCGGCCCCTTGAGGCCATTTATCCGGCCCCCCCCCGCACTTCAGGAAGGGGCACCTCTTTCATTGGTGGTCAGTGAGAGGAGCACAGTATGTGGCGGCCCTCCAACGGTCTGAGGGACAGTGAACTGGCCCCCTGTGTAAAAAGTTGGGGGACGCCTGGTCTAGATGCCTGCCCTGCTGGTCCTGGTGGAGGCCTCATTTCCCTGGTTCCTCCCTCACCTCTATCTTTCTTGGCTGATGCCTCCTCTCTGCCCATAGGCGGTGGGCATGTCTGTGGAGTTTGTGTCCCACATTACCCGCTCCTTTGCCATCAGCACCAAGCCCACCCGGTTGGAAAGGGCCAAAGAGGCCACCATCTCTATGGGCAGTGCGGTGAGTAGGAAGGATTGGGCCACCCTGTGCCTATTTGGCACCCTGTGCCCTGCCTGATGCCCTGTGCCCTGCCTGACACCTGTCTCTGACCCTCCAGGTGTTTGCAGGTGTGGCCATGACCAACCTGCCTGGCATCCTTGTCCTGGGCCTCGCCAAGGCCCAGCTCATTCAGATCTTCTTCTTCCGCCTTAACCTCCTGATCACCCTGCTGGGCCTGCTGCATGGCTTAGTCTTCCTGCCAGTCATCCTCAGCTACCTGGGTGAGTGCCCATGACTGTTCCTACCAGGCTGTCATGATTATTATGACGACAACAGCAACAGTGCATGCTCACCATGAAAGCTCAGGAATTGCACAGAAGCCATGGGCAGACACCAGAAGCCAGGACCGTGAGCATGTGGCACTTCTAGTCTTGGAAGCTACTGGTGTTCATTGAATATGCTGTGAACATCTTGTTTTGTCAGCAGATGTATGTCTCAATGTTTCCACGGCCCTGTACACTGTGGATCTCCACTGCACTCCTGTTGGGTTTTTAGGCATGTCCTTCAGAAAGAAATATATTTTACACTGAGAGGTGACACGCACGAGCACACACAGACATGCGTGCCTAAAACAAATGCTTCACTAAATAAAAAAAAATTTTTTTTTTTTTTTTTTTGAGACGGAGTTTCACTCTTGTTACCCAGGCTGGAGTGCAATGGTGCGATCTCGGCTTACCACAACCTCCGTCTGCTGGGTTCAAGCAATTCTCCTGCCTCAGCCTCCCGAGTAGCTGGGACTACAGGTGTGTGCCACCATGCCCAGCTAATTTTTGTATTTTTAGTAGAGACGGGATTTCACCATGTTGACCAGGATGGTCTCGATCTCTTGACTTCATGATCCACCCGTCTCGGCCTCCCAAAGTTCTGGGATTATAAGCGTGAGCCACCGCGCCCGGCCCCTTCACTAAATAATATTAATACTTGCCCTTATACATGTGAAACATTCTGATATTGCTGGTTCCATTCTAGTATTATTATTATTATTATTTTTTGGAGACAGGGTCTTGCTGTGACACCCAGGCTGGAGTGCAGTAGCATGATCACAGCTCACTGCAGCCTTGACTTCCCAAGCTCAAACGATCCTCCTGCCTCAGCTTCCCGAGTAGCTGGGACTACAGCACCATGCCCAGCTAATTTTTTATTTTTTGTAGAGATGGGGTCTCCCTATGTTGCCCAGGCTGGTCCATACTCCTGAGCTCAAGTGATCTGCCTTGGCTTTCCATAGTGCTACGATTACAGGTGTGAACCACTGCACTTGGCTTTTATTTTATTATGTTTATTATTTTAATTTTTTGAGACAGAAGCTCACTGTGTCACCCAGGCTGGAGTGCAGTGGTGTGATCTCGGCTCCCTGCAACCTCCACCTCCCAGGTTCAAGTGATTCTCCTGTTTCAGCCTCCCGAGTACCTGGGATTACGACACCTACCACCATACCGGGCTATTTTTTTCTTTTTTTCTTTTTGGTATTTTTAGTAGAGACAGGGTTTCACCATGTTGGCCAGACTGGTCTCGAACTCCTGACCAGGTGATTCTCACCGCCAAGGGCTCCCAAAGTGCTGGGATTATAGGCATGAGCCACTGAGCCTGACCCTACCATTATTATTATCTTTTGAGACATAGTCTCACTCTGTTGCCCAGGTTGGAGTGCAGTGGTGTGATTTCAGCTCACTGCAGCCTTTGCCTCCCAGGTTCAAGCAATTCTCCTGTCTCAGCCTCCCGAGTAGCTGGGGGCTATAGGTGCATGCCACCATACCCAGTTTATTTTTGTATTTTTATTAGAGATGGGGTTTCACCATGTTGGTCAGGCTAGTCTTGAACTCCTGACCTCAAGTAATCTGCCCACCTTGGCCTCCCAAAGTGCGGGGATTACAGGTGTGGGCCACTGCACTGGCCTCATTAATTTTTTTGAATACTGGCCAGGAGCAGTGGCTCATGCCTATAATCCTAGCACTTTGGGAGGCTGAGGGGTATGGATCCCCTGAGGTCAGGAGTTCGAGACAAGCCTGGCCAGCATGGTGAAACCTTGTCTCTACCTAAAATACAAAAATTAGCTGGGCATGATGGCGGGCACCTGTAGTCCCAGCTACTTGGGAGGCCGAGGCAGGAGAATCACTTGAACCTGGGAGACGGAGGTTGCAGTGAGCCAAGATCATGCCACTGTGCTCCAGCCTGGGCAACAGGGCGAGATTCTGTCTCAAAAAACAATTTTTTAAAGCTGATGTTAATCTACTAATTGATTTCATGACTCATTAATGGGTGGCAACTCTTAGTTTGAAAACACCATCCTATCATATGGTTTCAGCTTGATTTACTGAACCAGCTCCCAACTGTTGGACATTAGATCATTTCTGACTTTCTTTTTTTTTTTTTTTTTTTTTTGAGACGGAGTTTCGCTCTTGTTACCCAGGCTGGAGTGCAATGGCGCGATCTCGGCTCACCGCAACCTCCGCCTCCTGGGTTCAAGCAATTCTCCTGCCTCAGCCTCCTGAGTAGCTGGGATTACAGGCACGCACCACCATGCCCAGCTAATTTTTTGTATTTTTAGTAGAGACGGGGTTTCACCATATTGACCAGGATGGTCTCGATCTCTCGACCTTGTGATCCACCCGCCTCGGCCTCCCAAAGTGCTGGGATTACAGGCTTGAGCCACCGCGCCCGGCCATTTCTGACTTTCTACTACCACTGCCGTGCTGCAGTGAGTGACCCTGGGAGTGAATATTTGACCTCATCCTCCAATATTTCCTTAGAGAAGGGCTGTGAACATCAATTTTAATGCCAATTGTGAGTATCCTCCAGAAAGTTTTACCATTTAAAATTGCACCTGTAGCTTGTGCGTGTGGCCATTTCCCTGTGTCCTCATTGTTGAGCTAGGTCATTAAAAACTGCCCCTCACAGAGATTTAATTTGAGCCTCCCAAGATGAGAGTGTTTCTGACTCTCAGGGTGGGCAAACTGGGAGGAGTTCAATTTTACCCCCCCATTACCAGATGGTAATAATAGTATAATATTACTAGGGCCGAGTACAGTGGCTCGCACCTGTAATCCCAGCACTTTGGGGGGCCAAGGCAGGTGGCTCACCTGAGGTCAGGAGTTCAATACCAGCCTGACCAACATGGAGAAACCTTGTCTCTATTAAAAATACAGAATAAGCTGGGTGTGGTAGTGCACGCCTGTAATCCCAGCTGCTCGGGAGGCTGAGGCAGGAGAATCACTTGAACCTGGAAGGTGGAGGTTGTGGTAAGCTGAGATGGTGCCATTGCACTCCAGCCCAAGCAACAAGATCACAACTCTGTCTCAAAAACAAAAACTAGTAGAGGACATTTATAGAAGGGTGTGTTTGTGCATCGACATATGTGTCTTTAATTCTCTTATTACCCCCGATGTAGGTTTTATTATCCTTCCCATTTTACAAATGAGGGAACTGAGACACCTGCCCCAGATCACAGACTTGGTCAGAGGTAGCAGGGGTTGGAGCCCACACAGCTCCGTGGTTCCTAACTACGACACCACAGTCTCCTGTGGAAACTCCCTGACCCTCTTGGAAGAAATAGAGTGTGTGTGCTGGGGCTGGTTGGTGAGACATAAGAGAAGGGCAAGGAGGAGCCGTCGTGGGATGTGCCTGGACTAGGGGTGTTCAGGGTCTTAGAGCTGCAGGTAGTGGCTGCTCCTTGGAGGTTTCCAAATTGCTGGGGGATGGGAGAGACTGGGACATCCCTGAAGCGTGGGCTGTGTATGCAGTGACCCCTGAAGGCACATGGCACAGAGCCCCCCTGGGACCCTTCCTGCCCTGGGTTTGTTGTACAGAACCAGGAATAGCTTCTCACCTGTGTCCCCTGCCCACCTCTCTAACTGTGGTCCTCTGTCTCCGTCTCTCTGCAGGGCCTGACGTCAACCCGGCTCTGGCACTGGAGCAGAAGCGGGCTGAGGAGAAATCAGCAGTCATAGCGGCCTCCTGCCAAGGTCACCCCTCCCAGGTCTCTGCAGCTGACAACATCTATGTCAACCATAGCTTTGAAGATTCTATCAAGGGTGCTGGAGCTGTCAGCAACGACTTGCCCAACAATGGGCGGCAGTTCTGACACAGCCAGAGTCCCTGTCCAGGCTCTGTGGTCCTGAACTGAGGGTGATGAGGGTCTTCCTTGTGACTGCCCCTTGACACGTCCCTTCTCAAAGCCTAGGGAAGGCCTTTCCCATGAGACTGCCTGTCACTGGAGGATGGCCTGTCCTTGAGGCATCCAGGCAGCACCACTGATGGCTCCTCTGCTCCCATAATGGGTCCCCAGTTTCCAAGCCACCTAGGTCTTGGGCAGCGCCTCCTTCTTCTGGGCCTGGGTCTGGGAGTTGGCAGGAACAGACACAGTCCATGTTCGTCCCACACTCGCCCTCTTTCCTAGGGGCCCACCTCTCCTCCAACTTTTCACTCCTCAGTTCCTCTGTCAAAAGTCTCAATTCCATGTCAGTAAGTCTTTAATGTGTAGCAGTGTCCCTGAGAACACAGAGAGTGACCGCTACCCTTCCTGTGATACCACAGGAGGCCAGAAGAAGCAAAGGCTCAGGCCAAGAGCTAAGGCCGAGGGAGGCTGGCTGGCAGCCACCTGCTCCGGGGCACACCTACAGGTCTGCCATCCACAGCCCTTTCTATCAAGAGAAGGGCCCAGGAAGGATGTTCTCATAAGCACCCTGGTCATGGATTAGCCCCTCCTGGAAAGTGGTGTTGGGTTTGGTCTCAAGCTCCCACTCTTATTAAAGCTGTTGCTGCCAGTCAAGGCCACCCAGGAGTCTGAAGACTGGGAGCTCTTGGGGCTGGGCTGGTCCTCCCACCTTCACCTTGGGCCTGGAGCCCAGGCCTTAAACCAGCCCAACCTGAGCTCTTAGCTCTCCAGAAGCACGAGGTGCAGTGGAGATGAAGATCCCGGCTCTGTGCTGTGCCCACGTGGGTGTTTAATTAATATTTGCTGGCAGAAATGGCATTTTATGTCACATGTCCTACTCTGACTGCCTCTCAGTTTAAGGTAATTTTTGTGAATGACACAAATAATACATGTGTGGGAGAATGATTTGTGGAGATACTAGTCTGTGTTTTGTTCAATTTCTCCTCCCTCTTTTCAAGAAAGGAGCCAGGACATTGTGTGTTCATGTCTTACAAGGGCCTTGGAGGAGTGGGAGTAATTTCCCTTGAAACTGGGAGGGCACAGAGCCTGAGAGTCAGCCAGGAGTAGGGTGTGCAGCCCCTCCTTTTTCTGGAACAGCCCGTGAAGCAGGCGACACCTGGGGGAGCTGCAGGAGAGCCACGGTGCATTCAGGGAGGGAAGAACCCACTGTACAAACGACCAGCTCCCCGGAGGGCCCCATGCCAGGGCAGTGGGTGGAAATGTCAAGGAACATTCCAGATCCCCCTCAAGCCTTTCTGCTCCCTGCTGGGTCCAGCCCTTGTTTGGCTGAGGAACTGCTGTTGCTTCCAGGCTCAGAGGGACTGTTGGCATGTAAAGGGAGAGAAGTAGAAAGAGGGGGAAGGGAGCTGGCGTTTCTGGAGCCTACTGTCTACTCTCGGCTCCTCATAAGAGCCCCATGTGCCAGCATCATTTGCCCACCTTTGGGAGGGTTGCTGGCTGCACATGATGGACAGAGGGTCTGGTGAAGGGGCAGTTACCGGGGAATAGAGGCTAAGGAGAAATCGCACAAGTCACCCTGTTAAAAACTCCACAGGTGCAGAATAAACAAATAGATCTGAGGAACAAAAATAGCTCCTGAACAGCAGACATTTCAAATCAGAGGAAAGGGGTGACCCTCCAGTAAATGGTGTGGGAGTAATGAGCAAATTATTTGGATCAAAATAAAGTAACATCTCACCTCACACCATACAAACAAATAAAAGTACAGGTAACGAGCTGAACACAAACATGAAACTATACACGTATCAGAAGGAAGCAGAGAAGAGTATGTTATCATCTTGGGGTGGGAAAAGTTTCCTAAGCATAAAGTACAGAAGTCATAAAGGTAAACACTAAATGTATGGCCATATAATAATGGAAAACATCTGTAAACACACAAACACACAAAAAATTAAAGAAAGTTGAAAGACACATATGAGCCCAGAAAAATAGTTGCAACGTATTTAACAGCAAATAATTAAAATCAAGAACACACAAAGAGTGCCAATAGCATGCCCACAAACACGGTGAACATTCTAACACCCAGTGGACTTTTTGTAAGAAGTGTGGCAAGCACCAACCCCAAAGAGTGAGTGACACAGGACACATTTCCTGTATGCCTAGGGAAAGCCATGTTATAATAGGAAGCAGAGGGGCTATGGTGGAAAGACTAAGCCAATTTTCCAGAAAAAGGCTAAAACTACAAAGATGACTGTGCTGAGGCTTGAGTGCGTGGAGCCCCACTGCAGATCTAAGAGAATGCTGGCTAGGCTATTAAGAGTTACAAGCATTTCCAACGGGAGGAGATATGAAGAGGAAGGGCCAAGTGATCCCGTTCCAAGTGTCATCTTTTGTTTTATTATGAAAACAATAAAATCTTGAGTTCAGTTTAAAAAAAGGAAGAATATACAAAGAGAGTCCAGATGCAGTGGCTCATGCTTGTAATCCCAGCACTTTGGGAGGCTGAGGCAGGAGAATTGCTTGAGGCCAGGAGTTCAAGACCAGCCCAGGCAACAGCGAGATGCTGTCTCTACAAAAAGTTTAAAAGTTAGCCAGGCCATCTACTTGGGAGGCTGAGGTGGGAGAACTGGTTGGCTTGAGCCCAAGCGGTGAGCTATGATGGTACTACTGAACTCCAGCCTGAGTGAAAGAGTGAGCTGCTGTCTCTTAAAAAAAATACAAAAAGAGGAAGGAGTGGGGGTCTGAGTTATGTGACTAACCCTCCCATTAGAAACAACAGAAGTTCTAGCTAAAATAAATTCTAGCCGTGTGTGTGTGTGTGTGTCTGTCTCTGTGTGTGTGTGATGCATACAAGTTTAGAGTGTTTCAACTTTCTTAATAAATTGAGAATAGTTTGAAATGACTATAACAATATCCCTCTTTATGTCTAGTATTTATTTTTGTCTGTTTGTTTAAAGAGATAGGTGTCTCACTTTGTTGCCCAGGATGGTCTTGAACAATTGGCCTCAAGGGATGCTGTTACCTTAGCCTCCCATGTAGATGGGAGGAAAGCTACCCTGTAGCTGGAATTACAGGGTGTGAGGCACCATGCCCAGTCCTATCTGTAGCATTTGTTCAACTGTATAATGTTATTATATACATCTGTATACACACACACACACACACATAAAAAAAAACTTACACAATTGAACAATTTTTTTTTTTTTTTTTTGAGATGGAGTTTCGCTCTTGTTACCCAGGCTGGAGTGCAATGGCGTGATCTCGGCTCACCGCAACCTCCACCTCCTGGGTTCAGGCAATTCTCCTGCCTCAGCCTCCTGAGTAGCTGGGATTATAGGCACGCACCACCATGCCCAGCTAATGTTTTGTATTTTTAGTAGAGACGGGGTTTCACCAGGTTGACCAGGTTGGTCTCGATCTCTTGACCTCGTGATCCACCCGCCTTGGCCTCCCAAAGTGTTGGGATTATAGGCTTGAGCCACCGCGCCTGGCGCCAGTTGAACAAATTTTATACTTAATAGTCAAATATTGAAACTCCTTTCCCTGAGATTAGGAATGAGACAAACTTGCCCACCTTTACCCAACATTGTATTGGACATCTTAGCTATTGTAATAAGGCAAGGAAAAGAAATTAAGGTTATAAAGATTAGAAAGAAATAAAATTGACATCACAGATCTCATAAAAGTGTACAAAAAAGACATAGCAAGACCCCATCTCTATCCCTCCCAAAAAATACAAAATAATCTATATATAAACTATTGAATTAATCTAACAAAAGTCGGTCAAGAAAACTATGAAAATCAACACATTTGTAGTTTAATTTGCATAATATTGAGTGAAATTAACTGTCAAAATAAATGGAAGAATAAACCATGAATTGAGGGCTCTATACTACAGAGATGTCAATTCTCTTCAAATTAATTTCTAGATTCACTGTAATTTCAATCATAACCCCAGAAAACTTTTTGTAAAAACCGATAAGCTGATTCAAAAATTCATATGGAACCACAAAAGATAAAAATTCACCAAGGCAATCTTGAAGAAAAACAAAGAGACTTACACTACCAGAACTACCAGAAATCAAAATAGTATAAATGTACAGAAATAAAGATAGTGGGATTTTGGCACAAGGAAAAACAAACAGAAAAATGGAAAGAACAGAAAGTCCAGAAACAGATGCTATCCACAAGGACACATGATTTACGATGAAGGAGGCATGCAGAACATTGGGTAAAGGAAGTTTTTCAGTGTATGATGCTGACCTAGTTGGGCATCCATAAAGAAATGAATTGTGACTCTCTTTTTTTTTCTTTTGAGACAGAGCCTCGCTCTGTCACCAGACACCAGGCTGGAGTGCAGTGGCATGATCTCGGCTCACTGCAACCTCCGCCTCCGGGGTTCAAGCAATTCTCCTGCCTCAGCCTCCCGAGTAGCTGGGACTACAGGTGTGCGCCACCATGCCCAGCTAAGTTTTATATTTTGGTAGAGATGGGGTTTCACTGTGTTGGCCAGGATAGTCTTGATCTCTTGACCTCGTGATCCACCTGCTTTGGCTTCCGGAAGTGCTAGGATTACAGGCGTGAGCCACCACACCTGGCTTGACTCTCTTTCTTAAGACACGCAAAAATCAGTTCCTGATAGATTGTCTATCTAAATGTGAAACATAAAATGATAGAGTTCTGGAAGACAACATAAGAGAGTATCTCCAAGACTGAAATAGGAAGCACTTTTCTTAATCAAGAAACAAAAGCTTTACTTATAGAGAAAAAGATTGATAAATTGTACTGCATTGAAAAGGCATCCTTAGGAGAGATAAAATTCAAACCATAGAGAGGAAAAAATATTTGTACATATCTGAGATACACGCATATTTGAAAAATGGCTTATATTTAGAATGTGTAAAAAAAAACTCTGCCGGGTACGATGGCTCACGTCTGTAATCCTAGCACTTTGAGAGGCCGAGGCGGATGGATTCACTGAGCTCAGGAGTTTGAGACCAGCCTGGGCAACATGGTGAAACCCCATCTCTACTAAAACACAAAAAACATTAGCCAGGCTTGGCACTGTGCACCTGAAGTCCCAGCTACTAGGGAGGCTGAGGCAGGAGAATTGCTTGAACCCCGGAGGTGGAGGTTGCAGTGAGCTGAGATCACACCACTGCACTCCAGCCTGGGTGACAGAGCGAGACTCCGTCTCTAAACAAAACAAAAACAACGCCAAAAAAAAAAAAAAAAAACCAAAAAATCCCTCCTACAACTCAGTAAGCAAAAGACACCACAAGAAAATCTAGGTTGGCTACTTGAACAAGCATATGGCCAATACAAGTTCCTCAACTTTGTCAATCATGAGAGCAAGGCTTAGTAAAAGCACAGTCAGTTCTTCCTCTTCCCTTCCCTCACAACTGGGTCTACAGGCCCTGGGGTAAGGTGGGGCCAGGCAGCCCATGTGGGGTGTCAGGATCCAGGTGGTGTGGGGAGGGTTTCCACATTAGATCTGAGGGAGAAGAGGAGAGCATCCCACACAGAATAGGAACTACGTAGGTCCAGTATGGGGCTGAGATATCAGAACGGAGCTCTGATGTGCGTTTCTCCATGAGCAGAGTGGCTGGATGTGGGAGAGGAGGGCGGAGGAAGGGTTCAGAGCCATCTAGAGAGGGCAATTCAGAGGAAATGGGAGGGCAGATAATCTCACTCCTCACAGTGAGGCCAAGTTTCCAAGCTGATTTGTCACTCCTCTGCTGGGCCCCTTCGGGTAATACATTTGACTTATCTGGGCTTTAGTTTCTTTTCTCCTTTTATTTATTTCTTTTTTTGAGCTGAAGTCTCACTCTGTTGCCCAGGTTGGAGTGTACTGGTGCCATCTTGGCTCACTGCAACCTTTGCCTTCCGGGTTCAAGTGATTCTCCTGCCTCACCCTCCCAGGTAGCTGGGACTACAGGTGCCCACCACCACGCCCAGCTAGTTTTTTGTATTTTTTGTAGAGACAAGCTTTTGCCATGTTGACCAGGCTGGTCTTGAACTCCTGATCTCAGGTGATCTGCCTGTCTTGGTAATCTGATCTCAGGTAATCCTCCTGATCTCAGGTAATCCTCCCAAAATGCTAGGATTACAGGCACGAGCCACCGGGCCCAGCGGGCTCTCTGCCAGGATGTAAGGCTCTGGGAACAAGTGGGGAAAAATCATGCACAAAGGCAATAGGTCCCAGTAACATCTCTAACATTACCTAAAAAGCGGGAGGAGGGGGGACCCTCATCTACCTTACCACCTCTTTCTCAGCGCCACCATCAACGAATAAAAGTGTCACAGAGGAGACAGAAATTCTCCCTGAGCCGTCTCCTCCAATGAATAGGAAAACAGACAAAGAAGACGCTACAGCTATATAGGTCCTTGTCAAGCAAGCAGCATTAGAGGAAGAACTCTTAGCCTGCCCAGTAATGGATGATCAGTAAGGCAATCAGGTGTATGTTTATAAAACGGTAAGAACAATGGAATTAGACGCTCCGGCAGGAAAGCTCTACCCAAGCTGGGCCCCAGAAGCGAGCTTTTTCGCAAACTCGGTGCCTGCAAATGCTCCCAGGAATTCAACCTGCCCAGCTGGGGGCCAAGCCCGGCGCACCAGAGATAGGAGCTAAGTAGGGGCAGGAGGTCGCGGGCAGGAAGGTCCGCCCAGTCGCAGCCAGAGAGCAGGAGGGGAGCAGGGCAAGCAAGGAGGGTCCCTGCAGCCAAGCCGGCAGAAGAAGAGGAAAAAAAAAAAAAAGTGGGCGTGGGCGAGGGTGGGGGTGGGAGTTGGGGAAGCTCAGCAGCAGGAAAAGCTGCCGGTGATCCAGCCGACAGGCTCTGCCCAGGCGGGGCTGGTGGCGGGAGGAAGCAGCCGAAGCGGCTGCCATCCTGGACCGCACCATTGACTCTGGCTCCGCTGATGTCCCACAGTGAAATTTCCTGTGTTCTTTGTATACAAGCAACATTCCAAATTGTAATTCTCTCCTAAAATTCAAGTTAAGTTTAAAATTCTGATAATGGCCATTGTTATTTCTCTCTTACCCTTAACGTGGTTCTTTTAAACTCCTTTTTTTTTTTTTTTTTCCCCCCACGAGCCAGGCTTTCACCATGTTAGTCAGGCTGGTCTTGAACTCCTGACTTCAGGTGATCCACCCGTCTCGGCCTCCCAAAGTGCTGGGATTACAGGCGTGAGCCGCCGTTAAACTCCAACTTAAGTGAAACAGTAACCTCTGAAAGGGGAGAAATTACAGAAGGCCCACAAATCAGTTAAAAAGCAATTAATAACAAAGCATGCAAAACCACACATTACCCTTTAAAAGAGAACTTTAAACCAAATTAAATAATATTTGTTAAATTAAGAAGTAAAAATGTTGTGCCCATTCTCAGAAATCGAAAGAAATTTGTACGTAAGTGTAGTAGAAACATATGCATAATGGACTGTCTTGCCTCACTGATTAAAGATAGTCTTTGCCCTGCTAGTAAGTCACCGTTTTCAGAACTGTTTGCAAGTTAAGGTCCATAAATTTAGCCTGAAAACTCAATTGCAAGATTTAAGCTATTCTGTCTGTGGCTTTAAGCACATGGTTAAGGTATATTATTTAAGTCTCTGCTTCAAGAGATATTTTCAGATTTCCTTTTGAGTTTCATGTTACTAATTTCAGCTTGCCATCTTAATGAATTTACAGTTAGTTGCTAGGTTACCATCCTAATATCATCAAGATGCCTTTAAGTAAAGAGCAATTCAAAGCAATATAGCATTTCTCCATACCTAATGCTTTAACACTATTTATTGATAGATCGGGTGAACAAGGAAAAGCTGCAGTCTGGTAGAGACCACATAATTCAATCACCCAATCAAAGTTTACTAGCAGTCAGAGAGCTGAAATTAAATCTGTGATACTAGCCTTAAAATTTTTTCCGGTTGGTCGTGGTGGCTCAAGCCTGTAATCCCAGCACTTTGGGAGGCCAAGGTGGGTGGATCACAAGGTCAAGAGATCAAGACCATCCTGGTCAACAAGGTGAAACCCCGTCTCTACTAAAAATACAAAAAATTAGCTGGGCATGGTGGCACATGCCTGTAATCCCAGCTACTCAGGGGGCTGAGGCAGGAGAATTGTCTAAACCCAGGAGGTGGAGGTTGCGGTGAGCCGAGATCGTGCCATTGCACTCCAGCCTGGGTAACAAGAGCGAAACTCCGTCTCAAAAAAAAAAAAAAAAAAAAAAACTTTTTCCACTCAGCCCATAAATATAGGAAGTGACGGCTTACTCAGTTTATCTACTACAAAGTCTTGAAACAGCTTTAATTAAGTCTAATCTCCAGCCCACAGCTCACTGCCTGGCCCATTAGCTTATGGCAATGAACAGGCAGACTTACAAGTGATGACATCACTGCTTGACCAAGACAGACAGAAACAGAGAGATTAGAGAGAAAAATAGAAAGAAAGAATAAGGGCCAGGCGCGGTGGCTCAAGCCTGTAATCCCAGCACTTTGGGAGGCCGAGGCGGGTGGATCACGAGGTCAAGAGATCGAGACCATCCTGGTCAACATGGTGAAACCCCGTCTCTACTAAAAATACAAAAAATTAGCTGGGCATGGTGGCGCGTGCCTGTAATCCCAGCTACTCAGGAGGCTGAGGCAGGAGAATTGCCTGAACCCAGGAGGCGGAGGTTGCGGTGAACCGAGATCGCACCATTGCACTCCAGCCTGGGTAACAAGAGCGAAACTCCGTCTCAAAAAAAAAAAAAAAAAAAAGAAAGAAAGAATAAGTAAGAAAAAAGACTAGAAGAGACACAGATCAACGAGAGATACAGAAAGTTAGACTAATGAAAGATAGTGTAAAAAAAGTCAGAGAGAGACAGGAGGCAAAGAGAGAAAGAGAAGCACAGAAAGCAGGACAAAGAAGATAAAGTAGGAAGTAGAGAAAGAAATATTAAGAAAGTTAAAGATATAAGAATGTACCTTTAGTAAAGAAGGTTATAAAACAAAGTTAAGGCATGTCTAAGTTTGTCAGTGAAAGGTGTGAAAAATGTTATAGAAAGAAATTTATGCAAATAGGTTGTATAAATTTTGTTTTGAAGGTCTAAGCAAGTTTTAAAACTAATTATAAAAGAAATTCTGTGTGTAAACACATTGGTTAAAAGTTAAAGAAGTATCATCTAGTTTTTCTGTAAACTAGACATTAAGATAAAGTACAACAGGTTTTTAAAAAAGCACTAACCTGCTCTTTTACAAAGATTATAAAAGATCTCTTAGCACATGCATCACTTCTAGAATTTCCAGTACACCAGCACCTGCCAAGATGGAAAGAAGAAAAAACTCAAGCCAGCCTAGGAAAGGCCCTACAGGATGACACAAGCCCTGGGCATCACCTGAGGAATGCCAAAGGAGACAACTCAGAAGGCTAAGCGAACCCTGCTTAGAATTTGTTTCTTTTTAATTCTCTCACTTTGCCTGCAACCTGTACCTGCTACACTCTATTGAGCACATCTTCTGAATCCACATTTTTCTGCCCTGTAACTTTTTTTTGAGACGGAGTTTAGCTCGTTACCCAGGCTGGAGTGCAATGGCACGATCTCGGCTCACCGCAACCTCCGCCTCCTGGGTTCAGGCAATTCTCCTGCCTCAGCCTCCTGAGTAGCTGGGATTACAGGCACGCGCCACCATGCCAAGCTAATTTTTTGTATTTGTAGTAGAGACGGGGTTTCACCATGTTGACCAGGATGGTCTCGATCTCTTGACCTCATGATCCACCCGCCTCGGCCTCGCAAAGTGCTGGGATTACAGGCTTGAGCCACCGTGCCCGGCCTGCCCTGTAACTTAAACTAACACCCCCTTCACAGCTTCTAACAACGCAACTGTTTAGCTAAAAAGAAATTAACTTGCCCCCAGTAAAGTTCCTCATTAATGGCATATAGTAAACTGAGATGTCAAGTAACACTACAGGTCAGACACACAAGATTCACAGTTACACTTATAGCCTTTATAGTCTCAGCCAGTGTCATCCTGGCAACTGCCAGCATTGCTGTAACATCTATTACTGAGCCAGTACATAGCTGGGATGAGGTGAAACAACACGTCTAGAGAATTTTTCAAGACAATTTAACTGCAGACGTAACTAAAATTTTAGAATCCCTTCACACTGTGGATCTACACACCCAACAAACAGCCATACGGAAAGGTGTGCAAGATCATCTCCCCTGGTTAGAGCCCATTCCTGGGAGTCACTCTTTGACTGGAAAATAATGCTGCTAATTGTTCTCATAATAGTCTCTTTTTTTTTTTTTTTCCCTTTAGACGGAGTTTTTTGCTCTTGTTACCCAGGCTGGAGTGCAATGGCACGGTCTTGGCTCACCGCAACCTCTGCCTCCTGGGTTCAGGCAATTCTCCTGCCTCAGCCTCCTGAGTAGCTGAGATTACAGGCACGCATCACGATGCCCAGCTAATTTTTTGTGTTTTTAGTAGACATGGGGTTTCGCCATGCTGACCAGGATGGTCTCGATCTCTTGACCTCATGATCCACCCGCCTCGGCCTCCCAAAGTGCTGGGATTACAGGTGTGAGCCACCGCGCTCGGCCTTCTCATAATAGTCTTATGTTATTTCTTCATTCCAGAATGCAAAGCCCGAATAAGCAATGACCGTCTCGCCTGACAGACCCATGGCTTAATGCATCGGTGGCAATCACACTACAGAGCCTGATATTAACTACAGAAAAGGGGGAAATGTTGAGATTCACTCAGGGTGGTGGGTAAAATATTACAGGAAATATTAAGGGAAATATTAGGGAAAGTTGTAAGATTATAGTCTCAACCTTTTGGAAGGCCAAAAGATTTCAATGGCACAGGTGGAAGGCAGCTAGTCCTGAGAGCATTAGGTCATAGGGTGAAGATTAGACATAACAGAAGCTTCACCAGTTAAGTCTGTTTATCCCACATTCCTTTAACTTTATTGTCTATTTGATTACTTGTTTACTCATGTACACTTTGTGCTGGATGATCCACTCAGGGGAACGTGAAAGGGGATATCCATTAGTGGTGTTTGCTCTAGGCCTTGGAACCAAAAGCTTTTATCATTTGTAAAACCACTCATTTAACCATGATAATTGTCCACAAACGTGTTGACTTAGAACCTTTGTCATTAAATCTATACTGAATAAATGCAAGGAAGAATAGCTAGTAAGGGGTTGGGTAGCTGCAATTGTCTTCTGAGAGCAGCTGAAGACCTCCCTAGCCCACTCAGTCACTGTCCTCTGGTGTGAGAGTGTATTTTATTCATCCACTATGGAGTCAGGGTTTGCAGGACAGACCCCCGCAGGTGGTGACCAACATTTCAGGTGGTGACCTTGACACGAACACCACAACTGATAACACCAAATGCAATAGGGACGTGGAGAAGCAGCAACTGTCCATTACTGATAGGTACTGGAAGACAGTTCTGCAGTTTCTTCTAAAACTAAACGTATCTTACCACATGATTCAGCAATCACATTTCTTGGTATGTACCCAATGAAGTTGAAAATTTATATCTACACAAAACCCAGCACATGGATGTTTATGGCAGCTTTATTTATAATTGTCAAAACTTGGAAGCAACCAAGATGTCCTCCAGTAGGTGAATGGGTTAATCTACACAATGGAATATTATTCAGCATTAGAAAGAAATGAGCTATCAAGCTAAGCTATGAAAAGACATGGAGGGACTCCAGATACATACTACAAAGTGAAAAAAGCTAATCTAAAAAGTCTGCAACTGTCTGATTCCAACTATATGACATTCTGTAAAAGCTAAAGCTATGAAGACAACAAAATGATCGGTGGTTGCTAGGGGTTGGGGTTTAGGGAGTTGAATGGGCACATCATAAAAGATTTTTAGGGCAGGGAAACTACTTTCTACAATATTATAGTCATGGATGCATGCCCTATGCAATTGTCCATACTCATAAAATGTACAACACTAGAGTAAGCCCTAATGTAAACTAAGGATTCTGGGTGATATTGTAACAAATGTACCATTTTGTACATTCTGGTGGGGAATGCTGAGAATGAGAGAGGCTATGCATGTGTGGAGGCAGGCGTGGGTACATGGGATATCTTGTACTTTCCTCTCAATTTTGCTGTGAACCTATAACTACTCTTAAAAAAGTCTTTTATTGGGAGGCTGAGGCAGGTGGATCACCTGAGGTAAGGAGTTCAAGACCAGCCTGGCCATCATGGTATAACTTCATCTTTAAAAAAAAAAAATAAAAGTCTTTTAGTTCAGTCACCCATGGATTTCCAACCCACCGCAGTCTTGGACCATATAATCATGGTGGGCATGATGGAGGTACCCAGGTCACACGTCAACACCGGCAGCTAACTCAGTTCATCAACAAGCCTGTCTGCTTCATAGGGAAGCTGGGAAAGATTCATCCCACTAGAAAAATGTTTATTCTTTCAGATGAAGAAGGAAAATATGGAGCCATTGAGTTGATGGAACCCCTTGATGAAGAAATATCTGGAATTATGGAAGTGGTTGGAAAAGTAAACGCCAAGGCGACCATCATGTGTACATCTCATGTCCAGTTTAAAGAAGATAACCATCCTTTTGACCTTGGACTTTACAATGAAGCTGTGAAAATCACCCATGAGTTCCTTCAGTTTTATCCTTTAGGGATTGTGTAACATGATTGATCCTGATGGATTTTCATATGATTGCAAATGAGCTATATTGAAGACTATTAAAGGAGGCCCCCCTTGTTTGAGGGAGAGATTTCTGTGCTTTCTCATATTTAATTTGCTCTTTTTAAGATATTCCAACCTAGAGTTTTTGATGGAACTGATATATTGATAATTCTCACCTAAGTCCATTTATAAAGAATTGCTACTCCCATATATGGTCAGATTAGATGCAAGAATAAAGCAGTTGTCTGAGTTTAGGTTTCTATTTTATTTTTTATTTTTATTTATTTTTTTTTATAGAGATGGGGTTTCACCATGTTGGTCAGGATGGTCTTGATCTCTTGACCTTGTGATCCTCCCACCTCGGCCTCCCAAAGTGCTGGGGGTTTCTATTTTATTAATAAAAACTAAAATAGTAAAAAAAAAAAAAAAAAAAAGTCTTTTAAGAAGCCCAGTAGTCTTTTGCTTCTCTTTATGGGTTGATTTCCTTCTATCAAGTAAAAAATGGGCTTCCTCCATGTAGCAGAAGATATAGTTTCTCTCATCCCAGAGAATAGAGTTCTTTTTTGTCAACTCCAGCTAGAAAAACCTCTGGGAAGGATTTAGATGGTCCTGGTTTGCTTCCTCCCATCCCTCTTCCTTTGGATCTCATATCAGAAGTGACTTCTGGGATACTGCCCTGTTACCCCAGTCTTGGTCAGGTCCCTGTTACATGCTCCCACTATACCATATCCTTCTCCTTCCTAGTCCCCATCACAGTTTGAAAATGAAAATTCACTGGTGGGATTACATGGCTTCCCCATGTCTGATTCCCCCTCTAAACTGTAAGCTGTAGGAGGCAATGACTTTATCTTTTTGCTTACCATTGTGTTTCTAGCACCTAGCACCTGGCACATAGGCACACAATAAATATCCATTAAATAAATGAAATAAAGAGAGGGATCTTTTGCCTTCATTACTCTGAAGAGCAATTATGACATAGCAGTGACAGCTTAGCGTATTCTCAGAAAATATTCTTCTGTTTTAAAACCATTTATTTTTCTGATTAATAAACACAACAGGCTGGACACAGTGGCTCATACCTGTAATCCTGATACTCTGGGAGGCCAAAGTGGGAAGATCACTTTATCCAGGAGTTTGAGAGCAACATTGTGAGACCTCATCTCTATTTAAAAACAAACACTCTTCAAATCCCCATAAACTTATGATAGAATAATTGGAAGACAAAGAATAGTACAGTTAAGAAAACAAAAAACAAAAGTTACTTATATCTGTAACCCAGAGATAATCACTGTGTGTGTATACAATCTTTTTTAGCCTTTCAAAATATATATTCTGTCACTTAGAGTTAACATTTTATTTTGACTGGTTTAAACATAGTATATCTTTTGCCACACTTTGAGTTTAGTTTTGTTTTTTTCTTGAAGATAGGGTTATGCTATTTTGACTACGGTGGTCTTGAACTCCTGGCCTCAAGAGATCCTCTTTCCTTGGCCTCCCAAAGTGCTGGGATTACAGATGTGAACCACTGTGCCCAGACTAGTTTTAATGTTTTTCACTTTACATTTAAAGTGGGTTTCATGTAAGCAACATACACTTGTGTTGTACTTTTTTAGTCAATCAGATGATCTCTTCCTTCTAATGGAAAATTTTATTTACATTTAATGTTATTGTTATTTTAAATATATTTTCCATATTCAGAAGCAGCACTGTCATAATCTGGTTTCCATTACAAACACGTTTTCAGGTATTTCCCTGCTTTGACAAGGTGCTCCAGCCCCTTGTCTGTCTTCTGAGCCACCGTCTCCACAGTCCAGTTTGTGATGTGGAGGGTCAGAGTGTCTTTTCCTTTCCACCCCAACAAAGCTTTGCTGAGTAGGCTATGATTATCAATATGGCTTTAAATCTGTAAATGGGTTATTTTTCTGCTTTTTCTGCCTGCTTTTGAATTTATTAAGTGGTTTGTATGATTCTACTTTATCTCCCTTGCTGCTTGTGTGACCACGCTGTTGTTTAAATTTTTACTTTTAGAACTTTCTTTGCAGTTTATAATCGCTAGCTTTCCACAGTCTACCTTCAAATAAATTATATAACTTCACATGTAGTATAAAAATCTTACAACGTATCCTTTCACTTCATCCTTCTTGGCCTTTGTACTATGGTTGTAATACACTTTACTTCCACACATTATAAACCTTAGACTGCCATGTTATTATTTCTTTTGCTTTAAGCAGTAACATATATTTTAAAAAGATTTTAAATTAATAAAAATAGTATTTTATATTTACTCACTTAAAAAAATTTCAGTGGTTTTTTTTTTGAGACGGAGTTTCGCCCTTGTTACCCAGGCTGGAGTGCAATGGCGCGGTCTCGGCTCACTGCAACCTCCGCCTCCTGGGTTCAGGCAATTCTCCTGTCTCAGCTTCCTGAGTAGCTGGGACTACAGGCACACACTGCCATGCCCAGCTAATTTTTGTATTTTTAGTAGAAATGGGGTTTCACTATGTTGACCAGGATGGTCTCGATCTCTTGACCTCGTGATCCACCCGCCTCGGCCTCCCAAAGTGCTGGGATTACAGGCTTGAGCCACCATGCCCGGCCAGTGCTTTTTATTTCTTTGTGTAGATCAGAATTTTCATCTGATGTCATTTTCCTTCTCCTTGAAGGACTACATTTAACCTTTTTTTGTGTGTGGTTCAGATCTACTAGCAATGTCTTATTTCAACTTTTTAATAAAGTCTATTTTTCATTCATTTAGCAATATGTTTTTGTTCAGGGCAGAATTCTAGATTGACATTTTCTTTCACCATTTTACAGATGTTTCTACATTATCTTTTGACTCACATTGGTTTGAGAGGTCTGCTGTTATTCTTTTTTTTTTTTTTTTTGAGACGGAGTTTCGCTCTTGTTACCCAGGCTGGAGTGCAATGGCGCGATCTCGGCTCACCGCAACCTCCGCCTCCTGGGTTCAGGCAATTCTCCTGCCCCAGCCTCCTGAGCAGCTGGAATTACAGGCACGTGCCACCATGCCCAGCTAATTTTTTGTATTTTTAGTAGAGACGAGGTTTCACCATGTTGACCAGGATGGTCTCGATCTCTCGACCTCGTGATCCACCCGCCTCGGCCTCCCAAAGTGCTGGGATTACAGGCTTGAACCACCGCTCCCGGCCCTGCTGTTATTCTTAAATAATCCTTTGTACATAATTTATCTTTTTTCCCTGGCTACTTTTAAGATTTCTCTTTATCACTGCTTTTAAACAATTTGACTATTATGTTCCTTGATGTAGTTTCTATTTTTTATTATTGGGTGTTCACTGAGATTCTTGGCTCATGGGTTTTAGTTTTAATAAATTTGGAAAGTGTTCAGCCATTGTTTCTTCAAATATTTTTTTGTCCCCCACTCCAGCCTTTAGGAACTCAACTACATGTCTATTAGACCAGATAAAGTTGTCCCATAACTCACTGATGCTCTGTTTCTTTTTTCATCCTTTTAATCTCTTTTTCAATTTAGGTGGTTTCTGTTGCTATTTTTTCGAGTTCAATAATATTTTACCTATTTCTCTCTTTCTCTTTTTTTTAATATGGAGTTTTGCTTTTCCTGCCCAGGCTGGAGTGCGATGGCATGATCTCAGCTCACTACGACCTCTGCCTCCCAGGTTCAAGCACCTGGCTAATTGTTGTATTTTTAGTAGAGACAGAGTTTCACCATGTTGGTCAGGCTGGTCTTGAACTCCTGACCTCAAATGATCTGCCCACCTTGGCCTCCCTAAGTGCTGGGATTATAGGTGTGAGCCACCACTCCCAGCTGTATCTATTTATTTCTAATCTGTTGTACATTTCATCTGGTGTATTTTTCATCTCATACATCATATTTTTACTACTATATAACTGACTTCGTTTTTTTTTTAAATGTCTTCTCTCTAGTTAACATGCTTGCTATGGTTGAAATGTGTCCCCCAAATTCATGTGCTGGAAACATAATCCCCGATGAAACAATGTTGGGAGGTAGGGCCTAATAAAAGGTGATTGGATCATGAGGGTAGAGCCCTCATGAATGAATTAATGTTGTTATTACTAGAAAGAATTAGTTACCATAAAAGTGGGTTGTTACAAAGTGATGCTGGCCCCTGGTGGCTTTCTCTATCTTGTGTACTCACTTGCCTTTCTGCTTTTTGCTTTCTGCCAAGGGATGACTAAACAAGAAGGCCCTCAACAGATGCTGGCATCAAGTTCCTGAACTTTCCAACCTCCAGAACCATGGGCTAAATAAAGTTCTGTTATTTATAGATTATCTGGTCTGTGGTATTGTTATGGCAGCAGAAAACAAACTAAGATAGAAAACTGGCGCTGAGAAGTGGGTCTGTTGCTATTACAAATATCTGAAAATGTAAAAGTAGCTTTGGAATTGGATAATGGGTAGAGACTGGAAGAACATTGAGGAGCATGCTAGAAAGAGCCAGTACTGCCATAAACGGGGCGTAAAGGGTGAAGTCTCAGAAGAGAAGAGATATAGGGAAAGTCTGAAGCTTCTGAAATATTACTTCAGTTGTCATGACTATTGATAGAGATCTGGACACAGTCCTGTCTCTGACGTGGACGGTAAATGGCCTTTACTGTCTATATCTCTACCAACATTATATTTAACGTTAATATATCATATTTAATATTGGTTTACATACATAACATATATATAATGTTGGTTAATATATACTATATAATGTAAATATATTACATTTAATGTTGGTAGAAATATAGCAGTATGAGAAACGAGAAACAAGGTATTAGAAACTTAACCAAAGGGCATCTTTGTTACAAAGTAGCAATGGTGGAACTGTGTCCATGCCTGAGAGCTTTAAGGAAAGTGGAATTTGAGTGACAAACTAGGATATCTGGTGGAAGCAATACTTAAGCAGTAAAGCATTCAGGCTGCTGCATGGCTATTTTTAACCACAAACAATGAGCTACAAGAGCACAGGAACAACTTAAAGACAGAATTTATAATTTAAAAAGAAGCAGAGTGAAAGATTTGGAGAATTTATAGCTTGGCCACATAAAGTATAAAAAGGCACATTTAGGAGAGTGAACTCGGGGTGTGGCCCAGAGACTGCTTGCTGAAGAGATTAGCATGAATAGAAGGGAGCCAGACGCTGTTCACCAAGGCAATGGGACAATAACTTCAAAGCCATTTCAGAGATTTTTGAGGCTGCCCCTCCCATCACAGGTCCAGAGCTCTAGGAATGCAGAATGATTCTGGAGGACAGGCCTGGGATACCCTTCACAGGCTCACTTCCCAGAGCTGCCTTGGGACTCTGCTCACTGCATTCCAGTGCAGCATTCCTCAGCTACCCCACCACAGCTCAAATGGGCCCAGGTTGGTTTGAGCTGCTGTTTCGGAGGGCACGAGCAGTAAGCCCTGGCAATGTCTGCATGGTGCTAACTCTGCAGGCATGGGTGCATGGTTGGTGGGGTGGGGTCATGGCAGCTTCCACTTAGTTTTCAAAAGATATATCTTTTTTTTTTTTTTTTTTTGAGACGGAGTTTCGCTCTTGATACCCAGGCTGGAGTGCAATGGCGCGATCTCGGCTCACTGCAATCTCCGCCTCCTGGGTTCAAGCAATTCTCCTGCCTCAGCCTCCTGAGTAGTTGGGATTACAGGCATGTGCCACCATGCCCAGCTAATTTTTTGTATTTTTAGTAGAGACGGGGCTTCACCATGTTGACCAGGATGGTCTCGATCTCTTGACTTTGTAATCCACCCACCCCGGCCTCCCAAAGTGCTGGGATTACAGGCTTGAGCCACCGTGCCAGGCCCTTAAAAGATATATCGAAGAGCTTGAGGCCCAAGAAGAGACTTATTGCAGGGGAGGAGCCACCACAGAGAGTCCCAAAGGCAATGCCTAGCAGAAACATGGTCAGAGCTGTAACAGAGAGTTCCCACTAGGGCATTCCCTAGTAGAGCCCAGAACTGTAGAGCTACCCTTGTGTAACCCCAGCCTGGGAGAGCTGCAGTCACGAGACTGCAAACCAAGAGAAGGCCATGGAGGCCTGGCTGCCTGAGGCCCCAAACCAGTGTGCCCAGGATGTGGAACATGGAATCAAAGGAGATTATTCTCCAGCTTTAGGACGGAATGTGGGTTTTTCTCTGCTGGGTTTTGGACTTATTTGTGGCCTGTTACTGCCATATATTCCATCCTGCAATGTGTTGTATTCAGTTCATAAATTCATACCCATGGATTTTCAGTAAATATATGTTGATTGAATATAAACTATGTATCACTATTTATTTATTCAGCCACCTATGGCTGGCATTTAACTCTAGCTTCTCACAATTATAAATAATGCTGTAATGAATGTCCTCATATAAATAAATCCAACAGTCACTTGAATATATTTATATGGTAAATTTCTAGTAGTGAAATTGCTTGGCCAATACCTATGTACATTTTGATTTTCAATAGCACACTGGATTTCTTTTTCTCTTTTTCTTGCCTTTTGTGATCTGCCCTTCACCTTTTTCCAACATACTCTCTTCCCTGGAAGGCTGATTCAGATGAAGAGGGTTAGCTCGTTCATCTTTTTTTTTTTTTCCCCATAAAGATGGGGTTTCACCATGTTGGTCAGGCTGGTCTTGAACTCCTGATCTCAGGTGATCCGCCTGCCTTGGCCTCCAAAGTGCTTGGATTACAGGCGTGAGCAACCGCGCCTGGCCGAATCTTCCTAAAACATTATATTTTAGGCTGGGCATGGTGGCTCATGGCTGTAATCCCAGCACTTTGGGAGGCTGAAGCAGGTGGATCGCGAGGTCAAGAGATAGAGACCATCTTGGCCAACAAGGTGAAACCCCATCTCTACTAAAAATACAAAAAAGTAGCCGGGTGTGGTGGCATGCACCTGTAGTCCCAGCTACGCAGGACGCTGAAGCAGGAGAATCACTTGAACCCAGGGGGTGGAGGCTGCAGTAAGCTGAGATTGCGCCACTGCACTCCAGCCTGGCAATAGAGCAAGACTCCATTTAAAAAAAAAATTAAATTTTAATTGTAAAATATTTAATAATAAAATGCAGAAACTCTCTTGATTTACAGAGTGTAATATTAGACATCCCCAACTTCGATCTCCTTTATTCTTTATTCTTATTTTTAACTGAGGTATTTTACTTCATCAAACCATAGTTTAGTTTCTTTTTCTTTTCTTTCTTTTTTTTTTTTTTTTTTGAGACAGAGTCTCACTCTCTGTCACTCAAGCTGGAGTGCAGTGGTGCAATCCTGGCTCATGGCAACCGCCACCTCCCACATTCAAGTGATTCTCCTGCCTCAGCCTCCTGAGTAGCTGGGAGTACAGGTGTGTGCCACCATACCTGGCTAATTTTTGTATTTTTAGTAGAGATGGGTTTTTACCATGTTGGCCAGGCTGGTCTTGAACTCCTGACCTCAGGTGATCCACCTGTCTCAGTCTCCCAAAGTGCTGGGATTACAGGCATGAGCCACCATGCCCGGCCTAGTTTTAAATATTTTTCTCTTTTAAAAATACTGTTCATATATTTTTATAACACTTATTCTTATGAGTACTTTAAAATCAATAATGAAATTATAAAATTAATTCAAACACACAGACTAGACATACACAGGAGCCCACACTAAGATTAAACACACATTAACATTTACCAGCTTTGTACCAGGTCTCTTTTACTAACTTTCTATTTTGAAAACATTCATGTATATGGGATAACGTTGTTCAGCTAAACCTGGTATAGTATATGCTCCAGCTGAGATTCAACAACTCATCACCATATGCATTATCACTGACTATATGTACCCCTTTCTTTGACACTTGAAAGTAAGTTTGTTAGGTGCAGTGGCTCACACTTGTGATTCTAGCACTTTGGGAGGCCAAAGCTGGTGGATTGCTTAGGCTCAGGAGTTCAAGTCCAGCCTGGGCAAAACAGTGAGACTTCACGTCTATTAAAGAAAAAAAAGTAAGCTAGTGAGTGTGCCCCGGGCACCTTTTCCATCAGTATGACCAACATGCTGCTGCCCTGAGCACCCCAGCTGTTAGAGGAGAGCCACGGCTACTTTCAGAAGAGTTTGGTGGTTGGATGAGGGATGGCATAACCAGGAAGGAGTGAGAAACACAGAGAAAACATCTTTTCTGGATGTACATTCACCTGCATATATACACATTTCTGTAAATATTTTTTACACATAGCCATCTGTATCTATAGTATGAATTTCTAACTCTGATCTATTACCATATGGATCATTCTAGCCTCCTTCTCCTGCTTATCCATAACCCTCTCACTCCACCAATGAGAAACTTGGCTTCCACCGCCCTCAACCATTAGCTTAATTGTTCATTTCCACTATACATATCTAGTGGTTTCAGAACTGATAATCCATACCCCTGTTGGGAATAATTTTATTAACTAGCATTCAGTGATTATATACAGTTCCTTTCGTCTTTAATCTTACAGACTCTGCTCATTTCCAAAGTTACTCAGGACAGCATCTCTTTCTATCACCCCTTCAGTGAGGCTGTTTCATAAATCTGTAATACAGTTAGATTGTTTTGTTATTCTGCAGCCCATTCTGGGATCCCCCAATCTCCTAAGTGATTTTTAAAAAAGACTGCATATATTAAGGTTTACTCTTGGTGTCATAAATTTCTATGGGTTTTGACAAATGTGTAGTGTCATGTATCCATCATTATTATCATATAGAATGATTTTACATGCTAAAAATTCCCTATGCATCATTCAACCTTTTCTCACACCTAAATCCTGGCAACCACAGATCTTTTACTGTTTCTACATTTTGCCCCTTTCAGAATGTCATATAATTGGGTGGTAGCATTTTTTTGACTGGTTTCTATCTCTTAGCAATATGCATTTAAGATTAACCCATATTTTTTTGTTGATTGACAGCTTATTCCTTCTTATTACTGAAAACAGTACTTGATTCTATGAATGTACTACTGCTTGTTTATCCAGTCACCTGTTGAGGGCACCTTGGTTGCTTCCAGTTTTTGGCAATTATGAGTAAAGCTGCAATAAACATTTGCATGCAGATTTTTGCGTGGACATAGTTTTCAAATAAGCTGAGTAAATACATAAGAGCATGACTGCTGGACTGTGTTATGAGATTATGTTTAGCTTTCCATTCAATTTGAAAAATATTTAATTTCTGAATAGGTAATGCATGTACACGGTATCAAACACAAAAGTAAGTTTTTCTCCTGTTTTCTAGTGTTTCCCTCAATTTCCCCTCTCCAGATGCAGTGTCTGTTCCATTTTTTGTGATACTTTTAGGTGCTAAAGAAAATTATTCAAAACTTTGAATATAGCAAGAAGATGAGCGCAGGTCATTTCAGTCATACTGAGGAATTATAAAACAGGCCCATCTGAGATTCATTAATTCTCTAGGGCAGCGATTCTCAGAGTGTAGTATGTGGTCCTGGGGATCTCCAAGGTAAAAATAACAATACTATGGTGTTATTTGCTTTTTTGCTATGTTGACATTTGCAATGATGGTGCAAAATCAATGGCAGGTAAAACTGTAAGTGTCTTAGCAGGAATCAAGGCAGGACACTGCCCTAGTTTGCTAGGGCTACTGTCACAAAGTACCATAGACTGGGTGGCTTAAACAACACATGTTTATTGTCTCACAGTCTTGGAGGCCAGAAATTCAAGACCAAGGTGTTGGTATCTGGTGAGGGCTCTCTTCCTGGCTTGGAGTAATCTCACTGTGTCCTCACATGGCCTTTCTTCTGCGTGTGTGCAGAGTGAGATCATTACTGTCTCCTTCTCTTATAAGGATACCAGTTTCATTGGGTTAGGGCCCCATCCTTATGACCTCATTTAACCTTTAAGTATCTTTTAAAGGCCTTTCTAATCACCAATATGACTCCAAATATAGTCCCACTGAGGACTGGGGCTTCAGCATATAAATCTGGCCAGGGGCAGGCACATTCAGTCCATAACAGGCACCAAACTCTACTAGTATGCACTGCCTGACACTTATAGGTTAAAAATGTTCAGTTTCACTTAAGAATGCTCCTGATAGCATTTAATGATTAATTTTACTAAAAGCTGATTTATAAAAGGTTCTCCACTTGAGAACAAGTCTTTTTAATATTACATCATATTAATATGTTATTTATATATCACAATTATACATTATGTAATAATGCATGAATATATATTATACACATATATGATGTATATATGCATATACATACTATACACAGACATATGTACATATTTCACAACGATGGCATCCAGATTCCGTATTCTGAATCTAGCTCTTTCCACTTAACATGTGTGAATGCGCTCACTCTTTTCTTCGTCAACTTGACTTTTTTCTGATGCAACGCCCTGAGTTTAACTCAAAGCTGTTATTAATAAGAAATCCATACATCCCACATATACGCATTTTCCCGTATATGGCTTACTAACAAAAACCTCATCGCATCCCTAGCTTTAACCGCAGGTTCCGAATACCCAGGCGGGAATTCAACCCAGGAATGAGAAAGGCTCCACAGACAACGTGACAAAAATCCGAGCAATCACGTGACACTGCACGCACCATAATTTTTTTCCGCCCGATTCAAATATGGCGGCCAAGTCTCCGCAGCGCAGCAGCCGCGGGCCTCTTTGCGCGTAGCACCTTAATTGCTGCCCTTGCTGGGCTCTTTTGTGGAAGGGCACCTCAGGGCAAAGCCCGTGGGGCAGCCGGGTCCGGGGAAAACAGCCCGGGGCCGCGGGGGCCGAACGAGCACGGACCGGAAGTTCCGCAGCCGCGCTGTCCGGCGGAGCTGTTGGCCGCGGACGCCGGAAGTGGCCAGTCGGCAGGTCTGAGGCGGCGCCGTGAGTGTTGTCCGTCCCTAGAGCGGGAGGCGACATGGATCCCGGGGCGGCCGAGCTGTATGACCAGGCCCTTCTGGGCATCCTGCAGCACGTGGGCAACGTCCAGGACTTCCTGCGCGTTCTCTTTGGCTTCCTCTACCGCAAGACAGACTTCTATCGCTTGCTGCGCCACCCGTCGGATCGCATGGGCTTCCCGCCCGGGGCCGCGCAGGCCCTGGTGCTGCAGGTGAGGAGGGCGGGCCTGCGGTCTGGGGAACCGCCGCCCCTGACCTGCCCTGACTCCTGGCCACCGCTCCTCCAAGCTCTCTCAGTCTGTTTCCTCCTTTTCTTGGTGTCCTGGGGTTGAGCTTGCGAGAATGGTTTGAGTAATTTGAAGCTCGGATTGGATGTCAGCTTATTCGGTTGAGGGAGCAGCCGGGCTTCGCTCGGGACGTCCTGAGGTTTCGGAAGTAGTAAGCCGGTTGTTAAGAGCCCTGCTCAGCACCCGGCAGCGCGTACCCCTCAGGGTGCTGGGGGCTGCTAGTCAGGAAGTGAAATCCATGCAGGCCAGACAGAAGGAAGGACATTTACAGCCGCAGAAACGTGCACGCCCCAGGACTACGAAAGCACTTGAGTTGGCGGGGATGACGGAGGCATTGTGTTGATCAGTGGGTGTGGCTGTGGTCAAAGACGGTCACTGTAGTGATTATTAAAATTTCATTTGAATTTAATTCCGTACCATCCAGGTTAAGTTTATTGTGTGTTGGAAGCGCTGTCAGTACGCATTCAGTGAAGTTGACTGGGCACTTTTGACTGTTACAGTAAGCAGCTGTTGGCTGAAAGTAGTTTTCGTTTCCACAGGTATGGGTGATACGGGTGTTTAAGTAATGGTTTCTCTCTCCTTGTGACACTTGTAGTTAAAGAGAGAAAACCCAGAAAGTAACAGAAAACTCTGTAAAGGCAATTATTTGACAGAGCCCATTGTAAAGAAAAGAAATAGAAATGATAGTTGGGAAGTGAAGAAGGTTTTATAAGAGAGGTGGGACCTCTGATGAGATTGAAAGAAACTATTCAGCCAAGCATTAAGCCTGTTTGTAGAAACCCAAGAAGATAGAAATGCTGATGATTCCTCCCCCGGTTCTCTAGCATGTTACAGTTTATAAAGTGCTTCAGATGTTTCCTCCTCAAGTCTTAATGCATGCTGCACGTTGATCAGATGTTACTTTCCTCAGTAGAAGCCAAAGCTTTGAATGTCTTGGTAACTCCCAGGGTAGTAGGGCCAAATGAGGGATGGGCTTGCACTAGGATTCAATTTCAAAACGTAAGGCTGTTTCTCATCCTTATCAGTTGGCATAAGTGCCATCTTAGTGATCAGAGAGCTGTTGGAGGTGGCCTTCAGCAGGACATTATGGCAGTTTAATGAAGTCTTGCCATTTGATCTTCAGTGTCTCTGTGAAATAGGTAAGTTTCAAGTTTACGTACCAGTTCAGCAAGGTTATTTGACCAAGAACATACAGCCAGTTTACCGTAGAGCTGGAACTAAAAATTTCATTTTGTGGATTCCGTATCTTTGTGTTCTATTATTTAACCATTCCGTAGTAGGATGAAGACACTTGTCTAGGATGATTGTAGCTTTCAGGAACGTATGCGGGAGAAGTATATACTGAGCACCTAATATGTACTAATACCAGGTGTTTTATATTCTGGGTTTGTTATCATCTTATTTAACCCTTAACATAACCAGAGACGTTGGTCTTTGTTTCACAGATGAACTGACAGAGATAGTGCACTCATTTTGCCTGGCAACTCATTTACCTGATACCACCTCTTATAAGACACTTCTATGGATTAAGGTTTGGTGACCAGTCTAATGAAGTAGTGGAGATGGGGAGCAGGGATGGAGAAAGGGGAGGGATGGGTTAAAGATGATCCAAGGTTTCAACTTGGGTGACCGGAATAGTGATAATGTATTAACTGAACTGTCACCTGGGTTTTGGGGACACCTGAGAGAGAGAGAAAAGCCAAAGGTGAAGAACAGACCTTGGGGAAAATCCTGGTGGAGAGCAGCAAGTTTCACAGAAGCCAAGGGGGCAGTCATCAGCAGATGGCTAAGAGAGGTGTCATGTTTTCTGGAAGTGGTTCTCAACCATCAGCATTGCTTAAGAAACTTTTTTTTTTCTCAAGACAGTGTCTCACTCTGTCTCCCTGGCTGGAGTGCAGTGGCACGATCTCAGCTTACTGTAACCTCCGCCTGTCAGGTTCAAGCAGTTCTCCTGCTTCAGCTTCTCGAGTAGCTGGGATTACAGGCATGTGCCACCACACCCAGCTAATTTTTATATTTTTAGAAGAGATGGGGTTTCATCATGTTGGCCAAGCTGGTCTCCAACTCCTGACCTCATGATCTGCCCACCTTGGCCTCCCAAAGTCCTAGGATTACAGATGTGAGTCACTGTGCCTGGCCAAGGAACTTTTAACACATATATCCTGGATATTTTGTTTGGGTAGATTAGGGTGAATCCTGGGAACTGGTTTTTTTTTTTTTTTTTTGAGATGGAGTCTTGCTCTGTTGCCCAGGCTGGGAGTGCAGTGGCACAACCTTGGCTTACTGCAACCTTCATCTCCCAGGGTCAAGCTATTCTGCCTCAGTCTCCCGAGTAGCTGGGATTACAGGCATGTGCCACCATGCCTGGCAGATGTTTATATTTTTAGTTGTAGGGATGGGGTTTCACCATGTGGGCCATGCTGGTCTTGAACTCCTAACCTCTGGTGATCTACCCACTTTGGCCTCCCAAAGTGCTGGGATTACAGGCGTGAGCCACTGTGCCCGACCAGAACCTGTTCTTTTATCCACAAAAATTCATTTGGCAGGAGGCTTGTAAAGGTAGATTTCAGTATTAACAAGGGTTTTGTTGTGGGGTAGGACAACACTGAATGAGATTGAGTGACTTGGTACCAGCATAACGTTTCTCCACGGTAGTAGGTGATCTCCTGACCTCCCCACTCGTACTCATCTGCCCCTTAGGGATTTTCTTTTTCTGTTCCTAACTTGATGGCATAAGACTCCTTCCTGTAGTCTGCCCTTCCACCCCCATGAGAAGTGGGATGCTTGGTGTCTCTGCTGAACATAGGCAGAGAAGAATTTGGATGGGAGTGCTGGACTGCACGACTGTGGAACTTCAAAGTGTTTCCTTAATATTTTGGGAAGTAGACTGTTGGAGTAGAGTGAGGCTACTCATACGTTTCCTCCTAAGAGTTTGCACAGCGTGGATACACAGCTTGAAGAACCTCAGCAGGAATGATGTATGTGAAAATTGCATTCCACTTTCTAATAGTATGTTTTAAGGTAAAAATAGTTTAGACTGACAAGCCATTCATTATAATTGATTGTGATGGGGTTTTTTTGGAGTCCACTTTAAAAAGTGCTCCTTAGTAGAGTCCTTGAAACTAGAATTAGGAAAGCCAGTTGCATCCTGTTCTTCATGTAACTTGTTGGGAGATCTTGGAAGAGTCACCTCTTGTCAGCTGAGAAGATTGGTTGGAGGTCACAGATTGGAGTTTTCTTTCAGCTCCATGTTCTGTGACTCTTGAATGAGTACTGAGAACATGTGATGGTTGGGAGGTTGGTAGTGATAGCACTTCCTGGTGGTGTGAATGGACAGGTCAGAGAAGACTGAATGTACTGAGTGAGCAGGGGCAGTGGCGTGGTGTGGACTATCAAGTCTGGGGGTTCTGTGTTAGAAGTCTCAGGTGTTAGCAGAGAGGATTCTTGTTGCTTTGCTTTTGTGGAGTTAAGATGAAGATCTGGAATATTAGGAGGATGAGAAGCTTTGAGAGCAAAGGACTCAAAGGGGTGGAAACATGAATGTTAGAATCAAGTCAGGGCTTCAGGTTATCTGCAGAAGTAAAAATGGTTCTGGTGTCGTTTCCAGTTTTTAACCTTTTAGGATTTTATTAATTTTTTTCTCCTTTGTCTACAGCATCATCTCCCTACACTGTTTGGTGTGTGCTGTGTAATTTTTTACTTCTTTTGCCAGCAGGAGCTGGGGCAAGTTACTTAAGCTCTCCGAGCCTTATATTTTCTCATTTTTGAAATGTTATGCTGTCGTCTTCATAGGATTTTTGTGAGGGTTTTGAGAAATATTTATAGAATCCTTTGACCCAGTTAGTCTGTTAGTATCCTTTGGACTGCCTGTGCAGTGCACAGATCATTGTTGTTTAAAACCTGTCTGCATTCTAGCCCTTTGGAATCTGACTCCGACCCATTTCCTAGGTTGCTCTCTCAGCCTTTCCACCCTTCAGTTATTGTAAGAGCTTTTGCCATTCCTTGACAAGCCTGTTCTTGGAGCTATGGCATTTCCTCCAATTCCTATGGAAAACGTGCCTCTCATTCAAGGTCTAACTGGGATCCTCTTTGTTCCAGGAAGTCTCCCTAGATTTCTTTTGCCAGACATGCTCATTTCCACCCATTCTGACAGGGAATCAAGGGCTCTGTAATACCACCTCTTGTATCAGAGTTTTCATGTGTGGATATGTCTTGGCTGTACTTTTTTGGTAAAGAGATCCCAGCACCTTCATGGATGTGACTGTGTCCCAGAGAAGGTTAAGAACTTGTTTACACACCAGAATTTTGAGTTCTTAGAAGGCAGCAGAAATCATTTTGATGGTTTTTTTGTGTGTGTTTCTTGCACCCTGTAGGCACGTAGTGAATGTTTGTTGAATTAAATGTCCATGCAGTGTGGTGAAAAATAGGAGCAGTCGAGTAAAATTGGTTGCATTTTGGGAATTGAAGTTCGGCCATGTTTTCATGCTTCATTTGTGAGTCTGAATTTTGGTGCCTTTATAACCCACAATTGTATCATGACCGGTATTCTTTGCATTGTGAACAAGACTGAGGTCTATAAAAATAATGACAGCAAAGACCATCTAACTGTGCATCTTTTAGGTATGTAAATATTGTTAGCTTGGCTTGTAAGTTTTTGATTTTGTTGATTTTGGAACCCTCCTGTTAAATACTGTTTAGCTGTCAGCTTTTGGTGAAGTGGCAGGGCATTTCCATTTTGCCAATGGTAAAACTTGTCAGTTTATGGCTTTTAGTTCTCTCCTTACCAGATTTTACCACATTTCTACAAGATATATGGTGCATTACTGGGCAGATGAACTGATTGCTGGCTTGCTGTTTGATTTTAGGTATTCAAAACCTTTGACCACATGGCCCGTCAGGATGATGAGAAGAGAAGGCAGGAACTTGAAGAGAAAATCAGAAGAAAGGAAGAAGAAAAGGCCAAGATTGTGTCAGCTGCTACAGCTGAGAAAGAACCAGTCCCGGTACCAGTCCAGGAAATAGAGATTGACTCCACCACAGAATTGGGTGGGCCTCAGGAAGAAGAGAAAGTGCAGCCTCCAGGCCCACAGGCCCCTGTGAAGGAAATGGCTCATGGCTCAGAGGAGGCAGAAGCTCCAGGAGCAGTTGCTGGTGCTGCTGAAATCCCTAGGGAACCACCAGCTCTTCCCAGGTAGGAATTTCTACTTTGCAGCTTCCTTCTTTCTCGCTTAACATCTGGTGTTTAGGTTTGTCCATAATTCATTCTTACTTTGTAACACACCAATTCTTGATCTCAGTATTTATTTAGCTCTTCATATTTGCAAACTGCGCATTACAGTCTTTCAGTTACATAGGATGGGAGGTCAGTTGGCTTAAGATCAATTTCCTCCTTATTAGGTAAGGTGGATAGTCATACAACCATTTGAAATTCAGAGCCAAAATTAGAGCACTTGACTCCTCTCACAAAGACCTAACTTTATCTGTGTTTAGAGGCTTAGCCTCAGCGTCTCAATTGTGTGTTTCTCTGCAGGAGCACTGCTAGGATGTGCTCATAGTGTAATGGACACCTGAAATGACAGTCTGTTTTAGGTGACTGCATTCACATCCTGGCTATGCCGCTTCCTGAATGTATTACCTTGAGCAAGCAGTATAACCTTTCTGTGAATTGGTTTTCTCCTCTGTAAAATGTAGGTGATAATAATAGTACTTGTCTCATAGAGCTGTTGTGAATTTTAAATGAGCCGATAGACAAGCAGCTAATGAGCAGTAGAGCTTGAATATGACATAAGGTTCCCCTGAATCAAACCTCATGCTGTACTTGTACTCACTTTTTAGGAGTTATGTTTCGTGGGTGCTCTAAACTTAGTTATACAGTCCTTCCTTGCAGTCTAAGTGAGATGAGCTGATCCCTTCTTGTGTGGGAGTTGTAGCAGTGTCTGCAAGACAGCCACGATCCTCCTGGCCTGCTTTGTCTTTTGGAAAATTCACTCTCCCCTCCTTGATAGGATGGGTCATCTGTGTCCCCTAGAATCCCCACCACCTCGAGTTCTGTTTTTCTCACTCCTGTGCTCTCTTTCTGACCTGTTTTGGGGGAGATTGGTGTGTGTGTGTGTGCACACTTTTTAACAGAGACAAGGTCTTAACTCTGTTTCCCAGGCTGGAGTGCAGTAGCACGATCATAGCTCAATATGATATTGAACTCCTGGGCTCCAGCAATCATCCAGCCTCAGCCTCCTCAGTAGCTGGGACCACAGGCATGCACTACCATATCTAGTTAATTTTGTAATTTTTTGTAGAGATGTGTGCCACTATACCTGGCTAAATTTTAAAAAGATTTTTTTCACTTTATTTCCTGGGCTGTGGGGGAGTTTTTGAATTTTGTTTTTGGTTAATGAAGCAAAGTGAACAACTTGGAATGGCTTATAAAATATGGAATAAGAGAAAATAAGTTTTGTGAAGGGGAGCAGCTCTTGAATACAAAGCTCTAGATGAGAAGGGGTGAAATAAGGATTTAGAGATTGGAAGTGGGGAGTGTAGGGTGGAAGGCAGAGATCTGATATTTCCTTGAAGATTTTCTTTAATATTTCTTGTCATGCAGATCTGCTGGTAGTGAATTCTTTCAGATTTTTTGGGCTGAAAATGCCTTTATTTCATCTTCCATTTCTGAGGATATTTTTGCTGGATGTAGAATTGCAGGTTGATGCCTTTTTTGTTTTTGTTTTTCTTTAGACATTTTAAAGACACGTTGTAATCTTTACACAGTTATCATTCCATTGTCTTCTGGCTTGCATTGTTTCTGATGAGAAGTGAGTAGACATTCCTGCATGCGAGATATTCCCATTCTCTTGCTATATATGAGCTGCTTTTAAGTTACTATCATTAGTTTGAGCAATTTGATTAAGATTTACTGTGGTGTGATTTTCCTGTGTTTATAGTATTTGGGGACTTTTGAGCCCACCCCTAACCCCCATCAGAAACACACACTTAGATCTGTTTTCTCTTTGCCATTCTTCTGGAATAGTTTCTGTTGACCTATCTTCAACTTTACTGGCTTTTCTCCTTTAGTGTTTAATATTTAGTTAAACTCATCTAGTAACTTTTTAATTTCAGGTAGTTTATTTTTCAGCCCTGCAGGTTCCTTTTGATTGTTTTTTATGGCTTTGATTCCTGCCTTGGTTTTTCTTTAAATCCTCTAATATACTTATAATAGTTTAAAGTCTTTTTCTGCCAATTCCGTTGTCTCTGTCATTTCTTGGTTTATTTCTATGGATTGAGTTTTCTTTTGATTTTGGGTCACATTTTCTTTTTCCTTCAAATGTCTGATAATTTTTGATTGGATGCTAGACATTAATGAATGTTATATTGTCAAGTCTCTGGGTTTTGGTTTCTTCTGTTGAGTGTTGAGTTTTGATCTTGTAGGCAATTAATTTATTTGCTGATCAGAATGATCTTTTTGAAGCTTGTTTTTTATTTTTATTTATTTATTTTTTTAAGACAGGGTTTCACTATAGTCATCAGGCTGGTCTGTTTTTTATTTTTATTGGTTGATCAATTAATTGTAGAGATGGTGTCTTAATATGTTGCCCAGGCTGGTCTCAAATTCCTGGTCCCAAATGATCTTCCCACCTTGGCTTCTCAAAGTGCTGGGATGATAGGTGTGCACCACTGTGCCTGGCCTTGTTTTTCTGCTTTGTTAAGATGTGTCTAGGGTACTTTTGTTTTAGAACTAGCTTAGTCTTCTAAGACATGGCCTTTGTTGGTCTTCTGAGTGCTCCAGCTCTTTAGTGAGCACTTTCCATTCAGGCTGGTTGAGGCTTGAACATCTCCCAGCTCTTGGGATTGTCCATGTCAGTTAGTTTCCTGCTTGTCTCATGGAGTTGCACCTCACACATGTGCAGTTTTGTGTTTGACCAAAGACTCAGGGAATCCTATGAGGTTTTCTGGAGTTCTTTCTATGTGTAGCTTCTCCTTACCAGTAGTCTTTTTTTTTTTCTTCTTTTTTTTCTTCTTCTTTTTTTTTTTTTTGAGACAGAGTTTCGCTCTTGTTACCCAGGCTGGAGTGCAATGGCGCGATCTCGGCTCACCACAACCTCCGCCTCCTGGGTTCAGGCAATTCTCCTGCCTCAGCCTCCTGAGTAGCTGGGATTACAGGCACGCGCCACCATGCCCAGCTAATTTTTGTATTTTTAGTAGAGACGGGGTTTCACCATGTTGACCAGGATGGTCTCGATCTCTTGACCTCGTGATCCACCCGCCTTGGCCTCCCAAAGTGCTGGGATTACAGGCTTGAGCCACCGCGCCCAGCCACCCAGTAGTCTTTCAATAAAATAATCAGATGTGAGAATGAAGATTGACTGTACAAAGTTGGTTGTCATAGTCTACTCAGGCTGCTATAACAAAATAATATAGCCTGGATGGTTTATCGACAACAGAAATTTTTATTGCTCACGGTTCTGGAGACTGGAAGTCTAAGATCAAGGTACTGGCAGATTCAATGTCTGGTGAGGGCCCACTTTCTGATTCATAACCTCTGTTGCCTTGCTGTGTCCTCAAATGGTGGAAGAGGTGAGAGAACTCTCTGAAATCTCTTTTGTAAGGGCACTAATTGCAGTCATGAAGGCAGAGCCGTAATCACCATTATCTTGGGATTAAGATTTAGCATAGGAATTTTGGGACACAAACATTCAGTTTATAGCATTGTTCACTTCAGTTTTATTTATTCCAACATTACTTATATTAGCAAAATTTTGGAAGAATGCTAAATTTCTGTAGTAAGAGAGTTGATAAGTAAATTTATAAAATGCTTTTAAAGATTACTGACGTGGATATTGTGTTGGTCAGTTTTGTTTGTCAGTTTGGCTAAGCTACAGTCCTGGTTATTCAGTCAAACACTCACCTTGGCATTGCTGTCAAGGTATTTTGTGGATGTGATAAAAATTAATAATTGGTTGACTTTAAGTAAGGGTGATTGTCCTAGGTGATCTGAGTGGGCCTGATCTATCAGCTGAAAGCCTGAAGAGCACAGCAGAGCTCCCCTGAAGTAGAAGAAATTTCTCCGATGGACAGCAGCTGCACTCAATTTCTGGAGAGTTCCACATTGGCCTGCCATGTGGATTTCAGATTGGCCTAGCCAGCCCCCACAATCATGTAAGCCAATTTCTTGTAGTAACTCTCTTAATAAGTCTTTTCCCTTGGTATCTGCAGGGGATTCGTTCCAGGACCCTTGTGGATACCAAAATTCATGGATGCTTAGGTCTCTTATATAAAACAGTATAATATTTGTGTATAACCTATGCACATTCTTCCATATACTTTATTTTTTATTTTATTATTATTACTTTTTTTTTTTAGAAGGATGGGGTTTCACTATGTTGGCCAAGATGGTCTTGATCACCTGACATTGTGATCCACCCACTTTGGCCTCCCAGAGTGCTGGGATTACAGGTGTGAGCCACTGCACCCGGCCCTCCCATATGCTTTAAATAATCTCTAGATTGCTTATAATCCCTAATACAATGTAAATGCTATGTAAATAGTTGTTACATTGTATTATTTAGGGAATAATAACAAGATGTTTGTATATGTTCAGTACAGACAAACCATTTTTAAAAAAAATTTTTGGATATATATATTTTTTGGTACAGGGTCTTGCTCTGTTGCCCAGACTGGAGTGCAGTGGCATGATCTTGGCTCACTGCAGCCTCTATCTCCTGAGCTCAAGCAGTCCTCCCACCCCAGCCTCCCAAGTAGCTGAGATACAGGTGTGCGCCACCTTGCCCAGCTGATTTTTGTATTTTTGTAGAGATAAGGTCTTGCCATGTTGCCCAGGCTAGTGTTGAACTCCTAAGCTCAAGTGATCCACTTGCCTCAGCCTCCTAAAGTGCTGGAATTACAGGTGTGAGCCACCATGCCCAGCCTTTTTTTGGGGAATATTTTTGATCTGCATCAAATATTTTGATCAGTATTTTTTTTTTTGTTGAGACGGAGTCTTGCTCTGTCACCAGGTGCCAGGCTGGAGTGCAGTGGCATGATCTCGGCACACTGCAACCTCTGCCTCCTGGGTTCAGGCAGTTCTCCTGCCTCAGCCTTCCGAGTAGCTGGGACTACAGGCTTGCGCCACCATGCCCAGCTAATTTTTGTATTTTTTAATAGAGACGGGGCTTCACCATGTTGGCAAGGATGGTCTCGATCTCTTGACCTTGTGATCAACCTGCTTTGGCCTCCCAAAGTACTGGGATTACAGGCGTAAGCCATCGTGCCCAGCTTGATTGTTGTTTTTTTGGGAATATTTTGATTTGGGTTATGGAACCCATGGATAGTGAGGGCTGACTCTATCTGCTGCTGCTGCTTTGGTGGAACCTTGAGTTGTACTGGTATATTCATGATAAAATGTTAAGTGAGAACGGGAGAATTCAAAGTATATAGTCTAGTATCACATTTGAAAACTTAAAAAATTACATGTATGTACAAAAAAGACTGGAAGAAAATAATAGTAGTAATCACAGAGCGGTGGAATTATGAGTGTTCTTCATTTTATCTTTGTCTCATATTTTCTAATTTTTCTGTAATGACCATTTATTTTGTTGTATTAATTTTTTGTATTCCTTTTATAATCTAAAAAATGAAAAAAGGGGATTTGGTTTTGATTTCTGAGTAATAGACTAGAATAGCTACTTTGTTTTGTAGAAATCCTGTTTTAAAATTCTTGAACCAATAAATTATGTTCTGGGTTAGAACTAGAGCTAGTTTCGTGAGTTCTACCTTAAAAATAAGTATAGAGTGAAGACTTGGATATGTTTCGGGAAAGCTAACCTTTCTATTTGGTAGCCTTCGCTCTTTGTTCAGAATATACTAATACTGCAAGAATCCTAATCAAACGTTTCCAAGGACTGGAACATTCTCAGCCTTCAGTTACTTGTTTTCCTTGAACAAAACAGGAAGTTGTGGCACCGATCTCTAGTTATACATGAAATTTAGTATTTTAGCAGTTCTGAAAATAGAATGTGAAAGACCATCCTTTTCCTTGTTTTATCTTTGTGGTACCCCAAGACCTCCCATCAGTGTTCAGGATGGTTTATCCTATAACTGTAAATTTGCAGTTCTTTTAATTGAGTAATTTAAAGTAGTTATTCTTTAGAAGACCACATAGAAGCACCGTCTGTTGTGGGAACTCTGTCTAAAATCAGTTACCTGGAATCTAAGTCTTAGATTGCTGATTTCTGATGACTCCTGCTTGACACGTTTGTTGGTTCTAGCCAGTATTAGGCAAAAACTCTTTTTTCACATGCTACAGTAAAGTCACATCACATGCTTATTTAACTTAAATAAATTCAATATATGTGCTGGGGAAAAAATGGTACAAGATTAAAAATAATGTATTTATATTTTATATATATGTTTTAAAGTTTTTATTTTTTTAGAGACAGGATCTTGCTGTGTTGTCCAGGCTGAACTCAAACTTCTGTGCTCAAGTAATCTTTCTGCCTCTGTATATACATTTTTATTACAAGACGTTCATTACTGTATACAGATAATTGTTTTGTAGTTTAGTAAAGTATAATTTATATAAAATACAATTCATTCCTTTTAGAATACAGTTTATGACTTTGGACAAATATAGTCTTGTAACGACCACAGTCAAGATAAATGACCAATATGGTTTGACTATGTCCTTACCCAAATCTCATCTTGAATTGCAGTTCCCATAATCCTCACATGTCATGGGAGGGACTCGGTGGAAGGCAGTGAATCATGGGGGCAGTTACACCCATGCAGTTCTTGTGATATTTGAGTGAGTTCTCATGAGATGGTTTTGTAAGGGGCTTTTCCCCCTTTGCTTGGCACTTCTTCCTGCTGTCATGTGAAGAAAGATATGTTTACTTTCCCTTCTGCCATGATTTTAAGTTTCCTGAGGCTTCCACAGCCATGCTGAACTGTGAGTCAATTAAACCTCTTTACTTTATAAATTACCCAGTCTTAGGTTATGTCCTTAAAGCAATGTGAGACAAGACTAATACAATGACATTTCCATTGGTTCCAGACTCCCAGGTCCTGGCAACCCTGGGCCTGTGTTCTGCCCTAAAGCTGTTGCAGCATACATTGTTATTTATACATAATAATGTACAGGTTTCATTGATAGTGTTTTTGGGGTGATTTGGGGAACATTTGAGGGAACTTTTATTTTGACCTGATTTTACCATCACTCTGATTTTAGCATCTCCCTGCTTAATAACCTACAACTGCTCTGAATTTCATTTTTGTTCCTGCCCTCCTGTTGCTGCCAGGATGCGCCAAGTGAAGATCAGAAGTGCTCCCATCCCAGTGCTTAAAGTAAGCTTTTTTTCTTTTTTTGAGATGGAGTTTTGCTCTTGTCGCTCAGGCTGGAGTGCAGTGGCGTGATCTCAGCTCACTGCAACCTCCACCTCCTGGGTTCAAGTGATTCTCCTGTCCTGTCCCAACCTCCCAAGTAGCTGGGAGTTTAGTGTCCGCCACCACACCCGGCTAATTTTTGTAATTTTTTAGTAGAGGCAGGGTTTCACCATGTTGGCCAGGCTGGTCTCGAATTCCTGACCTTGGGTAATCCACCCACCTTGGCCTCCCAAAGTGCTGAGATTACAGGTATGAGCCACTGCGCCTGGCCCAAAGTAACCTATCTTATTCCTCAGAGAAGAGAGAGAATTTGAGCACACAAGTATTTCCCTATTTGCCCAAGATAGCATCAGAGAATGTGCTTTAATCCTGTAAGGATACTTTACAGTTTTAGGAGTTGTTCAGGCTGGGTGTGGTGGCTCATGCCTGCCGTCACAGCACTGTGAGAAGCTGAGGTGGACTGATCATTAGAAGTCAGGAGTTTGAGACTAGCCTCACCAACATGGTAAAACTGTTTCTACGAAAAATACAAAAAAATTAGTCAAATGTGGTGGTGTGTGCCTGTAATCCCAGCTACATAGGAGGCTGAGGCAGCAGAATTGCTTGAAACCGGGAGGTGGAGGTTGCAGTGAGTCAAAATCGTGCCACTGCACTCCAGCCTGGGCAACGGAGCAGAGCGAGACTCCATCTTAAAAAAAAAAAATTTATAGTAAAGACTTTATAAAAAGTGAAAAGTGCCATTTGAGTCTCAGTGTTTATGTAATATTAGACTGGGTGACCAGTGCCTGTAGACGTGATTAGGACTGTGGAAGTGAAGGGTGCAAAGTCTGCAGCATCTTATGACATAAGTAACTAATCAGGCACTTCTCAAGAGCTGCCTGTTAGGGTTTGCCTCTTGGATGACATCACATTAGAGTCCGGTGTGGGTTTCCTGGGCATGGGCTGTCAGGTGTGAACTTTCATAGCATCTGCAGTTCAGGCTCTTGACCTGCAGGTGTTGCTGTAGGCAGTGGGATGGTAACTTTGACTTTGCTGGTGCTGGGATGCTGACAAAAATCTCTGAAAGGCTGTGTCAGTTCTGGGCTTTTCCCTTTGAAAATCACTACCAGAATTCTTTAAAAAAAGAAAAAGGAAAATATGGTAGCACTAAGAATTTCAGTTACTGCTTAGAAACTGTTGTCTTTGTCTTGCGCGCTTGGATTGGGTGTCTTTTTGGCCTTTGGATGAGGAACAGAGTGCTCCAACACTGTTGGTGTGGATTGGGCAGTGACAGGACCCTGGGTCCAACCAGGCCATTCCCCCTGCCCTGGACAGGGAAGCAGAGTAGTGGCAGTGTGTAAAGAGGGTATCATGGAACAATTTGACATATTAACCACTTCTAGGACAAACCCATTAGAACATAATACCTGAGAAAACTGTTCAGTACTTTCTCTTGCATTGGGTAGTGTGGCTGCTGTGTCCAGTTACTGGGAATGGCATCATTTGGAAATAACATTACATTTGGAAGAGAAATTTCAGGTTTCCTAATAGTGTCCTTGGCAGATTTGCTGCCTCCTGACTTGGTCTTCATAGGTATGGGTGCCCTTCAATCTTCTCATCAGCAAAGTCTTCCCAGTAGTACATTCCTCCGCTTTCCCCAGCAGGTAACCCTGCCTCCTTGGAGTTTGAACTTCATTTTACCTTATTTCTTTGTGGCTGGCTGTGCCCACATTTTCAGTGATTGGGGCAGAGATTTACTCAGTCTTTCTCGCTTCTTGGCCCCGTGTGTGGTGACCACCCCAGTGCATGCTGAGTTCCATTTCTTAGTACCTCTTCTTTGGCTTTGCTTACTGTTTTTGCTCAGTCTGTTATAACAAAAATACTGTAGCCTGGGTGGCTTATAAACAGCAGACATTTATTGCTGACAGCTCTAAAGGAGGCTGGAAGTCCAAGATCAAGGTGCCAGCAGGTTCAATGATGAGGGCCCACTTCTTGATTCATAGATCTTTGTCTGTTCATTGAGTTGTCACATGGTGAAAGGGGCAAATGAGCTCCCTTTGGCCTCTTTTATAAGACCACTACTCAAATTCAGGAGGGCTCTGCCCTTGTGACCTAATTGCCTCCCAAAGGCCCCACTTCCAAATAACATTACTTTGGTGGTTAGGTCTTTAACATGAATTTTGAAGGGACACAAACATTCATTCTACAGCATTCACCCACCTATCATGACATCTGTGGCTCTTGATGTCCCTTGGGTGGGCTGTCAGGAGAATAGAAAGGTGCCTGCACTCTGGGCCTGGGACTTACTCCCCATCTGTAGGCTCACACTGCCTGAGAAAGTTGGGTTTCTTGTTTTGTCTTTAAGCAGCTTCTTCCTTTACTAGTCAAGGCTTTTTCAGGTACCCATTGCAGGAGGCTCCTTTGTAGAATCACAGGGGCTTAATCAGAATCCCCTTCCCTCCATAAACTCCATAGGCTATGGTGAGGATTGAATGAGACCTGCTTAGCATGATTCCTGACAGAGTGAGCACTCAAGTAGATACTAGCTATTATTGTTACTATTATTTCTCTTAAAAAAAGAAAATGCTAGGCAGGGCGCGGTGGCTCAAGCCTGTAATCCCAGCACTTTGGGAGGCCAAGGCGGGTGGATCACAAGGTCAAGAGATCGAGACCATCCTGGTTAACATGGTGAAACCCCGTCTCTACTAAAAATACAAAAAATTAGCTGGGCATGGTGGCGCATGCCTGTAATCCCAGCTACTCAGGAGGCTGAGGCAGGAGAATTGCTTGAACCCAGGAGGCGGAGGTTGTGGCGATCCGAGATCGCGCCATTGCACTCCAGCCTGGGTAACAAGAGTGAAACTCCGCCTAAAAAAAAAAAAAAGAAAATGCTTCTTCTTTTTTTTTTTTTTGAGACGGGGTCTTGCTCTGTCGCCCAGTTGGAGTGCAGTGTTGCGATCTCAGCTCGCTGCCACCTCCATCTCCCGGGTTCAAGCAATTCTCCTGCCTCAGTCTCCTGAGCAGCTGGGACTACCAGCATGCGCCACCATGCCCAGCTAATTTTTGTATTTTTAGTAGAGACAGGGTTTCACCGTGTTGGGCAGGATGGCCTTAATCTCTTGACCTCGTGATCTGCCTGCCTCAGCCTCCCAAAGTGCTCGGATTACACAGGCATGAGCCACTGCACCCCCCAGCTTTTCATTCTTCTTTCTGCTTATATTCAATGTACAATTTTTGGAAAATACAGATAAGTATATAAAGAAGACCTTCACTTCCTGTTAACTTCATGGGATATTTTCTGTGGCTTTTCTTTCCTTTCTTTTTCTTTCTTTTCCTCTTCTCTTTTATGAGGCAGAATCTTACTTTGTTGCCCAGGCTGGAATACAGTGGAGCACAGTGCAATTGTTGCTTACTGCAACCTCCACTTCCTGGGTGCCAGCTTTCTTCCTACCTCAGCCTTCTGAGTAGCTGGGATCACACGTGTACCACTAGGCTTGTCTAATTTTTAAAAACTTTTTGTAGAGATGAGACTCCCTGTGTTGCCCAGGCTGGTCTCAAACTCCTGGGCTCAAGTGATCCTCTTGCCTTAACCTCTCAAAGTGCTGGAATTACAGCTTGAGAGTCTGTGCCCAGCCTATTCTTATGCATGTAAACATATACATAAATACATGTATGTATATAAAATTTTATTACACTTTATCTTCTTTTCTGCTGAACAGTTTATCCTCAGCATTTCCTGCATTCCTTTTGCTGATTTTGAATTCGTGATGTACACTGTTGAGTGTTATCTTCCTGAAGTGGCTCTTGTCCTTGGATGAGGGCGTATGCTGCATGGTATGTACTGAGAGAGAACAATGATAGAAAGCCAGGGGTTGAGGCATGTCTTGTCTGTTTCGCCTCAGGTTCAGCTATCTGTGGACCCCAGCTGGAGATTGAGACTTGGGCTGCCTGGCTTGGTCTCATCTTGTGTCATGGCTACTATTTCACCTTTCCAGTGATTTGCCCTGAAACTGCTCCTTCTTTAAGAAAGCCCAGGTGTAAGAAGCCTCCAAGGGATTTGACTTAAATCACAAGTCAGGAAAACCTGATTTAAGTTGTTAGGAGGACTTTAAAAAAATTCTTACAAGAAACATTGTATTTTTATTTTTTAATTTATTTCATTTTTATTTTGCAGTGAAGGTTATATGCTTCAGTTTTAGAAAGCAGTGTTGCATTTGCTGGATACTGAAGTTGTATCAGAAAGTAACTTGGTATCTTAACCTTTCAGAGTTGGATGGGTTCAGGGAGGATGTGGGTCAGGAAGAAGAGTGTTGGAATCATCTGTGGAGTTTTTCCCCTGGAAAAATTTGTATTTCCCAAAATTGAGAACCAGTGATCTGCTTCCTTTTTGCAGATGGAGAAATTGAGATGTATGATGGTCAAGGGCTTTGCTTAAAATCATATGTTTAGAAGGTAGAGCCAGAGTTATTGGGAGTTGAAGCAGAACTACCTCATGGACTAACTGAGTATTTATTTGCTTTGCTGTGTTAATAAAAAAACCAACCAATTACTATATTGGTCTATCTGAGAGATACTTTTTAAAAACTAGCCAATTTCTTTTAAAATAACCTATTTGAATATTTTTCTATAATCACTTTTTTTACACTAGCTTTTTTAAAATTTTTATTGGAAAGGTAATATATGTACTTCACAAAATGTTTTTTAGGTAAAATTTGAAAAACAAAAGACAGTAGACAAAAGAACATGACTCCTCATGTGCTCATTGCCCAGTTCCAGCAGCAGCCCACCCTTCTCCCTCCTGGGTCCTTTTGAAACAAATTCTCCCTCATATCATTTCATCTGTAAATATTTTCAGTCACTATTTAAAATTCCAGTTTTCTTATAGTGTCCTAATTAAAAGAAAGTTTTGTTTGAATCAGGCTACTAATACGGCTCCAAACACCAGTGCCTCATAGTCGACCCTCCATTTTTCTATTTCCCACTGCATGGATTTTGTTGATTGTTACCTAAGGTGGTTTAGCATGTCCTCTGTCCTATTTCCTGTAAGTTGGAGTTGGATTTAGGGTAACATTTTTAAGTTATGAGAGTATATAATGGAAGCAGATTCTTCCTAGAGGTGACTATTTTTAATAGCATCTTTTGCAAAATTTAAATATTTTGTGTGTGTGTGTGTGTGTGTGTATCTATATATATATAGTCCCAATTATATATATAGTACACATGCACACACAAAAGCACATTTATGAGTGTTGACTTTGTCACATCCCTGGAATGTGCTGTGAACCCTTGCACTAGATAAGCAGCTGGCACTGACTGAATACTTCCTTTTGCCTCCTTAGTGTACACATAGGTGTTTCACTGTCCTCACAACTCTTTGAGGCAGGTCTGTTGCCTTCCTATTTTGTAGTTTAGGAAACTGACCCAGGCTCATGTTGTTGAGCTGTGGAACCTGGTTTGCTTTCAGGTGGTTTGCCCTGAGATTCTCCACTGTTTTAAAGTGCTGATTCCTTATGTTCATTCTATTCAGTCCATAAAACATAAAATAAAATAAAATGCTTGGGCCCTTGCTTTAGAGATCTGATTTAATTGGTCTAAGTGTGGCGTCTTCTGTGTCATGTCTGGATTTTCAGAAGCTTTCCAGGTGAGTCTGATGTGGTCAAGATGTTTATTAACTGCCATATAGTATTCTGCTGTGTAGATCTTAACATCATTATTTAATGAGTTCCCAAGTTTCTGATCTGCCAGCATCACAAATGATGTCGCAGTGAATGTGCTTTTTAAGTGCCTCTTGGAACATGTTTTTGAATATCAGCTAGATGAATTCCACTGGGTCAAAGCGTATGGCCTTTGTAATTTTGATGGATGTTGCTAAATTGGCCTCAGGGAGTTTGTGTCAGTTTGTTCTCTCACTGCTAGGTTGTCTGAGGGTACCTGACCCCATCCTAGGTGCTAGCCAGAGGCCCTAACTTCTTTCTGGGCTGCTGTTACCTTTTCTTCTTTAGTTTTCTTTGAAATGTCATTCACTTTTGAAATAAATTGGAATCTGATTTAACTTCGTATATGCTTTTGTGTTTTTTTCCATTTTATATATTTACAAGTACTAAACCATTTATTCAATTTGTTTGTTAGTACCAAACTACTTTAGTTATCATAGCTTTCTAATACATTTTAGCACTTGGTAGAATTAGTATTTAATCTTTTATCCCCAGACTTTTCTGAAATATTTACTTAAATTAAATTTTGCATATGAAAATTCTATTGAAAATTTCATTGCAAATACATTAATTTATGTTTTGGATTAGGGAGAATTGACATATTTACATAATTGAGTCTTCTGTTCTAAGAACAGGTTATGACTCAAGTCTTGCTTTGTGTTCTTTGTAGAATTTTGATCTTTTTATTCAGCAAGTCCTAAACACCAGTATTGAATTCTCTTACTGGTTTCCAATAGTTTCGCAGTTGATTTTCTTGGATTGTCTAGGAGTGCAGACTGTTTCTTATTTATTGTAGTATTTTAGTAGCAACTGTATTTAGTAATAAATCATATATGTGTTTGTCACATTTAGAATTCTAAATGTAATTTTATTTTTTTCCTCCCCCTCAAAATTTGTTGCTGAGCAACTGGAAGGATGGAACTGGCAGTAACTAAAGCACTGGAGGGGAAGTGTCTCAGTGGTAATTGGGCTGGCCAAGGCTGCCATCAATCTGAGAAGCTGCCCAGTGGTCAAGGTGGTATTACTGAGTAGGCAATAAACATATGGATCTGGAGTTCTGGGAAGAGTAGGGACTGGGATGGGCATTTGGAAAGCATTCGCATTTAGATGCATTTAATCATAGACTGGGTAAGATCATTGAGGCAGTGAGGGTGAATGGAGGAGACCTACCTGAGAGCATTCCAGGAGCCCTTGTGACAGGTGCAGTACCCCCTTGATCAGACCTGTTACTCCGTCTCTCTCGGATTTGTTCATGGAGTCTGGATGAGCACCTAAAGTCCTGTGTCACTTTTGTGAGTCTTTGTCTCCTCTTGCTTCTAAGAGGTATGTCTGATATCTGCTTGTCACCTCTACTCTGCAGTGGCCTCAGTGTATTCCTGGGTTGGTGGTTATCTGTTCCCTGTCCTGTGAGTGGTGGCTGTAAATACTCCTACCTCTCTATGCCTTTCCTGTGCAAACTGTCCTTTGTGTGTCTTTTCTTTGGCTACTCATGCTTGCCCTGCTCATTCTGTCAGCAGAAAAGTCAGGAGGAGGGATGTGGGGCTGACCTAGATCACCTGACCCTGAGCTGGTTGTTACCATATACGGTCGACCCTCTGTGTCCCTGGGTTCCACATCTGCAGATCCAACCAACCTTGGATTGAAAATACTAAAAAAGCTCAAAACCATAAAAACATAACAATACAACAATAAAAATAATACAAATAAAAAAACTATATAGCATTTACAGTGTATTAACTATTATAAAGCTAAAGATGATTTAAAGTATGTATGAGGATGTGCATATGCAAATACTACATTATTCGATATCAGGATATCAGGGACTTGAGCATCCTTGGATTTTGATATCCTCAGGGCTGTTGGAACCAGTGCTCTGTGAATGCCAGGGGACAACTGCATATCATCTTGCTGGGTATTGTTTGTCATCACCATGCAAGGTAGGAACTTTGTTCATTGTGGATTCTACTGCCTGGCACATAGTTGGCACTCAGTAAATAGCTGAACAAATAATGATTGAAGTTAAAAGTCACATTGAAGATAAAACCTTTGAATTTTAATATATTTCATGAATGCCACTGTTCAGTAGCATTTAGTTTTTCTCATATTTTCACATTTGCCTGTGTTCCCTGTCTTCTTCTTAGGGCAACTCAGAGTTGTGCTTTAAACTTGCTAGTAGTTTGAACTCTTGCTTTGGTTTGGTCAAAGTAAGTATAAATAACAAATAGTTGAAAGGGTAAACTTGATAGTAGAGTCCTGAGGCTACTTCTCTGTCTTCTAGCCATTGTGCTGAGCTGTCAGGCTGTCAGCTGCCCCTTCTGGTTTGTTGTTTGTGCTTCTGCCCTTCTTTCCCTTCCTTGGTGGGCTGCTTCCCTTTCAGCCCCTAAGTCACAGATGCCCAAGACTATGTAGAGCCTGGTCCACACAGGCCTTGCGCTCTGAGCCATGCTGTGAGGGAGTTGGAGTGACCTGAGTTTGATATCTCCTTTAAGCCAAAGAATTTGCTGTGGAAGCAGCATCCTTGTGACAGGCTGACACTGGGGGGACCTCAAGCCGAGCCTGGGCATGTGGGCAGCTCTGTCCTACAGAATTTGCTTTGAGACCTTCTGGAATAAATAATCTCAAATGACTTGGCTCTGGGTTCTGTGAGCTCAGAAATCAGATTCGGATCATGATCTGGTCTTTAAAATAGCAGCTGTGGGATTCTGAAGAGTGAGGGTCAGGTCTGTGGCCTGGATGCTGGCTGCTGTGGTGTGAAGTCTGTTCTTAGCTAACCAAAGACTAGCATATTCTCTTATGTAACTGTTAATGTCTGCTTATTTTTTGGTCTTTTTATTGAATTTTAGGTAATTCACATTAAAATTGCAGAAGTCATGCAAAGAATTCTCAAGTATGCTTTTCACCCAGCTTCACCAAATGTTAGAGTCTTTTATAGTGAGGGGTTACCATTAGTTTGTTTAGACCTTGTTTAGATTCTGCCTGTTGAATCATGTCCCTTATTCTTGGCTCAGGGTTCAATTTGTTATTGTTATTGTATTTGTGGTTGTGTCTCTCTTTAGTCTCCCTTATCTGGGACAGTGACAGTTTCTTAGTGTTTTCATGACCTTGACACTTTTAAAGAGAGCTGGCCTTTTCTTTTTTCCTTCATTGCAGCTTTTTTTTTTTTTTTGGTGGAATGTCCCTTGTTATAGTTTTGTCTGATGATTCCTTACAACTTTATTCGTGTTACATATTTTTGGCAAGAATACCACAGGATACCACAGTTTGCCCTTGGTGTGTCATTATCAGGATCTGTCCCATTCCTTCTGATGTTAATTGTGATCATAACTGTGATCATTGCTATACATTTCTTCCACTCTGGAGTTATTGTGTTCCTTTTTGTAATTAATAAGTATCTTGTGGGGAGATACTTTGAGACTAGATAAATGTCTTGTTTCTCAGCATACTTTTACCACTAATCTTAGCAACCACTGATTATTCTTGCCTGAAACAATTACTACTGTACTGTTTGCTCAATTATTTTCTATTTTTATCACTTTCTACATTTATTATTTAGAATTATACTTGTCAAAAGACAAAATTATAACATACTAAGTTTAAAGATCTAGTTGGCTTTTGTGTTTCTACAATTGGGCAGCATCTCATTCTATAAAATAATGAGTATTCCCATGAGCTGACCAAAGGAGGTAGGTTTTATAGGCAGAAAAGGGCTAAGAAAAGCAGACACAGAGAACAAAAAGCAGATGGGTTGTTTCAAAGTCACTTCCTCATAGAATTGAAACAGAGGGGTCTTCCTTACCTGCTGACTCAAGTTGACTGAGATCTCCTGTTTTCGTTTGTGTGTTTGAAAACTGGCCCTTTAAAAAGATCGTTTTGATTATCTCCATTCTGGTGTGGTCTGGCGTGCTGGGGCCTTGTGCAGGAGCTCAGTCCAAAACAAATGGACTGTAAGGACTATAAGTTTGACATGCTGTAAGGAAGAGCTTTTCTTTCTCCTCTGCTTATTTATTTATTAGTTATTGGTGTATATCAGTGTGTATTCATGGATAGTTATTCCATAGGTTATGGTCCATTGCTATTGTTTCATTGCTCAAGTGGCTTCTTCCAGTTGACTTTTCCTGTTAGCATCATTTTTCGAGCATTTCTTTACTTTCTGGCACTACAGGATGTTCCAGGTTTAAATTCTTTTCCTGCCCTGGCTGTGGAATGAACCTCCTCTCCAAGGAGACCTTGGGTTTTGATAAGAAATTGGGATTATAAACCAAGAGCTGGGTCTGCTGTGTTAGTTGGTACTGTGGTGTCAGGCTTCAAGACCCTCCCAGCGATGAAAGGAAGATATCTGTCTCTTGCCCAGTGGTTTGCTTCTTTAACCTCTGAAACTATTACATTTGTCTTTTTATTTCCCGACTCTAGTCTTTTCCCCCCTTAAAAAAAAAATTCTGGTATGGAATAAGAGTGTGAATCTTGGGAGTCTAGAAACTGTGCATTCAGTTGCTAGCTCTGATGCTGATAAGCTATCTGGCATTGAGCAATTTTTTTCATCTCACTGGGCCTTAGTTTTCTTTTATTTTTTTCTCTTTTTTTTTCGAGGCCTTTTTTTCTTATATACAATAGGGTGATAACAATTAGAGGGTTGTTGTAAGGGTTAAATGCGATAGTATAATTAAAGCTTTCAGTATAAGCTAAGTACTAGGTTTGGTTCTTGGATTCAGCAGTTATTTATGGAATAATTTATTTTTTCAGGGCCTTGGGGAAAATGGGGTTTAAGATTGCCAGCCTGCCCCAATCTTCTGCCCTGTCCCTGCTGGGCCTGATTGGGGACTTTGATCTCTGACCTGCCCCTTGATCAAGGCGCTCCACCTCTAACTTGCCTCTTTATCTGGGAGCTTGGGCTCTAACTTGGCAGCCCTGATCAGGGGGCTCAGCCTCTGACTGATGCAGAGGAACTTCCTCCCTTGAGCAGTTGTACAATTTGAGTCAGGAAGGCTCCTTTCTGGCCACCCACTAGCAGAAGTTTTGGAGTGGGCGCTTCACTGTTCCCATGTTAAATGAGCAGTCCTGATTCTGTCTGGGCACATTCTGCTTCTGAAAGCAGAATTTCACACTGATCTCTGTGGGTGGTATTATTGTGAGGACCGTTGGAAGGGACTCCTCATTTCTCCCTCCTTTTCTGTCATAACTTTTGTGTCTTTATTGACCCATTCTTAGGTAGGGGTGAGATGCTGGCTCAGCAGGCCCTGTAATAGCAGCACACTTTGCCCTGCAGGGGCTGCAGGAAGTGACAGGTGACCTCCTTTACTACAGGGGGCCAGTGAGGGTGAATGTGGGAAAAGAAACCAGCCAGTGCCCCTCAGTCTTCACTGCTGGTAGCTGAGCCACACCATAGATTTGGACCAGAATCTTCTCCCAAGGAAGGCCAGTGCTCTCTTCCTGTGACCTGCATGGCAGAGTCTGAAACACAAATCTGAGCTGGTCACATGTTCCCCCACCTGGTGGGGCTTTGTGACATGGCAGTTCATGGGAAGCAGGGGTGTTTGCACACTTTCTCCCTCTTGCCCACCAGCGTGCCTCCTGCTTTGCAGGCTCACCCAGAGCTTTCTGCTCTGCTGCTGCTAGAGCTTCCCAATAAGTGGGTAGGTAGGACTAGCTGTGACCTAGAAAACACTTAGCATTATCCAAGTGTCCCTAGTGAAAAGCTGAATAAAGCAGGAGAAATGTCACTTTGGATGCTCAGGTTCTCCTAGGAGAACAAACTTCTAGACCTTTTGTTTCCCCTAATTTTTGAAGGCAGCATGGCTGAACCCGGAACCACATGGCTGAGCCTGTTAACCAGAGTAGATGGCAGGATGAACACTATAAAGATTGGTGTGGTGACTGGCAGCCTCCTTCCTGAGGCCTTTGGGTGCCCTGCTGACTGTACTGGGTCTTTTTTTTTTTTTGAGACGGAGTTTTGCTCTTGTTACCCAGGCTGGAGCACAATGGCGTGGTCACAGCTCACCGCAACCTCCGCCTCCTGGGTTCAGGCAATTCTCCTGCCTCAGCCTCCTGAGTAGCTGGAATTACAGGCATGCGCCACCATGCCCAGCTAATTTTTTGTATTTTTAGTAGAGACGGGGTTTCACCATGTTGACCAGGATGATTTCAATCTCTTGACCTCATGATTCACCCGCCTCGGCCTCCCAAAGTGCTGGGATTACAGGCATGAGCCACTGTGCTCGGCCTCTGTACTGGGTCTTAAGAAAAACAGAAAACTTTCTTACTCCAAGGAAAACAAGCAATAAACGCCACGTACATCCCTCCCAGAGCTCTGAATAAGAAAGGAAACCAGGCATGGTGTCCCTAGAAGTGTTCAGGGTATATGGGTGTGATCCCTTGCCCCAGTGGTTTGGCAGTGCCCTCTTGAGGAGCTTTTTCTGCCTGCTGAGTGTTTTCCAATTTCGGGTGGCTTGGGATGGGATGAGGATTCTTCAGCTTTTCCCTTGTTTTTTAGCTTTTTTCCTTCCCAAGTTGGCCCTGGGTGGCTGTCACTGCTTCTAGGGGGCATTGCAAGCTTTACATTGGTGCAGTGCTGGCTCCTGGCAGCACGTGTCTGGCTTATACCACTGAGATGTCTTAAGGTGGAGTGGCTGTGCCACCCAGGCTTCCGTGGTCCCAAGTTCACTGGTCATTTCTTTCCTAAAAGTATGCACCATGAGGTCAGCTTTGTGTTTTTGGGGCCAAGCATCTGTGATTTTGCTGCTCTAGCCTTTATTTAGATTTGACTCTCTTGTACACCTCTTATCCTGGAACTTCCAGTTTTTCCTTAAAAGTTTTTCTTTTTTTCTTTTAAACTGGTATATTGAAAAATGCTGTATGCATATATCAAAAGCAATTTGAGTAGTATCGGAGGGTGCGTAGTGGGACTTTGGTGGTCTTCTCACTCATAGCCCTGTTTGTGGCTCCATTCTGCTCTACACAGAGAGGTGACTGTTTGTCCACTCTGTCCTAAGTGGCTGCTGTTACCAGCATCTGGTACTGGTCAGGAGATATTCTGTGAAAATACAAGCATACTTTTCTATGCCTATCTTCTTTCTTTTTTCTTTTTTAGTTAATAAAGTTTATTTTTTGAGTGACTTTAGGTTCAGATCAAAATTGAGCAGGAAGTGCAGACAGTTCTCCCTGCCCCCGTGGCCTTCACGATTAATGTCCCACAGTCTCAACTTTTCTGATTTTAACCTTTCCACAGATGATAGTGGCTATATATACTGTTCATCCACATCAGCCTCAGTGGGTGTCTGCTGTGTTCTCTAATGACTGTTCAGCAGTTTCGTACTTCATGTGGACAGGCCTTAAGGTGTTGATGATGTTTTACTGTGTGAACTGTGTTCTGGCTGGCTATGTATTCTCTCAGTCTCATTTCTGGTGGAATTACAGGAGAATGGTGTGAGATGAGTATGAGATTTTAAAAATTGCTGAAAGTTTCTTTATGGTAGTATAGAGAAAAATTAGAAAAATACATGTAAAAAAACATAAGGATTAAGGGAATTTAAAATGCTCTCTGGAAATGTCCTGGGGATGTCCCACGCTCATGTGGAGTCTAGGGTATAGGGCGGAGAGCAAAGGGTATGTGTTTGAACTGGTGCTGCTGAGGTGGAGCCAGAGCACAGGTGTCAGCTTCTGCAACCACCTTCGTTTGGGCCCTTCTGCTCTCCTGCCATTTCCCTGAGCCCTGCCCTGGGCTTGGGCCCCAGGATGGGTGTGGGTTATTGTTTTTGGCACTGTAATAGCAGGGAATTTAGAATAAGGAAAAGAGGGTTGAGATTCTTTATTAAATGCCAGCATTCTTGGGTGTCTTAATCTGAAAGCTGAAATGGGGGTAACTCTCCTTCTAAAAGGGTATTGGTCCATAGAATAAGAAACAAATTAAAGCTTATGTAAAGATTTAGGCCTGGCACACTGGCTGAGGCCTGTAATTCCAGCCCTTTGGGAGGCCAACGTGGGCAGATTACTTGAGGCTAGGAGCTTGAGACCAGCCTGGCCAACATGGTAAAACCCTGTCTCTACTAAAAATACAAAAATTAGCTGTGTGTGGTGGTGCATGCCTGTAATTCCAGAGAGGCTGAGGTGGGAGGATTACTTGCGCCTGAGAGGCAGAGGTTGCAATGAGCTGAGATTGTGCCACTACACTGGGTAACACAGCGAGACTCCATCTCAAAAAAAAAAAAAAAAAAAAAAAAAAAAAAATTTGGTGATCTTGTCAAGGTACATTTCTCTGTGCCTGATGGTCTCTGAGACATGGGTGTATGTGTGATTTGTCTGGGCTGAATTGTCCTAACCCAGAGGCTCTGAAATAAAAAAAAAAATGTTTAATTTAAGCCAAATTAATGAGCCTATGGAGCTCTTTTCCTTTCTAGTTGGCCCGGTGTCACTTTGAGAGACTGTGATTTGGAGAAGCTTAATTTGGGAAATGATTCTTGTTTTGTTTTGTTTTCTTTTTTTCTTTTTTTTTTGTGGAGTCTGTGATTTCTTTTTTTCTTTTTTTTTTGTGGAGTCTGTGAGGAGATACAGTCTTGCTCTGTCGCCCAGGCTGGAGTGTAGTGGCGCGATCTCGGCTCACTGTGACCTCCACCTTCCAGGGTTCAAACAGTTCTCCTGTCTCAGCCTCCCAAGTAGCTGGGACTATAGGCGTGTGCCACCATGCCTAGCTAATTTTTGTATTTTTAGTAGAGACGGGGTTCCCTGTGTTGGTCAGGCTACTGTCGAATTCCTAACCTCAGATGATTCACCTGCCTCAGCCTCCCAAGTGCTAGGATTATAAGCGTGAGCCACCATGTCTGACCGGGAAATGGTTCTTCACACTGCCTGAGAGGTTGTACAAGTACTAAATTCCCATTTCATCCAGAAAATATATTTCTTTGAAAATATCTGTTCATGTTTTTATTTAGTAAAAATACATTCCTTTAGTAAGTAGATGAAACTCAAGACCCCTTTGATCAACCCTCAAGCCCAGTAGATAACCATTGTTCTTGGGCTCACCTTTTGAGTTTCTATTTATTTATTTGAATTTAGTGATCCCAGTTTTTAATCGTTAAGATTGTTGGTTGAGTCTTATGAGTGTAGCATCTTCCGACACCACTTGGAGGCTGTTGATTGTGCCTGTTTTGAAGTCCCATGTCTTAACTAGCTTTGCTCTGCAGCATCACTTCTTTAGGTGTGCAATTTGGTGCCCTTTTCTCAGGGTTTGGGGGTACTCAGCTGTATATTAACTTTTAAATTTGAGGTTCCTGTTAGCCTGTCTGGATGCTGCATCAGTTTTCCAAAGTTGGTCTCTAGACATTGTTGGGGGCTTGGCTGCGCATGGACTATGCCAACTGCTAGTTCTCAGGGAAGGCAGGCTCCCTGCCCTCTGTGAGTGTCACCAGCTTGTCCTCCCAAACCAAGTGTCCAACTCTTCTCTCTAGGTTCAGTGCCACTTAGGTTCAAGTAAGTGGAGTTACATATGTGTTTTGGGGAGGGGCAGGAAGTCATTCTGTTGTTATACCCTAACCACATTGTCTCTTAATATTCACAAAGACAAACTGGAGCTGGCTAGGATTTCTAGGCATCTCTGCCTCCTGACCATATCTGGGATGTGTCTTCCTCTTGGCCTAGATCTTGGATATTGGAGTCCCCAGCTCCAGCCGGTCTCTGTCTCCTGATCATCCATGTTTTTCCCTCTCTAATTGTTTTTCCCTGTAGCTTGCACTGTGGTTTGAATGTGTCCTCCAGAGGTCATATATGGGAAACTTAATCTCCAGTGCAACAGTATTGAGAGAGAGGATTTTTGAGATGTGATTGGGTCATGAGGACCCTGCCCTCACGAATGGAGTGATGCTGATGTCGCCGGGGTGGGTTAGTTATCTTGGGAGTGAGTTCCTAATAAAAGGATGAATTCAGCCATGTTTCTTCCCTTTCTCTTGTGCGTGCTCACTCTCACACCCTTTTGCCCTTCTAACTTCCACCATGGGATGGTGCAACAAGAAGGCCCTCACCAGGTAAATCCCCTTGAACTTGGACTTTCCAGCCTCAAGAACTGTAAGAAATAGGTCTTTGTTCTTTACAAATGACCCAGTCTGGTATTATGTTTTAATAGCATGAAATGGACTAATAGCTTATAACAGGTTTGAGTTTCACATGTACACATATATGCACTAAAGTATCTCCAGAAAAACCAGCTCATTCCTCCCTCAACTCATAAGTTGTCTTGTTAGCCTGTCCTTCCTGTCATAGTGAGCTTGTTGAAGTTGTGTTCTGTCTTTCCTTTCATACTCCTTCTATTGTCATTCCTATCCCTTCCATCCCAGTCCTATTCTTTGATCTTTTGGTGGGGTTTTCGACTCTGAACTTTTCTTCTTTAATGTTCTCTCCTTCCTCAGCTTCTGGGACACCCCTGTCCTTGGTCCTTGTTCTTCTCCTGTTTCCCTCTCCTTCTCCTGTCTTCTCCTCCTGTCCTGCTCTATGGACACATATGTTCCCATTCTGTCCTAGCCTGTGCTGTCCCCCACTGAAGTCCTCCAGTGTCTGACTCCAGTTCATAACACTTTTCTACATTTCAGACTTTCTTGTGAATAATTATGACCTGAGGCTTCAGGACTGCAGTTTGTTATACGGTAACACTTTATTTTTTGTTTCAAAATATAAATTAGAAACTGAAGATAATCATCCAAACTGGACCATCCTTGTTTCTTGCTGTAGTCCCATCTGTTTTCCTGATTATGGGGAGACACAAACACTGCCCGTCCTTGTCACCTACTATGTCCTCCCCAGCACTGGGGGCCTCCTTTTGGAGGGCAGGGGTGCATGGGGCTGTTGGCCTCTTTTATAAGTGAACTCTGCTCCTTCTTCCCTCTGTTGGCAATAAATCTAGAGAGAAAATAGAGATTTCTGCTGATGGCATATGGTTACCCCTGCATACTACTGAGGTCTTGCTAACTCTGTGAGCCTTGGGCATCCCCAGGTCACTGCATCCAGTTACTCTGCCTGCCTTCACTGGCTCACCTGGGCCTGTCCTTGTAGGGCCAAACCTGTAGGGTCCTGGCTCACTTCATGTCTTGGCAGGAGTCTGTGTGTGGGCGAGGGTAGGGGTGCTGCTCATACTTGGTAAATTAGGCTCTCTCTGCTTTGCAGTGTTAGTGGGCGTTCCTTTAGGTCTGATAGCATTCAGGGCTGTGTTAACCTCATATACAGGAGTCCTAGTCAGATATGGAAGATAAACCTTCACTGTTGAGTCACTGCTAGAGAACTAGTTAAAGTGATGGGGTAGAACATGCTGCGGTAAGACCCTTGCTGAACTCTAAGAGCGTCTATGACAGTCTTCAGATAGTTGTGGCTACTGCTTCTCTTGAATCTCTCAAATCTTGTAAAGGGTCTTCTTCAGAGGCACCAAGGGACTAGGGTTCAAGAAGACAGCTTTCTGCTTCTTCAGGTTGACACGATCACACATAAGGTTTATGTGTGCAGTTAGTATGTACAGTTTTTTACAAATATAGTTTGATGAATTTTTACAAGGCAAACATTGCCATCGAATCACCACCCAGCAGGAGATAGTAACAAAACTAACAATAATTGAAAGTATTTTCCATGCGCCCTACTAGTCACTAACCTCTACCCTCGGCTACCCACCTATTCTGATTTCTGGGACTACCGTAACAAAGCACCACAAACCTGGTGACTGAAAACAGCAGAGGTTTATTCTCTAATAGTTCTAGATGCCAGAGTCCAAACTCAAGGGGCCATCAGGGCCACGCTCCCTTCGAAGGCTCTAGGAGAGGATCCTTCCTTGCTTCTTCCAGCCCTTGGTGGCTCCAGGTATTCCTTGGCTTTTTGGCAGCATCGCTCCACTCTGTGTCTTTATTGTCACTTGGCCTTCTGCCTTGTGTGTGTCTCTTTTGTGTGTCTCTTACAAGGAACCTTATCACTGGATTTTTAGGGCCCACCCATATAATCCAGGATGATCTCATCTCAAGATCCTTAACTTAATCATAAAAGAGCCTTTTTCCAAATAAGGTTACATTTAGATTCTCAGGATTAAGTTGTGGACATATCTTGGGAGGTATCACTCAGTTCACTTTAGCCATAGATTACCTGATTTGAATTTTCTGTTTAGAATCATACTGTTGTCTGTACTCCTTTCTTGTCTGACTTCTTTTATTCCCATGTTTATGAGACTGATTCACAAACAGAATCATTAGTTCTTTTTCATATGATACTTAATTCTGTGACTATAAACAATCCATTCTACCATTTTTTTTTTTTATTTTTTAAATCTTTTCATTTGAAGACACAGCGAAAAGGTGTCATCATTCTACCATTGTTAAACTTGTTTTTTTCTCTCTAAGATCCAAAGTCCATACATGTTGCATTTGGTCATCCTTTGTCTCTAGTCTCCTAATATGGAGTAGTCATTGCTTTTTCTGTTCTTTCTAACCTTGGCTTTTTGTAGGGTTGAGGTCATTTGTTTTGTAGGATGTCTTATAATCTGGGTCTGCCTAATTGCTCCCCGTGATTAGGTTCAAATGAGACATTTGTGTTTAACACTTCATCTCAGTGTACTAGGAGGTATGTGAGGGCAGAGTGCCCACTGTCACTGGCTCACTCTGGATTGGCTCCCTTGGGATGTCTGCAAGCGGCTCCACTGCAGAGATAGCTTTTTTCATCCTAATTGTTAAAAAGTTGTAGGGAGACAATTTGAGGCCACCAGAGCCTTTTGTATCTATTGCATTTCCTGCCTAGTATCAGTTATGGCCTTTGTGGTTACAAAACAGTGATTTAAAAGATTCTGTTATTCCCTATACATGTATTAGCTGGCATTCCTTCCCCTATGCAGTATTTTTTGAGGACTACTATGGACTTAAGGATTTTAATTTTGTAGTATGATTCACTACTGTTTTTATTCCTTTTGATTTTCAGATTGTTCTGATTTGGCTAGTTGGAGCCTCCCAGACTGGCTTCTCTGTCAGGCTCCCATTGTGCTTTGAGCACTTCCTTGCTTTGGCACACAATGTACCAGGGTAACCTGTGTTTTCTCTGCCTTACCTCTGGAACAAGCTGTTTCCCCAAGAATCTCTGGATCTGTTCTAGTGGGATGGTATTTAGAATATGGATAATAGGTATGCTCATGGCTGGTGGCTAAGTGCTTTCAGACCCTTCTGGTAGACCAAGGTAGGAATTATGTCTTATAAAAACCACAAGTTCCTGTTGACACATCAGTTCATTTCCAGCATCACAATGTTCTCTCTCTTCCCTCTTTTGAATTTTGTGTTTGCTTCTCTCACAATGAGAGCCCTAGGTCCTTGGATCAATATTTTACTTATTTCTTCTGTTTTATAGTACCTGCAGACTAGTTTAGAGTTACTGCATGAACACCAATATCATTAGCAGCAAATCTACCAGGTAAAGGTGAAGGTTTCTCTGTAGTTCTTTTTGTCATTAGAATATATCCCACTTTGAGCTGGGCATGGTGGCTCATGCCTGTAATCCCAGCACTTTGGGAAGCCAAGGTGGGCAGATCACGATGTCAGGAGTTCGAGACCATCTTGGCCAAAATGGTGAAACCCCGTCTCTACTAAAAATACAAAAATTAGCCGGGCATGGTGGTGCATGCCTGTAATCCTAGCTACTTAGGAGGCTAGGGCAGGAGAATCACTTGAACCTGGGAGGCAGAGGTTGCAGTGAACCAATATCGTGCCACTGCACTCCAGCCTGGGCAACAGAGTGAGACTCCATCTAAAAAAAAAAAAAAGTGTGTGTATATATGTATGTGAGTGTATATATATATCACGTTTTGATATGGTCAGAGTGCTGTCCAGAAGTTACTTGAATTAATTTTTTTTCTACTAGTTATCAGTTTAATTCCCAGATTCATTTGTGTTTGTTTATATTCAGTTTTAGGGTTTGCTTTTCAATTCTTTTTAATTTTTGAATATGTAAAACATTTTCAGAGTTAACAAGTCAAAACTTTATGAAAAGATACCCTCAGAGAAAGTTCACTCTTATCCCTTCTCCCTGCTTTCCCCCGCAGAGCAGAGTAACAGCTTTCATTAGTTTCTGGTATATTCTTCTTGTTTTTTTTTTTTTTTTTTTTTTTTTTTTTTTTAAATTAAACAAGTAAAGATACATACACATATACATGTTTTTTTTCCCCTTAATTCCCCTTCGTTCTTACCTAGAAGGTGGCATACTCTATATATTTTTGCATTTTGATTTTTTGGCTGACAATGTGTCCTGGAAAATCCTGCCCTAGTGGCTCACTGAGACATGTACTGGTTTTGTGACTGCAGCATCAGCCTCGCTGGCGCGGTGTATCATTTATTGATTAGCCACCCTTCTGTGGAGTAGCATTCAGGCAGTGTTCAATGTTTTTATGGTACAAGTGATAATATTGTGATATATATTGTTGATATCACATATGTATGTGATATATATATGATACCATAGTGATAACCTTGTGATATATGTTGTTATAATTTTGAAGGGGGGTTATCTTCAGGACAGACTCCTAGAAGTGGGATTCATATGGCAAATGGCTGTGTAGTTTTGTTAGATAATGGCAATCAAATCCCCCTTGAGGTCTGTACCATTTTGCATTTCACCACAGTGTAAGAGAGGTCCTATTCTCCACGGCTGGCCAATGGGCATGTGCATAAAATTCGAATTTACTCTCTGAAAGGTGGTAGGCACTGATATTTTAATGTTTATCTCTATTATTGTGTGTGAAGTTGCACATAGTTTCATGTATTTAAGGGACAGTTTTGTGTATCTTTTTCTGAGACTACTTTTTTTTTATGCCCTTTGCCCACTTTTCTGTTGGGGTTTTGTCATTTTTATACTTCGGTTTTTAGGAGCTCATGATATATTATGGAGATTAGAGCTTCATCTGTAATACGTATTATAAATATTTTCCCCCAGTTTATCTTTTGACTTTATGACAGGTTTTTGTTTGTTTGTTTGTTTTTTGGCCGCTTATAAAAAGTTTTAGAATGTTTGTTATAAAATTTTTCAATTTTTTTTTTTTGTTTTGCATCTGAATTTTGGGTTAGAAGATGTTCCCGGCCGGGCGCGGTGGCTCAAGCCTGTAATTCCAGCACTTTGGGAGGCCGAGGCGGGTGGATCACGAGGTCAAGAGATCGAGACCATCCTGGTCAACTTGGTGAAACCCTGTCTCTACCAAAAATACAAAAAATTAGCTGGGCATGATGGCGTGTGCCTGTAATCCCAGCTATTCAGGAGGCTGAGGCAGGAGAATTGCCTGAATCCAGGAGGTGGAGGTTGCGGTGAGCCGAGATCGCGCCATTGCACTCCAGCCTGGGTAACAAGAGCGAAACTCCGTCTCAGAAAAGAAAAAAAAAAAAAAAAAAAAAAAAAAGAAGATGTTCCCTACATCAACATTCTGAAAGATTTCAGCCATTTTTCCTGTAGTACTTGTTTTCTATAGTTCTTTTTTTTTTTTTTTTGAGATGGAGTCTTGCTGTCGCCAGACTGGAGTGCAGTGGTGCAATCTAGGCTAACTGCAACCTTTGTCTCCCGGGTTCAAACGATTCTTCTGCCTCAGTCTCCTGAGTAGCTGGGATTACAGGCATGTGCCACCATGCCTGGCTAATTTTGGATTTTTAGTAGAGACGGGGTTTCTTCATGTTGGTCAGGCTGGTCTTGAACTCCCAACCTCAGGTGATCTGCCTACCTTGGCCCCCCAAAGTGCTGGGATTACAGATGTGAGCCACTGCGCCTGGCCAGATTTCTTTATTTACAGAAAGATTTTATTTTCTAACACAGTGATTTGCTGTTGGTATTTCCTACTTTGTTAACTCAGTAACTCCACTTGCTCATTGATGGGAGTCTGGGTATTATCCTTCTGTAGAGTTTTACAGATCCTCACATTTTCTTATTCACTGCTTTTCTTCTATCAGTTGATTCACTGAATTTAGTCTGGGGATTTTCCTGTATTGATACAGCCTTCAGTGATTTTCTTTATGTTAGATTTTGTCAATTTCTCTCTGCTTTAATGTTGTAGGCTAAATATACCATTCTGTTGTCTACTAAAGGGCTCAAGACTATTCTTTAATATTGTTTTATTTCTTTAAAATGAATTTCACTGTGACTTGATCAAGTTTTGTATTAAACCCCTCGGGGACTTTAATTGATACTATGTTAAAACTGCATATAAACTTGAAGAACATGATCAGTTTTATTCTCATTAATTTAATGAGAAGTAAGTTCTCATTAAATTTTTGTTAAAAGTAGGCATATCATTCTGTTGTTGGTGGCTTCTTTTTTTTCCCCATTACATTCAGTTATAGAACATTACCCTGGAGAATTATATACAAATCTCATGTGTCCTGGGTTCCATTAATAGCCATATAGTTAATGTTTGTGTTGCTTTTAGGAATGCTATCTTCTTCTCCACCATGTGTTATAGTTGTGTGATCATTAGGAAAGCAGTTGTTTAATTAATTACAAAAGTAATTTGGAAAATAGAGAATTTTTTATCCAATTCTATCACTACTGTTATCTTGTTCAATTTTCTTCTAATTAAAAAAATTATATTTGCTAGTTCTTTATTAATTTTAATATTAGAAAATACATGGCCACAGGGCTGGGCATGTTGGCTTATTCCTGTAATCCCAATACTTGGAGAGGCCAAGGCAGAAGGATTATGTGAACCCAGGAGTTCGAGACCAACCTGGGCAACACAGTGAGATCCTTTCTTTACAAAAAGTGGAAAATTAGCCAGGTATGATGGTGCATGCCAGTAGTCCCAGACATTCAGAGGCTGAGGTAAGAGAATCACTTGAGCCCTGGAGGTTGAGGATGCAGTGACCCATGACTGCGCCACCGCACTCAGCCTGGGCAACAAAGCGAGGGCCTGTCTCAAAAAAAAAAAAAAAAAAAAAAATTATGAAAAATCCATCTGCAATAGAATATATATATAAAATACTTACAAATAAATTTTTAAAAATGCAAAACTAATAACACTCCCAAAACAACACAGCATTGTTGAAAGGAATTTCTCCTTTCTAATCCTGCAGCCAGTGTCAATATACTGTGAGATGTCCTTGCATATCTTTCACCAGGCTCATACGCATGCTTGTATGCGTGCACACACATCACACCACCCCCACACAGCACTCCCCCTTTCTAATCCTGCAGCCAGTGTCAGTATACTGAGATGTGTCCTTGCACATCTCTCTCCAGACTCATGCACGTTTGTATGCATGCACACACATCACACCACATACGCATGGCACATCATACCAGACATATGTACAGTTTTAAAAACTTGAGATATGGTTCATGTATCTTAAAATTTGTACTTTATCATGTACAATTAAGTGTTTTTCATATATTTACAAAGTTGTGTGACTACCACTATTACCTACTTCCAGAACATTTTTGTTTTGAGACGGAGTTTCACTCTTGTTGTGCAGGCTGGAGTGCATTGTACAATTTTGGCTCATTGCAACCTCTGACTCCCAGGTTCAAGTGATTCTAGTGCCTCAGCCTCCCAAGTAGCTGGGATTACAGACATGTGTCACCAGACCTGGCTAAGTTTTTGTGTTTAGTAGAGATGGAATTTGACCATGTTGGTCAGGCTAGTCTCGAACCTCTGACCTTAGATGATCACCCACCTTGGCCTCCCAAAGTGCTAAGATTACAGGTTGTGAGCCACTGTGCCTGTCCCCAGAACATTTTTATTACCTGAAAAAGAACTTTGTATGCATTAGCATTCATTCCTTGTTTTCTCTTAAGCTGTCAGCTCTAAGCAATTACCAGTCTACTTTGCCTTTATAGATTTGCCAATTCTGACATTTCATACAAATGGAATCGTACATTATATGACCTTTGTCTCTGGCTTTTCTCACTTAATGCAATGTTTTCAGGATTCATCTGTGTTGTAGCATGTATCAGTACTTCATTCCCTTTATTGGCTGAATAATATTTTATTGTATGGACATACTTCATTTTATTTGTTGGTTGGTGGACAGTTGGATTGCTATTATGAATAATAGTACTAGGAACATATGTGTACAAGCTTTTGTGTAGACATATATTTTCATTTGTCTTAAGTATATAGCTAGGAGTATACTTGCTGGGTCTTATTAAACTGTATGTTTAACCTTTTGAGGAACTGCCAGACTGTTTTCCAAAGCAGTTCCACCATTGTACACCAGTAATCTATGGGGATTCCTATTCCTTCACATTCTTGCCAAAACTTGTTATCATCTATTTTTTTGATTATGGCTATTCTAATGGTTATGAAGTGATATCTTGTTGTAGCTTTCATTTGCATTTTCTAGTAACTAAAAATGTGTATTTTTTTTCATGTGCTTTATTGGCTGTTTGCATATCTTTGGAGGAATAACTATTCAAACTCTTTATCCATCTTTATATAGTCTAGATACAAGTCCCATATCACATAAATAATTTACAGATTTTTTTTTCCATTTTGTGGGTTGTCTTTTCACTTTCTTGAAAATGTCCTTTGAAGTACAAAAGTTGTTTTTTTCTTTTTTCTTTCTTTCTTTCTTTTTTTTTTTTTTTTTTGAGACAGTGTTGCTCTGTCACCCTGGCTGGAGTGCAGTGGTGCGATCTCGGCTCACTGCAACCTCTGCCTCCTGAATTTGAGCAATTCTCCTGCTTCAGTCTCCCGAGTAGCTGGGATTACAGGTACCCACTGCCACGCCCAGCTGTTTTTGTGTTTTTAGTAAAGATGGGGTTTCATCATGTTGGCCAGGCTTGTCTTGAACTCCTGACCTCAGGTGATCTGCCTGCCTTGGCCTCCCAAGGTGCTGGGATTACAGGTGTGAGCCACTGAGCTGGCTATTATTGTTGTTCTTTAGGTAATATTCTTTACTTGTTTTAAGGCTGCAATGTCATGTTATTGTTCCGAGCAGGAAGACACGTGCTCTCATGTGCTCTTACACTCCATATTTACCTGCACTAATGCACACTCACATGCACTTACATACACGCTCTCTTACACACTCAGTGCATACTCATGTGAACTGTCACACATATATACACACACATGCCAGAAGAATTGGGCATGGAGAGAAAGAGGGAAAGGTTGGATGTGAAGAGCTTGCAGGAAAGGTAGTGGTTCTGGGCCAGACTGTCTAGGAGGATGCGTGAGCTGGGAGATATGCAGTGATGGGAAGGAAGAAGCAAGGACTACAGGTCTTGCAGAAAAACAAGCCTGATCCCCAGTAAGATGTGGTGACAGGTGAGCATGTGAACTGTGGATGAAAAAGGACCCTGGACAGTACTATACACATGCCAAGTATTGCTGCTGTTTATGCACATAAGAAACCGGCGATTGACTTCGGCTAAGAGTTAACTGAGATGTAAGTGGAGATGAACAGCAGACAGTTGGAAATGGAGGCTGAAGTTTGGAAAAAGAAGCAGAAGTTGGAACTTGATTTGGGAGTCAGCATCTTGTAAGTGGTAATTGCTGTCTCTGAAGGGAGTGGGAAAGATAGAAGTTAATGCTCAGATGGGAGAAGTCCATAATTAGGGGGCAATTGAGAAGAGGCGCTTATAAAGGAGGATAAGTTAAAGGAAAAAGCAAGTCTGAGTATTCCACATAAAAGATTTAAAAGAAGGTGTGTGTGTGTGTGTGTGTGTGTGTGTGTGTGTTTTGAGACAGGGTCCTGTTCTGTCACCCAGGCTAGAGTGCAATGTCATGATCTTGGCTCACTGCAGCCTCGACCCCCTGGGCTTAAGTAGTCCTCCCACCTCAGCTTCCTGTGTAGTTGGGATCACAGGTGTGTGCCAGTGTGCCTGCGTAATTAAAAAAAAATTTTTTTTTTTTTTTGTAGAGATAGGGTCTCATGTTGCTCAGGCTAGTCTTGAGCTCATAGGCTCAGGTGATCCTCCCGCCTTGGTCTCCCGAAGGGCTGGGATTATAGGCTTGAACCACTGTGCCCAACCTAAAAGAAAGTTTTGAGAAGACTCAGTCATTAACCTGAGCTGAAAAAGAGTTGAAAGGATGGACACTGGGTGTGGCCCAGAGGACCAGGTCACAGAGGCAGCTGGCATAGCTCATGGAGGTGGTTGAGGTTGGCTTTAGTGGTTATATACTGTGAATGAAGAGCAGGTGAAAGGAGTTTAATCATTTAACAATAATTTGACCAAACTTGAGATTGATAGGAAGGTAGATCATTCTATTCTTGTGCTCTTTGCAAACTATTTTGACATGGGAGTTTTTTTTTTTAAATTTTTTTGAAACAAGGTCTTGCTTTGTCACCCAGGTTGGAGTGCAGTGATGTAACCACAGCTCACTGCAGCCTTGACCTCCTGGGCTCAAGCAGTCCTCCCATCTTAGCCTCCCAAGTAGCTGGAAGCACAGGCATGCACCACCACACCCAGCTAATGTTTTTGTTTTTGTCAAGATGGGGCCTCCCTATGTTGCTCAGGCTGGTCTTGAACTCCTGGACTCAAGCAATCCTACTGCCTTGGCCTCCCAAAGTGCTGGGATTACAGGTGTGAGCCACCTCACCCAGCCAAGTTTTAATTATTTACATTTAAAGATGCTTTAAAGTCCCAGCGTGTTGGCTTATGACGTTCACCCTTCCTGCATGCCTGCCTTTCCTGCAGCTTACTATATTGTTTGTGTCAGATATTGCCTGGATCTGTGACTGCTGAATAGATGTGCTGCTATTCAAAGCCATGGAGGTCCCGCCGAGTCTTAGCACCATTTTAACCTTCATCTTGGGGTTAGATGTACAGTTATAGGAGCAGAAAATTAAAAGTCCAGAAAAAAATTCTTAAAAATGACTTAGTGTTTTCTCCTTTGGGTTGGAATCCTGTTTCTAGCAGCAGTGAGCTTATCTTCCAAAAAAACCACTATGGGATTCTATGGACATTGTTTATTTATTATTATTATTTTTTGAGATGAAGTCTCACTCTGTTGCCTAGGCTAGAGTGTGGTGGCGCAGCCTCAGCTCACTACAACCTCTGCCTACCAAGTTCAAGTGAGTCTCTTGCCTCAGTCTCCTGAGTAGCTGGGGTTACAGGCATGTGCCACCATGCCTTGCTAATGTTTGTATTTTTAGTAGAGATGGGGTTTCACTGTGTCGGCCAGGCTGGTTTCAACGTCCTGACCTCAGGTGGTCCACCCACCTCAGCCTCCCAAAGTGCTAAGATTACAGGCATGAGCTACCGCACCTGGTCAACATTGTTTATTTTTAAAGTCACTTCTTCCCAGCTGTCAGAGCTGTTATGTGGAAGCATGCTGTGCCTCCATAACTAATTGGGTTTTTGGGCTGGGAACAGAATGTCCCTGAAACCCAACAGCTGACTTTTCCTCAGAATTGCCCACAGCAGCAAAGATGGAGGAAGTAAATGTGCAAAGGACTTTTAAAGCATAACATCAAAGGAGCTACAGTTTAGTGAATTTACGTTGATGGCCCAAGTGACATCAACCCTTTGTGTGTATGAGTTCTCTCTTGAGTCACAGAGCAGCCACCTGGCTGGTTCTTGTCACCTGGCCAGGCCAGCCTCTCACTCTGATGGCCTTTCCTGGCTTCTGACTTGACTATATTTTAAATCAAACCACTCATCACAAATGAGTGATCTTATGACCGTATTTGTTCTATCCCAAAAACATTTAGAATGAGTTATGGAGTCAGAATCCTGAGCTCCCCTCGGGCTGCTGTCAGCTCCTGTGCTTTGTTGGCTTCCTGGTTTTCATGCCCATCCCAGGAAGAAGCTCCTGCGAGATAGTCCTGGTGGTGTGCCTGTGTCTTCAGCATGTCCACACCCTGACCTTGCCTGCCTTACTGTGTAAAGGAGTTCCTTCTCTTTTGTCTCTCGGACTCTTGGGCTCTGTTGCCCAGGCTAGACAGTAACAGCATGATCTCAGCTCACTGAAGCCTCCTGGCCTCAAGCAATCCTCCTACCTTCAGCCTCTTGAGTAGCTGGGATCACAGGTATATGCCACCATAGCCGGCTAACTTCTATATTTTTGTAGAGACAGTTTTCACTATGTTGGCTAGGCTGGTTTTTAACTTCTGAGCTCAAGCGATCATCCTGCCTTGGCCTTCCAAAGTGCTGGGATTACAGGTATGAGCCACCATGCCTGGCCATCCCTGGGACTCCTATTCCTGTTTGCTTGTCCCAGGGACGTGGAGTGGGCTATCTCCCTCCGGAGCTGCCCTTGACTCTGGTTCGTATTTAGATTTGGATCAAGGCGGCCACCATCCTCTTGCACAGGGAGGACATTTTTGCCCTCATCAATGATACTTTCTCTTGACTGCTTTTTTTCTTTCTCTGCAGATGACTTTTCTTCACAAATGGCCTTTGATTTTATTCATGAGATCATTCCAAAATCTTTGATTGTATTCATGAGATCATTCCAAAATACTTGATTTTATTCACGAGATCATTCCAAACACAATGAATACTTTTGTTTTTTCTCTCAGGAAAATGCTGTCAACCACCAAATACTAACTCTGGCTCCCTTTTCTTTTAATCCTTCCTCTTTGCCCACCTTCTTTTTAATTTAGTCCATTTTTGTTTTCTTGTGTGCCAAACTGCATTTATTTAAAGTATACACTTGGATAAGTTTGGATGTATATACACCCCTATGAAACCATCACCATAGTCAAGCTAATGAACAGTCATCACCCCTAGAAGTTTCTTTGGACCTCCTCCTGCTTCCCATCCTTTCGCCTCCATTCCCATCCTTAGGCAACCACATCTCTGTTTTCTTTTTTTTTTTTTTTTTGAGGCGGAGTTTCGCTTGTGTTACCCAGGCTGGAGTGCAATGGCGCGATCTCGGCTCACCGCAACCTCTGCCTCCTGGGTTCAAGCAATTCTCCTGCCTCAGCCCCCCGAGTAGCTGGGATTACAGGCACGCGCCACCATGCCCAGCTAATTTTTGTATTTTTAGTAGAGATGGGGTTTCACCATGTTGACCAAAATGGTCTCGATCTCTTGACCTCGTGATCCACCCACCTCGGCCTCCCAAAGTGCTGGAATTAAAGGCGTGAGCCACCGCGCCCGGCCCACATCTCTGTTTTCTGTCACGATAGATTGGTTTACATGTCCTAGAATTATACAAATGGAATCATACAGTATATACTTTAAAAATTTATTTGGTTTCTGAAAATTGCAGTAAAATACACAGAATTTACCATTGTAAACTTTCTCAATCATGGAGCTATGTGACATTAAGTACATTCACATTGTCATGTAACCATCATCACCATTGAAGTCCTGGACTTTTAATAGTCTGTTCTCAAACTGAAACTCTGTACCCATGAAACAGTGACTCCCCTTTCCTGTGCTCCCAGTCCCTGGAAACCACCATTCTATTTTCTGTCTCTGTGAATCTGATTCTTTGAGTACCTCATGTAAGTGGAATCATATAATAATTTTTGCGTGTCTCACTGGCTTATTTTACTTAGCATAATGTCTTCAGGGTTCATCCATGTTGTAACATGTGTCAGAATGTCCTTCCTTTTTAAGTCTGAATAATCCATCGTATGCATATATTACTTTTTGTTTATCCATTCCTCCATTGATGGACATTCGAGTTCCTTCCACCTTTCAGCTATTGTAAACAGTGCTGCTATGAACATAAATGTACAGATATTCAAAGTATATACTCTTTTTTTGGTCTGATTTCTTTCAGGATAATTATTTTTAGGTTCAATCATGTTATATATATGAATAATTCATTTCTTTTTTATTGTTGTTTATTGTCTATTCATTGCTTGATGAATATTCGGTTTCTGCCTTTTGGTGGAACACAGATGGTCAACAAATATGAACATTTGTGCTATGATCATTTGTGTAAAAGTCTTTGTGTTGGATGGACACTTCATTTCTCTGGGTTAATAACCTAGGAGTAGAATAGCTATTCCATATGACAGGTACCAGATTGTTTTCCAGGGTACTGTATGCTTTACATCCCTACTAGCATATATCAATTCCACTTGCTCTTCATCCTAACATTTAGTGTTTTGTTTATTTTTTAAATTTAAGGATGAGGTCTTGCTATGTTGCCCAGGCTGGTCTCAAATACCTGGGCTCAAGTGATCCTTCTGCCTCAGCCTCCCAAAGTGCTGGGATTATAGGTATGAGCTAGTGTGCCTGGCTAGCATTTGGTGTTTTAAATTTAGACATTCTTGGCCAAGTACAGTAGCTCACGCCTATAATCCCAGTACTTTGAGAGGCCGAGTTAAGCAGATCACATGAGATCAGGAGTTCAAGACCAGCCTGGCCAACATGGTGAAACCCCATCTCTACTAAAAATGCAAAAATTAGCCTGGTGTGGTGGCACATGCCTATAAGCCTAGCTACTAGGGAGGCTGAGGCATGAGAATTGCTTGACCCCAGGGGGTAGAGGTTGCAGTGAGCCAAGATCACATTACTGTACTCCAGCCTGGGCGACAGAGTGAGACTCTGTCTCAAAACAACGAACAAACAAAAAAACGAGACATTTTCATAGGTTCATTATGGTATTTCACTATGGTTTGAATTTGCAATTCTCTAATAAGCAGTAATATTGTCATATATATATATATATATATATATATATATATATATATACACACACACACACACACACACATACAGGTTCAAGCAGTTCTGCCTCAGCCTCCCAAGTAGCTGGGACTGTTGGTGCATACCACCACACCCAGCTAATTTTTGTATTTTTTAGTAGAGACGGGGTTTCACCATGTTGGCCGGGGTGGTCTCGATCTCTTGACCTTGTGATCTGCCTGCCTCGGCCTCCCAAAGTGCTGGGATTACAGGCGTGAGCCACTGTACCTGGCTGTCCTTTATATTTTCTTTGATGAAGTGTCAGTTCAAATCTTTTGTCCATTTTTAAAAATTGGACAATTAAAATCAATTCCAGTTGCTTTGTTTGGGTTGCTTTTCTTATTATTGAGTTTTGAGAGCTCTCTACATATTCTGGGTCTGAATAGTTTATCAGATACTTAATTTGCAAATACTTTCTCCCAGTCTTTGGACTGCCTTTTCATTTTCTTAACATTCCCTTTTGAAGAACAGAAGTTCTTAATTTTGATGATGTGCATCAAAAATTTTTTTTTTCTTTTATGGATCATGGTTTTGGTGTCATATCTAGGAAATCTTGGCCTAACTCAGTCACATAGATTTTCTCCTATGTTTTCTATTAAAAGTTTTATAGTTTTAGGTTTTATATTTAGGTCCATGAGTCATTTTGAGTTATTTTTAGTATGTGATGCAAGGTCTAGGTTGAAGTTTCTTTTGTGTGTGTGTATGAATGTCTGGTTATATCAGCATCATTTGTTGAAAGTACTATACTTTCTTCACTAAACTTCTGTATGTTTTTTCCCCTTTCTTTTGTCTTCTGCCTCTTTGCATGGTAAACCTCCGGTATCCAATAATCTTCTCCTGCTTTGTTAATGTCAAGCACATTATTCCCTTTCATTTTGCTCTGTGCTTTCCTTCTTTGTCCTCAGTTCCACCCAGTTCCTGTCTTCTACTCTTGTGCTGACATCAGCAGTTTGATTTCTGCTTTTATTAATATTGTGGCCCTCTCACAAGCTTTGGACAACTTCCTTGGGGTTAAAGTGAGTGGTCTGTCTTTAGGCTTCCCTTTATTGATCTCTTCTGTTAATTGATGCTATCAGCTGTCCCTTTTCCTTGAAACACATGTGTTTGACTTCTGTACTTTCCTGATTATCTTCCTCCGCAATGATTAGTCTTTCAGTCTCTTTCGTAGGCTTGTCTGGTTTCCGCCCTTTAAGTGTAGGTGTTCTCAAGATTATATCTGTAATCAGTCCTTTGCTTCTTTCTACAATCTTCTTCCTTGGAGAGCTCATCCATTCCCAGAGCCTGAAGCCATACATCTGTGGTTCACTCTGACCTCAGTTCCCTGCTGTCTGCCTCTCCTTGTGTTTGGTCTTAGTTTAATTGTCCTGATGTCCTGCAGATCTACAGGGGACCACATCAGCTTCCTGACTTCTTTCTCTAGGAAGAGTCCTACCAATCTCCTCATTGCCCAAGCTCAGGCCACCTTCTTCCCTCCTTGCTTGTCCAACATGCACCGAATAACACTCTCACTGTGATTTCACTTGGTATCTGAACAAAATGAGCACATCCTTAGGAAGAAAGACCCATGCGGTAGTTTTTTTTCTTCCTCTTTCTGTATTCTTTTGGAGTGGGAGTAGGAGAGTGGAGGTGGCAGGTGGTCCATGTCTAGCCTCCTGCCTACTCTGGAGCAGGGGTCAGGAGGTAGGTTCCTGTAGCTACCAATGCAGAACATGGTCTTAGGAATGTGTCACCCAGATTATACTAAATCATACTGTGGGGACAGTTCTCACATTTAAGTGGAGTTTTATTTCAACCTGATGTTAACATTAACTGTGGTTCTGGGTGGTGAGTGCGAGGAAGCTGAAGAAGCTTCTCTTAGTGCCAGCAATAATGATAGTGTATACCATCATTATTTGTAAATTAAGTGTAAGACAAAATTACATCACACTTACTCTTACTCCAGTGTCTTGGGCAGGTGTTCTGGGGGCTGTGTGGAAAGCCTCTGGTTGGGTCAGTAGTCACTTGTCACATCTCCTCTGGGGCAACTAGGGCCACTCATCCTCAGGAGTGACCAGAGATAGACTGATGAAAAGGCTGCCCTGGCTCTTAGAGGACTTACTGCTGTTCATGTTCACTATGTGCTGCACAGACCAGGAATTAATTCCACTTTCTGCCTGCTAGACTCTTGAAATTGGGACAGGCAGGCAGGCGTGCAGCAAAGGAAATGAGAGAAGCCTATTAAGGCCAAGGAGAGTGGAGGCTGAAGGCACATGGGAGTAGACCACAGCCATGCCAGTGAGTATCAGGAAGCTGAGTACTCTGTGGCGAAGGTTGTGTTCAGGCACCAAATGTGGTGGATGCAGGCAGGGGCCTGATAGGTGTATTATAGCCTGAAGAACTGGGGTGAGGCTAGAATTTGGCTCAGCCGCTTAGTGTATGTGACTATGGACCATTCCTTTAGCCTCTGGGAGCCTCTGTTTCCCAGAGATGACAACCTCCCAGGGTGTGGTCAATTCTGTATACAGCCCTGTATGGCTAGGCAGAGGTGCCCCTTGATGGCCTGTCCCTTTTATTCCCCTCTAATTGATGTTCTATATCTCGTCTTCCATGTGAACTTGGTATCACCTAGGATCCATGGCTTCGAGGATGGCTAATGCAAGGATGGTGTCTCAGCTAATTTGTGCTGCTATAACAGAATACCTGAGACCAGGTGCTTATACAAAATTTTATTTTCCTATAGTGCTGGAGGCTGGGAAATCTAAGATGAAGGCTCCTGCAGGTTCAGTTGTCTGGTGAGGGCTGCTCTCTGCTTCTAAGATGGCACCTGATGCTGTATCCTTTGGAGGGGTAGAATGCTGTTTCTTCACATGGTGACAGGGACAGAAGGGGAAGAGAGCTGGATGCTGCTTGAAGCCCTTTTTTTTTTTGAGACGGAGTTTCGCTCTTGTTACCCAGGCTGGAGTGCAATGGCACAATCTCGGCTCACCGCAATCTCCGCCTCCTGGGTTCAAGCAGTTCTCCTGCCTCAGCCTCCTGAGTAGCTGGGATTACAGGCTCGCGCCACCATGCCCAGCTAATGTTTTGTATTTTTAGTAGTGACGAGGTTTCACCATGTTGACCAGGATGGTCTCGATCTCTTGACCTCGTGATCCACCCGCCTTGGCCTCCCAAAGTGCTGGGATTACAGGCTTGAGCCACCATGCCCAGCCTATGCGTGAAGCCTTTTTAATAAACGCCTTAATCTACTCACAGGGGAGGAGCCCTCATAACCCAGTCACTTCTTAATACCATCCATCACATTGGCCATTAAGTTTCCACAGCTGAATTTTGGAGGGAACATATTCAAACCATAGTAGATGGAAAACAGACAGACACTTTCTACAGAAGACCCTCGTTACAGTGTTTGTTGATATGGGGCAGGCTACTCAGGCTCATCACTTAAGTATTTTTAATGTCTTTGTCTGGAGACAATTGGTTTTGTCTGGTGAACCTTGTGGCTGTCAAACTTGCATGGACCATCCCATGTTGAGATGGGACGTCAGTAGTGTGTTAACAGATAGGTATCAGGTCTTCTTTTCCTACCAGGCCTGTCCCTAGGGAATGGAATGGCCTTATGGTGAAGTATCTCCTTGTTAAGCCTCTTCTAAGGCAAGAACTAACTGCTTTTCCTTGGCAGCCCAAGTAAATGTTCTCTATGACAAATGGCTTTCTGACATTTGTTTTATTGTGGCTGTACTTATTGAAAGACCTTTATATAATTCACTATAAAGAATTATCAAATGAATGTAATGAACATTGTCAGAAACTTGGCTGGATTTCTGAAGTATTTTTCTATTTATTTTTTGGATTTTCAGTCAAATCATGTAATTATGTTTGATGAAATATCTAGTTCTGCCAGTCAAAAGGGTAATAGTATGGGGATTGCTAATTTACACATGAGTCAAAAATACTCCTCTGAAACACTTTTTAAGGGAGGCAATAAAAAGTGACTATTATGTCTTGAAGTGAGATAGGCAGACAGCCCCCTACCCAAATGTCAGATGTAAAATAACAAAGTGTGGTTACCCTGGGCATTGAAAGGAGCTGGATGGCCAGCCTGGGGCCTAAATCTTGGGGCATTCCCTGCCACCCTCAGAGCAGGCCTGCCTGGAGGATCTTGGCCCATTTATATGCCGAAGAGGATCAAATTGGCTAACACCAAGGCTTTATAAATAGTAGGACTGTTTCTCCAGCCTGTCTTCATTCTGTTCACAGCTAAAATATCCTGGCAGCCTGTAACTAATGAGAACGGAAAAGTACTGTTTGCAGAGACTTTAGCTAGCTGACTTGAATGCTCTCGTGATGCTTTGTCACTGATTGTTGTACTTACTGCTCTCTGAGGTGGCCGTTCCTTCCCTTCCAAGTTGAGCTGGGTCTCAGGTAATGAAAACGTCAACACTGTGACCAAGACCCCAAGATGGTCACGAGGAAAGTCCATTTTGTCCTCATGAGAGTATGACCACACACACGCTCACTGGCTGAGAGCCGTGACACCCAGAGGTCATAGGCCTGGCCAAGTCTATAGGACTTGAATAGTCCACCATCATATGTGAACTGGGGATAATGATTGGACTGGTATAGACCCGTAGGTATGTATGCAGTAATGTCAGATACAGCTAATATGTTTTCTCACCTGAGCTCTGTACTACTTCTGCAATGGAAATGTTGTTTCTCTGACTTTACTGATGAGCAGAGTGGAGGCTTAGAAAGCCAAGGTTGTATCACCAACCAGTGGGTAGGCAGGGATTTTTGACTGCAGGGTCTGTGTCCTTAAGTACTGGTTTCTGTTTTCCTTTATCTGGAATTCTTGAAGAATGTACCTTGCATTAAACAAATTAGACATGTAAAACCTCTTTGCCTTGGCTTTTCACTTTCTCATTAGAGAACTCATTGCTTCATAGAACTTTACATCACCTGAAAATTGTCATAACGGATTTCCATGCAGTGTGTGTGACTGTTTGTGTTATGTTCATTTCTGTCTAGATATACCTTCCACTGAGTACACCTATGTGCACATACACAACCACCCCTCCTCCCTTCCAAAAACAAAACAGGAAAAGACCAGAAGCAGTCATTGTTGTTGTGGAGAAACGTGCAGAGACCTTATGAGGCAGATGACGTTGGAGGTCAGCAGTTGAGAAGGGGCAAGCACCTGGTCAGAAGGAATGACCTGGGCAAAGAAATGATACCATTGAAGGGATCCTGATACTCTTGTGTTCCTGGGGGAAGGGAGTGATAGAGATGGGGCTGGGCAGGGACCATACTGTGTATGTGTCTGTCCTGCCAAGACCCTGATTCATGCTAAAGAATTGGGGCTTATCTTTAGAAATTGGGGCAGCTTATCTAACTCCAGAGTGTTTGCTGAGATTTGTCAGAGAGGTAACAGGCAGCAGTCAGGGTGGCCAAGGTAGGGGATGCAGAAAGGATACATAGTAGGCAGGTGTTGCAGTTCAGGGGTGTATATAGTTCAGGGAAGATACAGAGATAGTGCTGTGTTCTTTGGAGTGTAAGGGGCAGGCAGCAGGAAGGGTCAGCCTAAGGAAACCAGTGAGGTGGAGGAGAGAGACAACAGGTGGGGGTAGAGGGGTGGAGGAGAGGGAGAGCCTGAGGAGTCTCAGGGTGGGACATTCATGTCAGATATTGTGGAGGTATTAGATGGGCAGAAACTCAGAAAAGCAAGTTTGATTAGGATACTTCGAAGTCACTTGTGATTGGTAGAGATTTCACAGTGGGGCATATTGGAAGATGAGGTGGAAAGAAAATGACTCAGAATGTTTTGCTGGGAATAAAAGGAAGAAGGCAGCAGCCTGAACGGAAGGCTGGTTGAAAGAAGAGCTTGGGGATCCAAGAGACCAAGTGATACAGGGTCCCACAGAGGGGATAGGAGCTTTTCCCAGACCCGTAGGACTCAGCATCACTGATAGTCAGTGTTGGTAATTAATGTCAAAGTTGGGTGTTACATAGTCTTCAATTAGTAGAGGAGTTTTGCTCTGTTAAAGTAATTCTTTGCTTTACCAAAAGGACTTACTGTATGATTCTGTTAAATAGCGAATTTGAGTTTGTTGAGGTTTTCTCTTTGTAAATATGTATAAATGCTGCACTTGTGTGAGCCTCCTCAGGGATGGAGCCCTGTCTCCCAGCCAGAAAAGCTTTCTGTTCTTTACATCCACCTTCCCCTGTCCCCAGGCCTGGGACACCCGGGGTGGAGTGGACAAGTCTTGGAGTCCTGGAGGGAACGAGCATTTGTGTTTATCTGGGTGCTTTCTCAGAAAGAAGAGGGACAGAGGGGCTGCTATACTTTTTCTGGCTTTCTCTTTTTAGATTTAAAGGCCCAGGAACAAGTGATAGGAGGCAGTGAGATGAAAAGATAAAAGTGATGGGCAGGGACCCTGAGTCTGTAGCCTTCCTTGTGCTGGCCTGGGCCTTCCTCATTCCAGAAATTCTGTTCTCAATACAGCAAACCTTCTGGTTTTGCTCATAGAAAAATCTCTAGCCTTTTCACATGATAGCTTCTTTTGAAGCTGAGAGGTATCCAAATGCATTAGTCTTAGATTAACACACCTAGAATCTCACTTTTATGAGAATTTCATAGATTATGCTCTTGAATTCCAGCTGTACATTTTTGCTTGCAAACACAGGCATTTCAGAGGATAATGAGAGGAGGCTGGTGCTCATAAAGAAGGCTGACTTCACAGTAAACCACCTCCCAGGGGAACTGAAGATGGAGCTTGAGCTGAGGTGGGGTCTCCTCTCCACTGTCCTGAGCAGCAGCCGGGCCCCAGGTCTTCAGGTCCTTCACCCAGACGGTCAAGGACCTTGGCCTAAACAGCATCCAGCTTTTAGAAGTCTGGTGAAAATTGGGCCAGGCGTGGTGTCTCACGCCTGTAATCCCAGCATTTAGAAGGAGGCTGAGGCAGGCAGATCACTTGAGGCCAGGAGATTGAGATTAGCCTGGCCGACATGGTGAAACCCCATCTTTACAAAAAATACAAAAATTAGCTGGATATGGTGGTGCATGCCTGTAATCCCAGCTATTCAAGAGACTGAGGCAGGAGAATTGCTTGAACCCGGGAGGCAGAGGTTGCAGTGAGCCAAGATCACGTCACTGTACTCCAGCCTGGGTGACAGAGTGAGACCCCATCTCAAAAAAAAAGAATTCTTGTAACATTGAAAACAAAACTTAGACTTTGGCTACCTGAATCTTGTTTAATGTACTAGGAAAGCTGGTAATTTAAAGGTAGGAAATGTCTTTTTTAAGATTAGTGTGCAGTCTCATTGTACCTGTTTTCTGTTTTGTTTTTTTATGTTGGATGTGTTCAAAGCTTATCCCACCTGTATCCAGAATGTTTTAGAAACTGTGTTGGATGTGGTTGTTCTCTTTCTGGAAGGTAGGGCTCCCATGACAGCCGTATAGACTCTCTTAAGCATAAAATAAACCAGTAAACAAAATGCCTACTTTCTGTATGAATACATTTGTCATTTGATGTCACGGTGTAAAGTGTGAAAGTGCTATAAAGAAAAGGGGAGAGTTTGCCCCTCTTGTAGTTCGGGAGGAAGTTCAGTTTTGGTAAAGACTTGAGGGTAAGAGGGAAGTGATTGAATGAGTCAGCTGAGACAGGAGAAAATGGGTGAGGTGAGGCGAGCCTCCACCTTGTCACCTTGGCCCCTCCCACCTTCCGCCCTCTTCGGGTTGAAGTGGTTCAGTCTGAGTGTCTCTGGACACTCTGGCTCTGCCCTAGGTCCCCCAGGTGCATACTCTCTTGCATGTGCTTGCACCTTCAGGCTGGCTGGCAGTCTCTGTGCTGGTGCCCCCAAACAGCCTCTGGATCTACTGGCATTCTGCAGTCTACTCTCCATGTGGCAGCTGTGCATTGACCTTTTAAAACAAACAAATAACATTGGTCCCTGTTCCAGCCTTGCAGTTGTTTGCAATCACTTTTTAAATTAAATTCTGAACTCTGTTTTAAAAAGCCCTGTGCTGATCTTGGCTAGGAAGATAGTTTCTCTTCGTTGATAACAATATTATTTGTATTAATAACCTACATCAGTAAAAATATTAGTGATGGTGACAGTGATCACTGCAGCTAACACTTATTCTGAGCCTTCTCTGTTGATCAAAGGCTCTGAGTGCCACTTAATCACTATTGATTAACTCCAAGTTTGTAAGTCCCATGTTGTTCCCGTCTTTTCCCGCTAAACAGAATAGACTAATAGTCTCTGGCACCTACAACAGTAAGGGAACCTGGGCCAGTATTCTCTGAGTGGCAGGTGGGGCAGACTCTGATGTGTGGGCTAGCTGTAGAGCCCTGTCCTGAAGCCTGGGATCCAAGTGTGGGTAATCCTACCTGTAAAGGGGGCACAGAGAAGCCAGAGACTGGACAGAGGCTAGGCAGGGCAGGTAGACATGGCGAGTCCTTTACTGGGTCGTATGTGGTGTTTCTGATGCTTTCATACTCCAGGCAGAGTAAATTAGTGCTGTTGTTGGTGGCAGCAAAATTGGACAATGTGGAATTCATTTCTCCCTAGAAGATTGGGTGGTTCTTGGTACTGATAGTCCTCCTACATATTATATCTTCAGGAAAACAAAAGACAACCTCACTAGTTATATCAAAGTAGTTTAGTCTAAGAATCCCTCAAAATCCAGTGTTGCCATGCTGTGAGTAAAGCTAAGAAACCAACATGACAGTGCCCTCCACATACTGACTGTTGTGAAAACATGCCTTGTTATTTTTGGAAAGTCCTCTTGGTAGATCACTAACATCTTCGCCCCCAAAACAGCAGGAGCAGTAAATAACAACCTTCTAGATAAAGCAAATGGGAAAGCATTGCCAGAATTTGCTATATCAAGTGCTGTGAACAGTGGCAGCCAGCAGGGAAATTATGCAGAGGGAGAAAAGTGCTTTTATTTGCTTTTCAAAGTTAGTGGGACTGGAGGAATATGGGAAATGGGAAGAAAAAGAGGAAAAAATGAGAAAAATACAGTCATCTTCAGTTGAAAATGGTGTAAACCTTTTTGCTTACAACTGTAATTCAGTATCAAGGGCAGGAAGCTATTAACTGAGGTATTGCTAATAACCTTATGTTGGTGAGAGAGAGAGCTCACTATGTATGAAGACTGGTAAGAGCCTGTAAGTCTCAAAACAGTCTAAGAGTTGGGATCATTGTTGTTCCCATTTCCTAGATGAGGAAATTGAGGCTTTAATGAGATTGAGGAATTTGCTCAGATCACACAGCTAGTATGAGCTGAAGCCCACGATTCAAACTATGGGCTGGCTTGAACCACATGGTCTGAATTGCCACAGCTGCAGATTTAAACCTCTCCCCTTTCCCCTCTTTGAATGTTAGTTGGCATGGTGTATTTGTGAAAACTAAAACCAGAAAAATCAGGAAAAAAAAAAAAAAAAAAAAAAGCCTGTGGTCAAGTTAATAATCATAATATGTAAGTTAATATTTATAATTAATATGTTATGATTATTGACCACAGGCTTTTTTTTTTCCTTCCCCTAGTTTCTCTGGTTTTCTCACTACCTAGTGTCCCCTTTCTCTTCCAGAATTAGGTTCAGGATTCACCTTGCATTTAGACATTATGTTCTCATCACCTTCAGTCTGGCAGTTTCTGTCTTTTTTTGGTTTTCATGACCTTCACACTTTTGAAGAGGCTAGGTATGTTGTATAATGTTCCCAATTTGGGTCTGTCTGGTGTTTTCTCATGATTAGACTCAGGGCTGTGGATTTGGAGAGGAATACCACAGAGGCATTCTGTCCTTCTCATCATACCGTGTCAGAGGTACATGATGTTAACACAAGTTATTACTGTGATGTTTGCTTGGATCACGTGGCTAAGGCTGGTCTGCCGGGTTCCTCCACGGTCATGAGACCATTGTCCCCTTTCTGTACGCTCTTCATTAGAGCCACTACGTCCAGCTCTACTCAAGGGCTGGTGATTAATTCCACTTCCTAGGAGGATAGAGGAGTTTCAAAGAATTTGTTAAATTCTTAGCATATGTTAAAACCACTGCAAGGAATTAATAAATATTTTGGGTAAGATACTGGCTTAAGAGGTTATGCAAACATCCTGTTTTTCCTTGCGGTCCTACTGATGTTGTTAGCATCATCAGTGGCTCTTGGCAATTATCATGTTTTAATGGCAATTTCTTATTTCCCTGGTTCCTTCTACATTTTTAATTGGACTTCTATTAGGAAGATTTGTCCCTTTCCCTCATTCATTTATTATAATTTATTCAGTTACTTATATCAATATGGACTCACAGGTAGTTCTTTTATTCTTTGCTACTATATTATTTATTTTGCTCCCCATACTGTTCCAGCTCTGGCCATTGTGGGCCCCCTCAGATTGACTTCTGAGTCCTTTGACATCTTTGCATTGCCCACCGTGCGCAACCCCCCGCCTTTTTTTTTTTTTTTTTTAGCACTTCCTTACTTTCTGGCACTACAAGAGTCTCTGGGTTAATCTTATTATATTCTCTGTTCCAGTCCGAGAATCAGCCATAGTCCAAGGAGTCTAGTTTCCTTTATTGAATGGTATTTAGAAACCAAGATCTGGGCACTCAGAGGGCATGTGGCTCCTGCTTCTAGACCCTGTCAGCAGACCAAGCCAGGACATGGCTGTGTGTTTACTATCCCACTGTGACACATGCCTCTTTGTTTTTTACCTCTCTATCTGGATGTATAGGAACTAAACATGAGCTGTCACCTGCACTTAGCAGATCTCTTTTAATAGGTAAGTTCTTTGTCATGGAGTAGATGTGTCCCTGACAAGTTGTTGGCTAGCAGGATCCTATATCCTCACTTCTGTGATTGCTGTGGTTATAAGCCCCCATTTTCTTTTTCACCTTCTTCCAATGGTAGTGAGTGTGTCCTTCTTTTCCCCAGCCCATCCCCCTCACTACTCAGTGCTCACTCGCTCCTCCTCCTCCTGCTGTCTGTGTGTTTTTGAGTTAGTCATCCTCATGCACTGCTTTTAATTGTTGTTGTAGGCCCCTCTGTTATTCCCTCACTGGCCTCCTTTTCACCGAAGTACAGCAAGAACTCTTTTCTTACCTCCTTTTCTATGAATGTGAGAGGTTTTCATGGGCAGCGGCTTTTAAACTTTGGCTGCAACCTGTAGTTATAGTGAGAAATACATGTTAACAAGGCTTTCAGGGATGCACATACCTGCATAGTGGCAATTTCACAAAACAGAGCTTGCTCTTTTTCTGTGTAGTGTATCTTGCATATTTCATTCAATTTTGCCCTGTTCTGCTCTTCTAAGGAGATTTTATACCTACCCTTTGAAAAATACTGTTCTGGGTTATAAATCCTCCATCTGTGTATAAAAGTCTGCAGTCCCCTTCTCAGCACTGTCTTGTTATGAGGATGGGGTGTGGATTAGCCCTGGGCATAGGGTGGGGTCAGTATTAGCACTGGGTGTAGGGTGGAGTGGGGGATCTTGATTAGCACTGGTTGAAGATAGTCCAGGATTGGTGCATTGTCTACAAGGCTGTGCTTCTGAGGAGAGGGATTCAGAGTCTAGGGTGTAAGCTGTGGATGAATTAGAAAGTTGTTTTCTCTATTTCTGAGAAATAATTGTGTCATTGGTATGCATCCTTTTTGATATTATAGGTACTGCAGGCTTGAGTGTTAGGAGTTTTCTTTGGCCTAATTTTTTTCTCAAATACGAAGTCTTTTGAGAATTTAATAGTAAAGCTGGTCTTAATTTTTCTGATTTTGAATGAACAGGAAAATAAAATTGAGTAAAAACTAAGGTAAGATACTTATATAATTCTGATTTTTTTAAAGAGGTGGGGTTCTCACTATGTTGCTTAGGCTGATCTCAAACTCCTGCCCTCAAGCAGCCCTACTGCCTAAGCTTCCTGAGTACCTGGGATTGCAGATGCAAGCCACTGCACCCAGCTTAGTTCAGAATTCTTAATCGACATATTTATGGAGTAGATTATCTAATTTTGTTTTAAAACATATTTCACACTTAAACACTGCTAAAAAATTAGGAAGCCACTTTCCCTCGTGAAAATAACACAATTTAGGAAAAACCCACTGTATTAACTTCCATTTTTAGTAAGTTAAAATAGTTTTATGTTAGATACTGATTTTTGTTGATGTTGGTTGACTGACACAGATTGTCAAAAGTATTCCCTAAATTTGCATTTAAATCTATCAGAGTATTAGTGGGCAAATTATCCTTGACTCCAAGTACCTTGCCTAATTTATTTTCAGTAAATGTAGAATCATTTAGTATTTTTTAACTGTAGCTACAAAGTTAATTTTAAAGTGTAAAACACATTTACAAATACACTTCTTATAAGAATTTTTTGTTAAAGTGAGCCTTCCTGACTAATCTAACAGTATCAGTGGGGCTGCCCCAGCCCCTGTGGCCCCCACACTGGCCAGTCAGGTCAGTGACAGCGTAGTCCCTGGGGTCTCTCCTCTGTGTTCCTCAGCTGGACTTTAAAAGGCAAATAAAGAAGATCAATGAAAGGCAAAAGTTGATTCTTTGAAATCAAAATAGGCAAACTTCTGGTACAACTTATTAAGAGAAGAAAAGCGAATCTACAAAGAAAGGTTGAATGAAAAGGGGGTAATAACATTTAGAGAATAAAAAAGTTATGAGAGCATGTTGGTAGAAAATTGATGTGACTTCCTTTTAGACTTTAAGGAAGGAAGGAGTTCTGAGCATATAAAAATGTTAATGTGAAAAAAGATTGGTGCATTTGACTATATTAAAATGAAGAATCTCTGTAGACCACATAGGTATCTTTAAAGTATGAAGACAACTTATAACTAGAAAGTATTTGTAAACTATATACCAACAAATAATTCTTATTCAAATATATAAAGAACTTGTACAAATCAAAGAAATTATGAACAAAAATAGTGAAAGACATGAACTGGAATTTCACAGGTGATGAGATATATGACCAATAAGCATATGAAGAGCTGTTCAGCCCATTAATAAGCAAAGAAATGTGAGTTAAAACTGTACTGAAAACTATTTTTATGTATATATAATTGGCAAGATTTTCAAAGTCTGACAGTACAAAGCATGGATTCTGTGGTTCTGTAGCATCACCCACTTTGCTGGCGAGAGTAAATTGGGGCAATCCCTTTGGAAAACAGCTTGGCATTATCTCTTAAAGTTGAACATGTATCTATCTTTTGACCCAGAAGTTCTACTCCTAGTTGTATAGCCAAGACAAACTCTTCAGAATTACACAAAAAGGAGGGAATAGCATAATGAACGCCCACGAAACTTTCACCCTGCTTCATCACTTAGCAACATGTCATGGTTCTTGTTTCATCTTTCTGCATACCTCAGACTCTTTTTTGGCTTTGTTTTTGATAGAACAAATCCCAGACATCATGTAATTTCACTCATAAATACTTCAATAAGAAATAAGGGTTTAAATTTAATATAGTTATCTTACCTTATAAATTTATAATTCCTTAAAACCATCTAATACCCAATCTGTATTCACTTTCTCCTGATTGTCTCAAAAATTTTTTTCCTTCAAATTAGCATCCCAGCAAAGGTCCAAATAATTGAATTTGGTTGATCTTACAACTCTTAATTTAGAGGAATTCTCCTTCTGTCTTTTTGTCCCATGCCATTTATCTGTCTGAAAAACTTGGAACTTAGTCTGGTATAATTTCCCTGACTCTGAATCTGGCTGACTTTGTGCTCTTGGTTTTGATGGCCATGCTTCTCTGCCCTTCGTCTTTACTGTAAACTGGTATTCAGGCCTCGAGGTCCTGTGTTGGGGCCAGGGGTACCCAATAGGCAGTCCCTCTCAGGAGGTACATGGGATGTGTGTCACAGGTATTTGGGGTGTTCTAGATCCTTGTATTACAGGTTCCTCCTCAGCTCTTCACCTGGTGCTCACCAGGAATAGAGGAAAGTTGGCAGACTCATTGTCTTCATTACAGAAGATGGTGGAAGATAGTGATGTTCTCATTCTGTTTTACTTTCTTTGCTTATTTTCTGGAATTCTTATTTAGGGGCATGGCCTTTCTGAAATTACAGTTCTTATGGAACTATTTTATTGATGACTTTTCAGGTTGTGTTCTCTGATCACCAAAGGTGACCCCTGGAGATTTTGTTTTATAAACTCATGGATTTTTAATATGCCATGTACTTGAGTCCATTGTGGAATTCCTTCCTTCCTTCCTTCCTTCCTTCCTTCCTTCCTTCCTTCCTTCCTTCCTTCCTTCCTTCCTTCCTCCCTCCCTCCCTCCCTCCCTCCCTCCCTCCCTTCCTCCCTTCCTCCCTTCCTCCCTTCCTCCCTCCCTCCCTCCCTCCTTCCCTCCCTCTTTCCCTCCCTCTTTCCCTCCCTCCGTTCCTCCTTCCCTTTTTCCTTCCCCTTCCCCTCCCCTTCCCATCTTTGGCTAGCTGGGAGCCTTCTGAAATTGGCTCATATGTCCTTTCAGCATAACCTTCCTGGTCTTTGACAGTTCCCCACTTGCTGTAAGGAAGACAGCTAGGCTCATCCTGTGCATTCTGGCCCCAGTTTGGGGACTAACCACATGTCCAGGAGCTCTGGCTCTCTTGTTGGTAAGTTAGCATTGTCTTTGAAGTAGGTAGGCTACTGTCACTGGCAGACCAATGTGTGGTAGATGCTAAACAGGTAATAATCAGGTATAGATAAAATTATTGATACTAGATTTTTAGAAAAAGCAGCTTACAGATAAAAGTGTAGAATTATTAGGCAGAAGGCTTAACTTCTCTCTCTAAATGTCTCAGAAGGTTCAAGAATCATCCCATAGTCATAAAAGCTGCTCAGCGAGTCTTCTTTCCATAGCCAAAGACTTTCTAAAGGGAAAGCACTGAGTGAGAAAACAATACTGAGTGTCGTGCGACCTTGTTTTAGTCATTTTAAATGGTTCGTTCCTCATAGCTACCTTTTGAAAGAGATGCTGTTAGTGTTCCCATTTTATAGGTCAGGGGACCAAGGCACAGAGAGACTGAGTGACCTACTCACCATTACCTGGTTGGTGTGCAGGGAAGCTGGGCTTGACCTCAGGTTGGATACACAGAGGATTCAGGGAAACTGCTTGACGGCTGGGGGACTGGCTTGGAGACATTGATTTGTAGGACATACTGAGACCAGAGCCCGTGGCCTGGGGTGGCTTCTGCATTTGCACCGAGCTTTGTGTGTGGCTGGCTGAGGTGGCATGTTATCCACAGTTGGCCTGATGTGGTGGGGTCACATCCATGCTAGTGAAGAAGGATGAACTTAGAAATAACACATGTTCAGCAATGAAAGGAGCCTGGTGGGTAGGAGAACCTCAGTGGGAGCTGGGCAGCAGGCAGGAAGGCACTGCCCTCTAGACAGAAGAACCCAGCAAGAGTTGCAGGAAGGCTAGGTAGTGTGAGGTGCTTGTCTGTGTGGAAGCCTGGGAATGGTGACTGGCTCCAGCCTGTCCCTTTGTAAGTGAGATGGTTAAAAGCTGCAGAGGTGAAGACCAAGCCCCAGGCTATGTCTGGGTCACTGGAGCTGGGGCAGACCTGGCAGCTGGGGGCTCAGGGGAGGGGTCCAGGCGTGGAGTTGTTTTTGAGCACTTAGATCAGCATGAGTGAATGCGCTCTGAGGAGTCAACACTCCTAGGAAAATACAACTGAGAAGTAGGAAGTAGACTGGCAGACCATGAGTTTTAGGCTTCAGAAGTAGGGCTGGGGGCCTCAAGGATGGGTCATTTTTATACTAATACTCATTTTATAAAGCTTTGAAAATGGAGAAACCCAGAAGAAAATTCACCATATTTCTACCAGGTGGAAGGGATTTTGGTAAATTTGAGTTAAGACTGAGCATAGGCAGGAAAGAGTTGACAGATGAGGAGGAGGATTCACTTGTGGGAGCAGGAGGGAAAAGGGAAGAGGAATCATGATGACTCAATCATGGGCTACCTCGAGTGCCTTGCTGAGGCCCTGGCTTTGTCTCCTGGGCCATGGGGAGCCATACGAGGTTGTTGAGAAGAATACAGTCACAGTGGCATGTGAAGAGACTGAGAGGAGATGCTGCTGTGGCATCCATCCAGGTGTGGGATGTGTAAGGTCAATGAGATGAGAAAAAAATTGATAAGAGACAGGTGAGACTGTCAAGGGAGAGTGTGAGCCATGTCTGCTGGTTGCCTCATACCCAGAGCACATACATCACACACATACACACTGTATGCCCATACCACATGTATATACCATATGCGCACATGCATACCACACATGCACATGTACACATCATACACAGGCACACTGCATGTGTACATGCATACCACACACATGCACATAGTGCACATACTGCATGCATATATGCACCATACGTACATTGCATGCACATGTGTACCGCACACATGCACCACACACAATACACATGCCCACATGCACATGCAGGTATACATGCACCAGATACATGCATGTGGCACACACGTACACATTGCATGCACACACGTACCCCCATGCATATATAGTTCACACATACCTGTATCGCCCAAGGAACTGCACACATGCCACACACATGTACCACACACACATACACACATGCTGCCTTAGTCTATTTGGGTTGCTATAACAAAATACCATAGACTGGGTGGCTTGTAGACCACAGAAATTTATTTCTTACCGTTCTGGAGGCTGGAGGTCCAAGATCAAGGCACCAGTAGATTCAGTATCTGGGAAGGCCCTGCTTTCTTTTTCATGGATCTCTGTTTTCTTGCGTGTCCTCCCATGGTGGAAGGGATGAGGAAGTTCTTTGAGGCCTCTGTATAAGGGCACTAATCCCACTCAGAGGCTCCATCCTCATGACCTAATCACCTCCTACTGCCGTCACCTTTGGAGTTAGGATCTTAAGATAACACATTTTAGGGGAACTACAAGTATTTTCAGACTGTAGCGCATATATGTACATTGCACCCAAACATTGTGGGAGCTCTCCTGAGGGGACAGTGAGGTCAACAGGTGGTGAGGTGTGATAACAGCTCTTATACCTGGGATAATGGAAGGAGATGAGGGTGACAAGATGTTGTCATCTTCATACAGAGGTGGTGGCTTTTGTGCAATGTAGTTAAGAGTGTGAACATTTAAAGGGTAGACAGGATTGATTGCAAAAGACATGTATTTGGGGTGAGGGAGTGGGGGTTGACAAACCGAGCCTCAATCACTGAGCCCCAGGGGGCGGGTAGTGGGGAGCAGCAAGCTTGACATTTCTGTGCAGACACCTCCGCTTTGGAATCACTGGCTGTGACTTGGGGAGCCAAATCTCATCTTCAGTCAGGCAGTCAATGCCTATCATAGGCATTCTCTCTCTGGAGAAGAGCTTGAGGTTAGCCCTCTCTCATTGAGTTATAAATCTATTACAGGTTTAGGGCTCTAGCTTCCTAGACAAAACTCTTTAGGTTAGGGCTTTGACCTCCTTTTACTCTTCATTTCTCGTACTTGCCACTAGCTGTTTTACAATCAGGATTGTCTGATCCTGTTTTGTTTTTTGTTTTGTTTTGTTTTGGAGATGGTCTCACTCTGTCACCCAAGCCTGAGTGTAGTGGCACAGTCATAGCTCACTATAACCTTGAATTCCTGACCTCAGGCCATTCTCCTACCTCAGCCTCCTTAGTAGTCAGCATTACAGGTGCGTGCCACTGTATGTAGCTCATTTTTTATTTTTTTGTAGAGTCTTCCTGTGCTGCCCAGGCTGGTCTCAAACTCCCAGCCTCAAGTAATCCTCCTGCTTTGGCCTCCGAAAGGGCTGAGATTACAAGCATGAGCCATCATGCCTAACCTAATCTTGTGGTTTTTAAAAACAAGTAGAAGGAGGCTAGGTGCAGTGGCCCACGCCTGTAATCCCAGCACTTTGGGAGGCTGAAGCAGGTAGGTCATTTGAGGTCAGGAGTTCGAGACAAGCCTGGCCAACATGGTGAAACCCTGTCTCTACTAAAATACAAAAATTAACTGGGAGTGGTGGTATGCGCCTTTAATCCCAGCTTCTTGGGAGGCTGAGGCAGGAGAATTGTGTGAACATGGGAGATGGAGGTTGTAGTGAGCCAAGATTGTGGTACTGTACTCTAGCCTGGGTGACAGAGCGAGACTTAATATAAAAAAAAAGAAGAAGAAAGGAAGGTTAGAGAACCTTTTTGTTTCTAGTGGCAGCACTCAAACACGCAAACTGGGTAGGTCAGGTTTCTGGCGAGGAACCTGACCTGTCCACTCAGAAACTGATTACCTGCATGATCATGACTCCTGGCGACAGTGCTGCCAGTTCTCCCTGTGCAGGTGACCCTGGTATCTGGCTCACCACACTCAGCAGTGGCTAGGCCTGGAGTCTGCCAGGAAAGGTCTGGCCTATCCCCAGGGAGACAGAGGGCCTTGCTGCCCACAGCACCTGACAGGCAACAGCCTGCTCTGTCTTTTTCCTTTAACACATTTAAAACCTTGTTATTCCAGCTCATCAGGAGTGGGAGCTGAAGGGAGACCTACTCCGTAATCTTCAACCTGACTGCTGACTCACTTTCCTACTCCCACCCTTGGTGCTGAAGCATGGATGCTCCCTCCCCTGCCTCCTACCGTGTGCTCAGGCCCTGCAGCTGCAGGGGTGACCAACAGTGGCACAGTGGGGGCCAGAGACATCTGCACTTGACAGGACGCTTATTTTTACATACTGTTGGCTGGAAAGAATCAACCTTATTTAAATAGAATGTGCATTCAGAGCACTATAAAAAGCATCCAACAACTTGCAAGGGCTGTTCTAGGAGTGATTCTCCTGCTTCTTTTGGAGGGAGGCTGCAGGTTCCATGCAAGAGGAGCCAGGCTGGGGCTGCTGAGGACATGGCAGGAGGATGGGGTGTGGCAGGTTTTGTGTGACCAGAGCCCTCTCCACAAGCATACAGCTTTGGCTGCAGTGTGTAGTGGCAGGGGTGGCAGATGTCTCCCCTCTCCCCAAGGCAGAGACTGACAGTGTTTTGCCCTGGAGGAGGCAGAACCCATGTGGGCATCACTGGTGGTATAGGCTGAGTGACTGCACTGTTGTTGGCAGCAGCATCCCCAAGGATATTCCCAGCATTATCCTTGTTCTCCTTTTTTGAGAGAACCATTTCTTTTTCCCAACTTTTGAGGAGTCTTCATGTTTATTCCCTGATCTCTGCCAAGTGCTGGGTTCATGTTGGTCTTTATTGTGTGTGTGTGTGTGTGTGTGTGTGTGTGTGTGTGTGTGTGTGTGTGTGTTGGGGGGTATTTTATTTATATGTTTTCATAATTTTGACTTTTATCAAATGGTAATATATGTACAAAAGTGTCAGTGAAAAGGAAGTCTCCGGTTTCCAGCCATAAAGGTAGCTGCGGCTCCCCTCTTGTTCTTTTGGAGATATTCTTTGCATGTTTAAGCATCTTCATGTCAGATGTGAGTCTTAAAGCTGCTGTTGGTGCTTACCTAGAAGGATCCTGTGGAAACTTGGGGGCTGAGTGAGTCCCCCTCACTGTGTCTGACTCTTTGGTACCCTGTTCCAAGGGTCAGGCTAGTGCTGCTGCTGTGGCACATGGGACGGCACCTGGGTACAGGGGCTTTAGGGTGCATCACTGTCTCCCGTTAGCATTTTTTAAAGAAAACCATATTTCTGTTGGTTATAAAAATGTCTGCATGTTCTAGGGAGTTTGGGTAATACCTAGATACAAAGCAGAAAGTCAGATTCCTTGTTACTCTACTACCGGAGATAATCACAAAGATTTAATATGCTGCTTTTCAGTGTTTTTCATATACGTGTGTATACACACACACATACACACATGTATGTGTATATTATATATTTCTTCTTAGAAATTAAAATCATACCATACTTAAAAGTAATATATCCCCTTTTCAGTTTTATGGTATGTTGAAAGCTTTCTTCATGTCAGTAGTCTTTGAAAATGTTTTTTGGATTAATCTAAATCTTTCTTTTCCTGCTCACTTTCAACATATTGAGCATTCTTTAGTTTCATTCCCTCCACCCTGTTTTCTCATGTCATTGTGTCGGGCATCCTATGTGACTCCTGGTTTCCATATGTCATCTCTGTCCCACAGTGGCCCGCCTGTATGAGTAGTTTAAGGCTGACATCTCTTCTGATTGGTTAGTGCCTAGTCCTGCCAATATTCAGTGCTGAATTTTGAATATCACTTCTGATTGAAATTAGTTTCCTTAACCGCTGTGGTTGCTCAGGCTGCCACAATGACATACCACAGAATGGTCGGCTTAAACAAAAGATGTTGATCCTCTCACAGTTCTTAGAGGGGAAGTCTGAGATCAAGGTGTCAACAGGGCCTTGTTCCCTCTGAAGGCCTTAGGGGAAGATCTTTCCTCTCCTCTTCCAGCTTTAGGTGGTGGCCTTGGATCCTTGGTGTTACTTGGCCTATAGGCACATCACCCTATTGTCTTCACATGGCCTTCACACTGTCCAAAGTCCCCCTTTTAAGGATGTCAGTCATAGTGGATTAGGGCCCACCCTAATGACCTTGTTGTAATGCATCACCTCTGTAAAGACACTGTTTATTAAGTAAGGTCACATTCTGAGGTCCTGGGGATTCAGATTCCAACATAGCATTTTGGGGGACACAATTCAGTTGTTAACAGCTGTCAGTTGCCAGTCCAGAGAACTCAGGCTGTGGTGAAGGCCCAGCCAGCTTCATGCATAGATGGTGTGCAGGGCATACCCACAGTAGGTAAATATGTTCTTGTCTTAGAACTCTGGCCAGAGAAAGCCAGCTCTCTTGAACCACCCCTTCCCAACCCTTGTCTTTTATGTGCATCTGTGCAGACGTTGATACATGTAGTTTTGTGTTTTCGTGTATGAACAGGATCATAGTACACACATTGTTTACAAGCCCATGAGGCCGTCTCCCTGGCAGGTTTTGTCTGCTGGTCTCTGAGCAGGCTCTCGAGAAGCTGACAGAGCTGCACCTACTGTTGGAGTGTTCTGCATTCATAGCTGCTGCCTTCTCCATGACTAGGCTTTTGTCTGTAATATAGATCTTCAATTCACTATAATGGACGTGTGAGTCTAAACTTATTTTTACATAGTGTTTATATTATTAGCATTGTTATATTTTATGGAAAATATTAAATTTTATTTTTAATATCAGTTTCTTCTTCATAGACCTATCTGCATCTGTGCTGTGCTTATAACAGGCCTATACAGTAAGATTTGCTTGATTGAGGTTTTTAGGCTGTCTCATTAAACATACTGCTTAAATCTTAACAACGATGCATACAATTTTCATGCAGTCCTTTCAGCTTTGATTTATTTACTAGGAGAAAATATAGGCTGGGGGTTGGATTAGGATTGAAGTTTAACAGCTACAGGATGAAATGGTTTTGCCTTTTTTTTTTTTTTTTTTTGAGATGGAGTTTTGCTCTTGTTGCCCAGGCCAGAGTGCCATAGCACAGTCTCAGCTCACTACAAGCTGCAGCCTTTGCCTCTCAGGTTCATGCAATTCTCTTGCCTCGGCCTCTCAAGTAGCTGGGATTACAGGCATGAGCTACCACACTTGGCTAATTTTTGTTTTTTTTGGTAGAGACAGAATTTTACCGTTTTGGCTGCTGGTTTCGAACTCCTGACCTCAGGTGATCCACCCACCTTGGCCTCCCAAAGTGCTGGGATTACAAGCGTGAGCCACTGTGCCTGCCCCCCCACACCCTTTTTTTTTTTTTTTTAAATTTAAAGATTGCTTCTCGGCCTTTTGGCTAAGAACAAGTGTAAACTTTAAAGATAGGCCCTGCCAACCAAGCACACTCATGAGCCTAAGGATTTTATTAATAAGGGCCCTCTGGTTAATTAACAGGCCTGGATCTCAGTACTGTGAAGGCTGGCAGGAACAGCTCTACTTTGACTATAGCCACAGATACTTTTCCTAAACTGTAGGATGCTGCACTGGGGTTTCTTTTCTGTAGCTTTTCCCTTGTCCTGTGATTTCCAGGGGGACCACGTAGGAGGGTCAGAAAGGAAATCACCCAAAAAAAGGAGGGGTTTGCGGATGCCAAAGCAAGTGAGCTTGAGATGAAACTTGAGTTGATCACATCTTCAGGATGTAGGAGTGGCTTGTGCTGGGCTGCCCATGGAGTCCTCTGCTCAGGCATGGCTGACTGGCATCTTACCTTTTTTATTCTCTCTCAGGATTCAGGAGCAGTTCCAGAAAAATCCCGACAGTTACAATGGTGCTGTCCGAGACAACTATACCTGGTCACAGGACTATACTGACCTGGAGGTCAAGGTGCCAGTACCCAAGCACGTGGTGAAAGGAAAGCAGGTAATGGCCTTGGTGGGTGGGGATAGGCGGCTTCACCTACGCCTATCAGAGCTATTGCGGGAAAGACCCAGCATCCTTGAGGAAGTGTTGGGATCAGCTTTAGGATGTGAGGCATGTTCCTTCTCCTGCCCTAAGAATGAGCTAAGCACACCATCCTTATTCCCCTCATTCTGTTCATGAGGTTCTCCCAGTTGCTCCACAGAAATCTTCCTCTGGGGATGGTGAGCCCTGTTTACACTCTGAGTAGCACTCAGCACTGAGATGTGCATGAAGCTGCCTGAGAGAGAAGCCTACGCATCTGATGTCCTCGCCTCTTTTATAAACAAAGTCATAGACACTCTTGGGTTTCTCATTATAAATGCCCAGCCTCTCAGTTTTCAAGGGAATACTCAAATATTGCCTTGGTGAATTCTCCTTTTTCCTAAAGATTAAATCTGCCTTCAGTTTTCCTAATAAAAGTCCAGGCAACTAAATGCACAGTAATAACTAAGGTGCATTCACATAGCATCTATCATGTGAGTTTCCTGACTTTGCCAACCCAGGGTCTAATAAACTCAAATTACACAAAGTGACACAGTGGGTAGCACCTCCCCGTTTATGGTGATGAACCATGCATCACAGAGATGAAAGGTTTATGATTTCATTCTCCATGACCTTTAATCACAGGAGAAAGAGAGCTCTCAGACTGCAGTTCTCCCAGGGCATGGCTACACAGGAGGGAGGGAGGGACAGGCCATCCCATCCCATTGTTCCCACTTGCTTTCCGTGCTATTTTTAAATTTCCTCTTCACATATGTGGCATGCATGTGCTGGGGATAAGTGTCCTGGTCCCCATACCCTCTTTTCTAAGGTTGACTTGTAGTCCTCAAAGGGCATCCCATCCCTGCTGGGGCCAGCCACCTGGTATCATTCCCTGTGCCTCTGTTACTGCTTAGGGGCATGATGGCTAGGCCTGTAGTTTGTGCACTGAAACCAACCATTCTGCTCTTCCCAGATTTCTTTTATGCTTCCTCAGGGAAGAGGTGACAGGCTGTGGGCCTTTTCTTCCCTCAGTAACAAACACAAAACTTATTTTTCTTCAGCTACAAACACCCAGTCACCCCACTTTAAGCCACATCATGTCATGGGTGACATCCATTGAAGCCCCATCCAGTCCTGAGAGGCAAAGCAAAGAACCCAGGTCACAGCAATGAAGTGGACGCCCAGGCCTGTGTGCTGTTGGGTTCTTCCATGGGTCAGGGAGCCATGTCATGGTGTAGCTGTAGTATTCACAACCTGCGTTTCAAAAACTAGAGTTTCTGAAACCTCCATCTGATGAGTTTAAGTGAGAAGTTTAATCTTTTTTTTTTTTTTTTTTTTAATAGAGTCGATCTCTGTTACACTCTGAGTAGCACTCAGCACTGAGATGTGCATGAAGCTGCCTGAGAGAGAAGCCCACACATCTGATGTCCTCGCTTGTTTTATAAACAAATTCATAGATACTCTTGGGGTTCTCATTATAGATGGCCAGACTCTCAGTTTTCAAGGGAATACTCAAACATTACCTTGATGAGTTCTCCTTTTTCCTAAAGATCAAATCTGCCTTCAGTTTCCCTAAGAAAAGTCCATCTGTTACCCAGGCTGGAGTGCAGTGGCATGATCGTGGCTCACTATAGCCTTAAACTCCTGGGTTCAAGCTATTCTTCCACCTTAGCCTCCTGAGTAACTGGGACTTCAGGTACTTGCTATCATGCCTGGTTAACTTAAAACAATTTTTTGTACAGATAGGGTCCTGCTGTCTTTCCCAGGCTGGTCTTGAACTCCTGGTCTCAGGTGATCCTGCCACTTCAGCCTCCTCGGTAGCTGGAATTGCAGGTGTGAGCCACCATTCCCAGTGGAAGTTTAATCTTTTAGTGGGAGAGAGATGCCTACTCAAGGAATTTTGATAAGAATAACATTATCATAGGTTGTTGTAAATAGATAATTTCCACTAAAAAAAAATCTCAAGTAACAATGCAAAATGTGATATTATATAATTTAAATCCACAATATAAAAAAATTTTATGTATGTCAGAAACTGTATCCATATTTCCTTCTTTATGAGTACCTGCAACCTGTGAAGTAAGTAACTTCATTCTATTTTTTAAAATTTCTTTTAAAAAAATTTTATTTTACTTTAAAGTAAAGTAGGGGATATATGTGCTGAAAATGCAAGTTTGTTACATAGGTATACATGTGCCATGGTGGTTTGCTGCACCAGTCAACCTGTCATCTAGGTTTTAAGCCCCACATGCATTAGGTATTTGTCCTATTGCTCTCCCTCTCCTTTCCCCTTACCCCGCAATGGGCCCGAGTATGTGATGTTCCCCTCCCTGTGTCCATGTGTTCTCATTGTTCAACTCCCACTTATCAGTGAGAACATGCGGTGTTTTGTTTTCTGTTCCTGTGTTAGTTTGCTTAGGATAATGGTTTCCAGCTTCATCCATGTCCCTGAGAAGGACATGAACTCATTCTTTTTTATGGCTGCGTAGTATTCCATGGTGTATATATGCCATGTTGTCTTTATCCAGTCTATCATTGATAGGCATTTGGGTTGGTTCCAAGACTTTGCTATTGTAAATAGTGTTGCAGTAAACATATATATGCATGTGTCTTTATAGTAGAATGATTTATAATCCTTTGGGTATATACCCAGTAATGGGATTGCTGGGTCAAATGGTATTTCGAGATCCTTGAGGAATCACCACACTGTCTTCCACAATGATTGAACTAATTTACACTCCCACCAGCTGTATAAAAGCATTCCTATTTCTTCACATCCTCACCAGCATCTGTTGTTTCCTGTCTTTTTAATGATCGCTATTCTAGCTGGCGTGAGATGGTATCTCATTGTGGTTTTTATTGCATTTCTCTAATGACCAGTGATGATGAACTTTTTTTCATGTTTCTTGGCCACATAAATGTCTTCTTTTCAGAAGTTTCTGTTCATATCCTTCACCCACTTTTTGATGGGGTTGTTTTTTCTTGTAAATTTAAGCTCCTTGTGTATTCTGGATTAGATCTTTGTCAGGTGGATAGATTGCAAAATTTTTCTCCCATTCTGCAGTTGCCTGTTCACTCTGACAATAGTTTCTTTTGCGGAGCAGAAGCTCTTTAGTTTAATTAGATTCCATTTGTCACCTTTGGCATTTGTTGCCATTGCTTTTGGTGTTTTAGTCATGAAATCTTTGCCCATGCCTGTGTCCTGAATGGTATTGTCTTGGTTTTCTTCTAGAGTTTTTATGGTTTTATGTTTTATATTTAGGTCTTTAATCCATCTCGAGTCAATTTTTGTATAAGGTGTAAGGAAGGGGCCCAGTTTTTGTTTTCTGTATAAGGCTAGCCAGTTTTCCCACCATCATTTATTAAATAGGGAATCCTTTCCTCATTGCTTGCTTTTGTTAGGTTTGTCAAAGATTGGATGGTTGTAGATGTGTGGTGTTATTTATGAGACCTCTGTTCTGTTTTATTGCTCTATATACCTGTTTTGGCACTGGTACTATGCTGTTTTGGTTACTGTAGCCTTGTAGTACAGTTTGAAGTCAGGTAGTGTGATGCCTCCCGCTTTGTTCTTTTTGCTTATGATTGTCTTTTGGTTCCATATGAAATTTAAAATAGTTTTTTTCTGGTTCTGTGAAGAAAGTCAGTGGTAACTTGATGGGGATAGCATTGCATCTATAAATTACTTTGGGCAGTATGGCCATTTTCACAATATTGATTCTTCCTATCCATGAGCATGGATTTTTTTTCTCTTTGTTTGTGTCCTCTCATTTCCTTGAACAGTGATTTGTAGTTCTCCTTGAAGAGGTCCTTCATGTCCCTTGTAGGTTGTATTTCTATGTATTTTGTTTACTTTGTAGCAGGTGTGAATGGGAGTTCGCTCAGGATTTGTCTCTCTGCTTGTATATTATTGGTGTATAGGAAGACATGTGATTTTTGCACATTGATTTTGTATTCTGAGACTTTGCTGAAGTTGCTTAAATTCTTGAAGAGTTTTTGGGCTGAGACGATGGGGTTTCTAAATATACAGTCATGTCGTAGGCAGAGACAATTTGACTTCCTCTCTTCCTATTTGAATAACCTTTATTTCTTTCTCTTGCTGATTGCCCTGGTCAGAACTTCCAATACTGTGTTGAATAGGAGTGGTGAGACAGGGCCTCCTTATCTTGTGCCAGTTTTCAAAAGGAATGCTTCCAGCTTTTGCCCATTCAGTATGATACTGGCTGTGGGTTTGTCATAAATAGCTCTTATTATTTTGAGATATGTTCCACCAGTACCTAGTTTATTGAGAGTTTTTAGCATGAAGCGGTGTTGAATTTTATTGAAGCTCTTTTATCTATTGAGATAAACATGTGGTTTTTGTCATTGGTTCTGTTTATGTGATGGATTACATTTATTGATTTGCATATGTTGAGCCAGCCTTGCATCCCAGGGATGAAGCCATCTTGATTGTGGTGGATAAGCTTTTTGGTGTGCTGCTGGATTTGGTTTGTCAGCATTTTGTTGAGGATTTTCACATCGATGTTCATCAGGGATATTGGCCTGAAATTTTCTTTTTTTGTTGTGTCTCTGCCAGGTTTTGGAATCAGGATGGTGCTGGCCCCATAAAATGAGTTAGGGAGGAATTCCTCTTTTCCTGTTGTTTGGAATAGTTTCAGAAGGAATGGTACCAGCTCCTCTTTGTACCTCTGGTAGAATTTGTGAATCGTCTGGTCCTGGGCTTATTTTTTATTATTTACTTATTTATTTGTTTTGAGACGGAGTCTTGCCAAGCTGGAGTGCAGTGGTGCAATCTCGGCTCACTGCAACCTCCACCTCCTGGGTTCAAGCGATTCTTCCACCTCAGCTTCCCAAGTAGCTGGGACCACAGGCACGTGCTACCATGCCCAGCTAATTTTTTTGTATTAGAGATGGGGTTTCACCATGTTGGCCAGGATAGTCTCGATCTCTTGACCTTGTGATCCACCTGCCTTGGCTTCCCAAAGTGCTGGGATTATAGGTGTGAGCCACTGTGCCTGGCCGGTCCTGGGCTTTTTTTGGTTGGTAGGCTATTAATTATTGCCTCAGTTTCAGAGCTTGTTATTGGTCTATTCAGGGATTCGATTTCTTCCTGGATTAGTCTGGAAGGGTGTATGTGTCCAGGAATTTATCCATTTCTTCTAGATTTTCTAGTTTATTTGCGTAGAGGTGTTTATAGTATTCTCTGATGGTAGTTTGTATTTCTGTGGGATCAGTGGTGATATTTCCTTTATCATTTTTGTTGTATCTATTTGATTCTTCTCTCTTTTCTTCTTTATTATTCTGGCTAGTGGTCTATTCTGTTAATCTTTTCAAAGAACCAGTTCCTGGATTCGTTTTTTTTTTAAGGGTTTTTTGTGTCTCTCCTTCATTTCTGCTCTGATCTTAGTTGTTTCATATCTTCTGCTAGCATATGAATTTGTTTGCACTTGCTTCTCCAGTTCTTTTAATTGTGTAGTTAGGGTGTTGATTTTAGATCTTTCCTGCTTATTGGTGTGGGCATTTAGTGCTATAAATTTCCCTCTTAACACTGCTTTAGCAGTGTCCCAGAAATTCTGGTATGTTGTCCCTTTGTTCTAATTGGTTTCAGAGAACTTTGTTATTTCTGCCTTAATTTTGTTGTTTACCCAGTAGTCATTCAGGAGCAGATTATTTAGTTTCCATGTAGTTGTATGGTTTTGAGTGAGTTTCTTAATCCTGCATTCTAATTTGATTGCACTGTAGTCTGAGACTAGTTGTTTTGATTTCCTTTTTTTTTGTGCATTTGCTGAGGAGTGTGTTACTTCCAATTATGTGGTCAATTTTAGAATAAGTGCTGTGTGGTGCTGAGAATAATACAGATTCTGTTGATTTGGGATGGAGAGTTCTGTAGATATCTATTAGTTCCACTTGGTCCAGAGCTGAGTTCAAGTCCTGAATATCCTTGTTAATTTTCTGTCTCATTGATCTGTCTAATATTGACAGTGGGGTATTAAAGTCTCCCATTATTATTGGATGGGAGTCTAAGTCTCTTTGTAAGTCTCTAAGAACTTGTCTTGTGAATCTGGGTGCTCCTGTATTGGGTGCATATATATTTAGGATAGTTAACTCTTCTAGTTGCATTGATCCCTTTACCATTTTGTCATGCTCTTTGTCTTTTTTGATCTTTGTTGATTTAAAGTCTGTTTTATCAGAGACTAGGATTGCAACCCCTGCTTTTTTTTTTTTTTTTTTTTTTTTTGGCCTTCTATTTGCTTTGTAAATATTTCTCCATCCCTTTCTTTTGAGCCTATGTGTGTCTTTGCATGGGAGGCAGGTCTCCTGAATATAGCACACTGCTGGGTCTTAACTCTATGCAATTTGCCAGTCTGTGGTTTTGTTTTTTTTTTTTTTTTTTTTTTTTTTTTTTTTGGGAGACAGAGTCTTGCTCTATCACCCAGACTGGAGTCAGTGGTGTGATCTCGGCTCAGTACAACCTCCACCTCCCAGATTGAAGCAGTTCTCCTGCCTCAACCTCCCTAGTAGCTAGGACTACAGACATGTGCCACCATGCTCAGCTAATTTTTGTATTTTTAGTAGAGATGGGGTTTTACCATATTCGCCAGGCTGGTCTTGAACTCCTGACCTGTGATCTACCTGCCTTGGTCTCCCAAAATGCTGGGATTACAGGTGTAAGCCACCATGCCCAGCTCATCTTTGTCTTTTAATTGGGGGCATTTAGCCCATGTATGTTTAGGGTTAATATTGTTATATGCAAATTTGATCCTGCATCATGATGCTAGCTGGTTATTTTGTACATTACATGATGCAGTTTCTTCATAGTGTCTTTGGTCTTTACATTTTGGTATGTTTTTGCAGTTGCTGGTACCAGTTTTTCCTTTCCATATTTAGTGCTTTCTGAAGTCAGGACCTCTTGTAAGGCAGGCCTGGTGGTGACATAATCTCTCAACATTTGCTTGTCTGTAAAGGATTTTATTTCTCCTTACTTATGAAGCTTAGTTTGGCTGGATATGAAATTCTGGATTGAAAATTCTTTTCTTTAAGAATGTTGCATATTGGCCTCCACTCTCTTCTGGCTTAAAGGGTTTCTGCAGAGATATCCACTGTTAGTCTGATGGGCTTCCCTTTGTAGGTGACCTGACCTTTCTTTGTGGCTGCCCTTAACATTTTTTCCTTTGTTTCAATTTTGGAGAATCTGATGATTATGTGTCTTGGGGGTTGCTCTTCTCGAGGAATATCTTAGTGGTGTTCTCTGTATTTCCTGAATTTGCATGTTGGCCTGTCTTGCTAGTTTGGGAAGTTCTCCTGGATAATATCCTGAAGTGTGTTTTCCAACTTGGTTCCATTCTCCCCATCACTTGCAGGGATGCCCCAATCAATAGTAGGTTTGGTCTTTTCACATAGTCCCGTATTTCTCAGAGGCTTTGTTTTTTCTATTTCATTCTTTTTTCTCTAATCTTGTCTTCATGCCTTATTTCAGTAAGTTGATCTTCAGTCTCTGCTATCCTTTCTTCCACTTGATCGGTTTGGCTATTGATACTTGTGTATGTTTCATGAAGTTCCCGTGCTGTGTTTTTCAGCTCTGTAAGGTCATTTATGTTCTTCTCTAAACCAGTTTTTCTAGTTAGCAGTTCCTGTAACCTTTTTTCAAGATTGTTAAGAGTCCTTGCATTGGGTTAGAACATGCTCCTTTAGCCCAGAGGAGCTTGTTATTATCCACCGTCTGGATCTTACTTTGTCAATTCGTCAAACTCATTCTCTGTCCAGTTTTGTGCTGTTGCTGAAGAGGAGTTGCGATCATTTGGAAGAGAAGCATTCTGGTTTTTGGAATTTTCAACATTTTTGTGCTGGTTTTTCCTCATCTTCGTGGATTTATCTACCTTTGATTTTTGAGGCTGATGACCTTTGGATGGGGTTTTTGTGTGGGGATCCTTCTGTTGATGATGTTGCTTTCTGTTTGTTAGTTTTTTCTTTTAACAGTCAGACCCCTTTTCTACAGCTCTGCTGCGGTTTTCTGAGGTCCACTCAAGGCCCTGTTTGCCTGGCTATCACCAGTGCAGGCTGTAGAACAGCAACGATTGCTGCCTGCTCCTTTTTGTCCCAGAGGGACACCGGCCTGATGCCAGCTGGAGCTTTCCTGTATGAGATGTCTGTCATCCCCTGTTGGGAAGTCTCTCCCAGTCAGGAGGCATGGGATTTAGGGACCTACTTGAAGAAGTCTGTCCCTTAGCAGAGCTCGAGCGCAGTGCTGGGAGAATGCTTGTCAGGATCCAGTGCTCTCTTCAGAGCTGGCAGGTAGGAACGTTTAAGTCTACTGAAGCTGCATCCACAGCTGCTGCTTCTCCCAGATGCTCTGTCCCAGGGAGAAGGGAGTTTGTTTGTTTGTTTGTTTGTTTGAGATGGAGTTTCGCTCTTGTTACCCAGGCTGGAGTGCAATGGCACGATCTCGGCTCACCGCGACCTCCACCTCCTGGGTTCAAGCAATTCTCCTGCCTCAGCCTCCTGAGTAGCTGGGATTACAGGCACGTGCCACCATGCCCAGCTAATGTTTTGTATTTTTAGTAGAGACGGGGTTTCACCATGTTGACCAGGATGGTCTCGATCTCTCGACCTCATGATCCACCCGCCTCGGCCTCCCAAAGTGCTGGGATTACAGGCTTGAGCCACCGCGCCCGGCGAGATGGGAGTTTTATCTATAAGTCCCTGACTGGGGCTGCTGCCTTTCAGAGATGGCCTGCCCAGTGAAGAGGAATCTAGAGAGGCAGTCTGGCCGCAGCCACTTTGCCACACTGTGTTGAGTTCTGCCCAGTCTGAACTTCCAGGCCTCTTTAGTACTGTCGGGGAAAACTGCCTACTCAAGCCTCAGTAATGGCAGATGCCCCTCCACTCACCGAGCTTAATCATTCCAGGTCAGCTTCAGATTGCTGTGCTGGCAGTGAAAATTGCAAGCCAGTGGTTCTTAGGTTACTCAGTGGGAGTGGTACCCACTGAGCAAGACCACCTTGGCTCCCTGGCTTCAGCCTCCTTTCCAGGGGAGTGAACGGTTCTCTCTCACTGGGGTTCCAGGCGCCACTGGAGTATGAAAAACAACAACAACAACAACAAAACAAAACAAAAACTCCTACAGCTAGCTCGGTGTCTGAAGAAAACACAGGAATCTTGTGGTCTGCAGATTGGAAATACTTTTGGAAAAGCCTAGTGTCTGGGCCAGATACACAGTCCCTCATGGGCTTCCCTTGCCTGAGAAAGAGAGGCCCCCCGCTCCTTGCATTTCTCAGGTAAGGCAATGCCCCACCCTGCTTCTGCTCACCCTCCGTGGGCTGCACTCATTGCCTTCCCATTCCCAATGACATCAACAGCATACCTCAGTTGGAAATGGAGAAATTACCTGCTTTCTGTATTGGTCTCGCTGGGAGCTGCAGACTGGAACTCTTCCTATTCAGCCATCTTGCCAGATCCCCCCATATCATTTTATTTTATAGATGAGAAATTGAGGCTGCAAGAAGTTGCTGAATCATCCAAGTTAACAGGGAAAATCCACAGTGTCATCTCCCTTGTTATGTCTGGAATAGTGAGCACTCTGGATACATTTTTGAATAAATGAATAGCTGAATGAATGAAATGGCAAAGCTGTGGTTTGAATCAGGTGTGTCTGCTTCAAAGCTTATGCTTTAACCTCTGGGCCACACTCCTTCCTGTCTACATACAATTGGTGCTGGCTTCTTAGGAAGAGAGACTGTCCTCGAACATGTCATATGTGTGTTTTAAGGAAATGAACATCTGTACAGTGGGGGCAGCTTGGCTTGCACCCCACATCCCCTATGGTGACAGTAAGGTGACCAAGTTTAGTCCCATTCCTGCCTGAGCTGGGTAGGTGTGAAGTCCAGGCTGGCCTGGAGCTGAATCCCTCTGGCCCTCCTGTCCTGTGCCTTCCAACTCCGTAACTACTCCCTCTGCAGTCTCTCCATTATGCTCTAGGGGTCACTTGAAATAGGCAGACATGTTCTAAACTTGCCCTGTGTGTAGGAGTTTGGGCGGAGTTCATGGCATCCTTAAGAAGACTGAGACTTCTGCGAGTGCCCTGTGCCTTTAAGGTAGCACAGGCACAGATCAGGGAATTATGAGTTGCCTGGCTTCATCAGGAAGTAGCTGTGTGGTTAGTTTTCCCTTCTTCCCACCGCACATCCCTTAACAGCAACTGGTGACCTCTAGAATCATAGTCTTTAGTATAATTTTAAGATCAAAGTCAGACCAGATCACTAGGGATCATCCACACAGAATTCTAGCTTCAAATGACTACTTCCTGTCTGTTTTTAATAGGCCAGGAGCAGGAGCTAACAGCCCTTCCCAAGTGGTTTATCTAGAATTTTGGGGTTTTAGTGGATCAGGTGTTGATTTCCATTTCATTTTTTGTTAGTATTGGCATGTATGTAGTTGAATAAATTATGAAAAGCATTGATTGCCATGCTTCATTCACTTGATTTAAAAAAATTACAGTTTTCTGATCCTTTATCTGTCTTCTGAACTGCTCTGTGAACCTCTGGGGCTTTCTCTGAAAGGGTTTGAATTAGGCCCAAGCTAAAACTGGTTATTTTCTCTTTCTTTGACTCAAGAGACGCAGGTTAGCTAACAACTTTCACCATACATTGCACAGCTACCTGGGACAGCTCCCCACTGGAAATGGTGTCTCAGATGTGCTTGTTGACTCTCTGGGATGTTGATGCCATAATTCTGCTCTATGGTAGGTACTGTGTTATAAGGATCCTGCCCTATGTCTTGTCTCAAGTTCAGATTTGCACCTCTCTCAGATGCACTTGTCATAACCTCTAGGATCATGTGGCTCTACTTTCACCAAGGATAACCCTGGATTTGGCTCATTCTGCATTAGATATTTTCTAATACATGGGCTGAGCTTTGTCTCAGGAGCTGGGCATGTGGGGGTCACCAAGACAGACAAGATTGCTGGTTTGGAGCTTATATCCCAGTGGTGTGTAGGCAGTAAAAGTCAGCAAATAAATGAGCAAGGGAATTATAGGTAGAGGCAGCTGCCATACAGAACCTAAAACTGGGTGGTTATGTATTTAACCAGCACTTGTGTAGTGTCCTTTCTGTGTCTTGAAATAGTGACTTGCCCCCTCCAGTCCTCCTGATTATCATGCAGGCAGTCACTGTGCACCCATGAGGGCTGCTGAGAGCCGTGTATACGTGGCCTCAGCCAATAAGAGCCAGGCCACAGTTGAGGCTTGCTCTGGAGCTAGTGCTCTCTCTTACCTCAGAGAAGGGTCAAAGGTGAAGTTTGGTTATAAATACCAGGTTAGAAGGGCGAAAGGAAGGAACTTCTTTTTTCAGTGGCTAATTTATTTAGTAGTAGCTTGCCTTATTTATTTATTTATTAACGTGGTATATCCATGTGACAATAGCACTGGCTTTTTGTGACACCCGCTGACCTAATTTGTACTGGTGATCTGCCTTGGTTGCATGCTTCATCTCCTATGTGGTTGGAAAATTTCTTTTTTCTCCTTCAATAGTATTCTTTTCTCCATGTCATTCTTAAAACACTGCAGAATTTTTAAAAAAATTCTTGGCTGGGCATGGTGGCTCAAGCCTGTAATCCCAGCACTTTGGGAGGCTGAGGTGGTTAGATCGCTTGAGCCCAGGAATTTGAGACCAGCCTGGGCATCATGGTGAAACCCCATCTCTACAAAAAAATACAAAAAAAAAAAAAAAAAAAAAAAATTAGCTGGGTGTGGTGGCACATGCCTGGAGTCCTAGCTGCTTGGGAGGCAGAGGTGGGAGGATTACCTGAGCCGAGGAGATCAAGGCTTCTCTGAGCTGTGATTGAGCCACTGCACTCCATCCTGGGCAATAGAGTGACACCCTATTTCAAAAAAAAAAAAAAAAAAAAAAGTGTAAAATAAATTAAAATTCATGGTCTCTTAAGTGCTGAATGATTTTTTTTTTTAAGTCACACTTAAAACTTTGGAAAAAGTATATTTTGTATCTCTTGGATTTTGCTTGTCTAAATGTTTTTCTTCAGAGCTGCACTTTCTTTCTGGCCTGGCTCCAGTAATTCCCTGAGTGTACCTGTCACGGTTGCCTGTCAGCAGTGTTTATTTTTGTCTGTGGAACCTATTGGACATTGTCAAGATGGTAACACCGGCTGCAACAACTCAACTGATAAAATCAGAATCTATTCTGGGTTGGCGATTCAGGGGCTTTGCTCAAGCAGCCCAGTGTTTGTGTTGGGGCTTGGATAGCATTTCACAGGAGAGCTGGAGCCTCTACTCTCCAGCTGTAGCTTGATGCAGGCTTTATTGGAGCTTTGCCTCTCCTGGACTTTTGCATTGATCCCTTTTCTGTAGAAATGGAGATGATGAGTTCACACTTGATTCTCGAGGGTAGCAGGAGACAAATGAGAGTATGTGCATAATGCTTTATGTTCTTTAGAAGAAAAATAGAAAGTGTTCCTATTTTACATCATAACAGTTTAAAAAACCATCTTGCTAGTGAATCTGAAGGAAAACTTCTCAAAATGAGGCTTATAAAATGTGGTTAGGTCTTTTCCTTCACATATATTTTGCTCAATCTACTCTGCTCTGTTTAGGAAAAGCAGCTGACTTCCTCTTTCTCTCCAGTGTACCCACAGAATACAGACATGGAACGTTGAGCTAATGACAGATAGTTTTATGATTGCTCTTGTCAGACCCAGGTGGTTATAAACCTAGCATCTCATTTAATCACAGAATTGCAATGCTTTTGAAAATTGAACTTCAGAGCTTTTGAGTTTAACTTCTCATTTTGCAGATGAGAAACTCTCATGGTGGGATGATGGCAGATCATAGACCAGAACCAAGATCCCCTCATCCCCACCCTGTTTTATGGCCTTATTGCAAATGAAGTCATTATTGGATGTTATTGAGTGACAAGTGAATCTGTTTCCCTTGAGTCTTCTTCCTCTCATAGATTGTGAGTGGTCCTGCAGGCTGGTGTGGTCACTGCCCTGCTGCTGTCATCTTTGTCCTCACTCTGGGAACCTTTTGTAACACACCTTAGCCACCAGGTGTGTCATGTATGGCTCTAACTGATCCCAGGGCTCAGATTCCTGGTGAGGCCTTGCCTCTGAACTTGATGCAGGTGCTAGAATTTGTGTTAAAAGCTCCTTAACATGTTTTTAGAAGTTGATTCGGAAAAAATGCAGGGAGAAGTTTTATTATAGGAAACTTCCATAACAGAAAAGACTGAATGACTGCATTATTTTTGTGTTTACTTAATTTTTGAGTGCATAACACATTTTTATATTCAAAAGCATAAACTTGTATAACAACAACAAAAATCCCTGTCCTGTCTCTATGCCTCTTCTGTCTTTTTCTGACCCCTCCCCTGCCAGCTGTAACATGAGTCATCACATAACTGGTTTTGGGGATATTTCAGCAGATATTTTTATGCATGTATAATCAAATATGAACATGTATTGCTCTCTTCACACCTTTAGCACAGATAGTGCATTCCACTTTTTAAGATGATCTGCCCCTGGCCAGTGTCATCCTGGCCCTACCAGGACAGCTCCCATCTCTTTTTACCTCCTTGTCCCCAAGTGCATGATAGGGGTCCAGTAAATTCTAGGTAGACCTTGCTTTCCCTGGTCATCTGGCTCAAGTCTTCCAAGCCCACCATCCCTCACACCTGGGACTCCTGTTCTTTACTTTTGCTCCTTTCAAACACCAGGCTGATTATTAAACCAGTCCCTTGCTAATGGACATTTAGGTTGTTTCCAGTCTTTCCTGTTGTAAACAATAAAGTAATTAATGCCCTTTAATAAACTTCAATTTGCATATATGCATTTTAATATAGAACAAATTCTGTGAAGTGCAGTTGCTAGATTGAAAGGTATATGTATTTCTAATTTCTTTTTCTTTTTTTTTGATACAGGGTCTTGCTCTGTCACCCATCATGGCTCGCTGCAGTCTTGTCCTCCCTGGGCTTAAGCAGTCCTTCCATCTCAGCCTCCGGAGCGGCTGGGACTGCAGGCGTGCGCTACCATGCCCAGCTGACTTTTTGTATTTTGTAGAGATGGGGTTTTCCTGTGTTCCTCAAGGTCTTTAAACTCCTGGGCACAAGCAGTCCACCTACTTTGGTCTCCCAAAGTGTTAGGATTATAGGTGCAAGCCACCGTGCCTGGCCTGTATTTCTGATTTCTATATGGATTTCTATATGGTTACTAAATTACCATCCGTAGGGGTTATACTAACTTACATACCCATCAACAATGTACAAGAGTCCTTGGTTTTTCACAAATTTTCTGACAATAGTATGTTATCAAACTTTGGGTTTCGTAAGTTGAATAGATGAAAAATAGTATCTATGTATAGTATGAATTTGTATTTCTCTTAGAGTGAGTGAGGTGGAGCATCTTTCTACATGTGCCTTTTCTTTGAACTAGTTATATCTTTTGCCCATTTTCTATTAGGTTGCTGCACTTTTTCTTATGGATTTCTAGGAGCTCTGTATATATTAGGGAGATCAGTCCTTGGTAAGTGATATGTATTGCAGATCTGTTGTCCCATTTTGTTATTAACCCTTTGAGTTGGTTTATATTGATTCTCCCGTCTCAGCCTCCCTGGTAGCTGGGACCACAGGCACAGACTGCCATGCTCAATTAATTAAAAAAATTTTTTGTAGAGCTGGACTCTCCCTGTGTTGCTCAGGCTTGTCTTGAACTCCTAGGCTTAAGTGATCCCCCTGCCTCAGTCTCCCAAAGTGCTGGGATTACAGACATGAGTTACCATACCCAGCCTCACCTTACTAATTTTTATATAGTCAAGTTCATTGGTTCTTTGTTTTTTCATAGCCTCTGAAATTTCAATCAGGATTAGAAAGGAGTAGATTGCATTTGGTAGAGGTTTTTTGATGGTCAGTTATTTGAACTTTTCCTGCCTTATAATCTACTTTGATTTTTTTACCCAATTAGTTTTGTCTAAATTCTGTCAATCATTTCTAATTTAACTGTTCTAGAAATGAAGTGATTTGTTTTCTTCACAGAAGACTTCTACATGGCAATTTGGGCCCCATCTCATTTGTTCATAACAAACAGCCTAACATAGTATGAATCACTTTTTATCACTTACAGTTCATCTTCCTATTGTATTTGATTAGATAAAGGCATTCTAAAATGCACATGTTTAAAAAATACAGATAGAACTTGAACAAATTAGAGAGATACAACTGAAGCTGAAAATGGACACTTGATTTTTAAAAATTGTAATAAAATTATCTAGATTGTATACACCATCTGTTGCAAGTTGATGTGTGTGAATAAGGATTTTGTGCCATGTTGGTTATGAGAACTCTGGATTTTAAACCAGTTTTTGCATTGACTATAACTTTAATTATGCTCGGTACACGTGGATGTGTTTTTTTGTATATATCCACACACAGTGCACTTGCATGTGTATCTTCATCTTATTTATTGTTTGGTAAGGGACACCTTGCTCAGCTTCCTGGATATCTTCCTAGTCTTAGGAGGTCCTCAGTGGTAGGTTTCTCATCAGAATCTAAGGGTGGTGATCTCTGTCCTATAACATGGCATCTGTCTGAACATGAGTGTGCCACCAGATTGTTGCTAAGGTGGTCTCAATCTCTATTCTTCCTTCAGACTGCCTTGCTTGTCCTTTGCTGGCATCTGAGGACTTGTCCTGTGGAATGAGGCTAGAGAGAAAGAGGCGTCTCTGTATTTCCCCACTGTGCATCTACCTCTACTCCCAGTCTTTCCCTCTATCAACCATACGTGCACGTGTGCTTCCAGTTCTCTGGACATATGTTTTCTGTCTCCACCACTAGGATGTATATCTATGGGTGGAATTGCTGCGTCATGTGGTATCTCTATAAATAAACTTTTTTGAGGAACTGCCAAACAGTTTTCCAAAGTGGTTGCACCATTTTATATTTTACAGATCCACCAGAAATGTATGAGGGTTCATATTTCTCCGTATCCTCATCAACCCTTGTTATTGTCTGTTTCGGTTTTGTTTTTTACTTGTAGCTATCCTATTGGGTATGAAGTAGGATCTTGTTGTTTTGATGTGCATTTCCCTCATGACTAATAATGTTGAGCATCTTTTTATGCCCTTATTTTCCACTTCTGTATCTTTTTTGGAGAAATCCCTATTCAAGTCCATATGCTTGTTTTAATTGGGTTGTCTTTTTATTGTTGAGTTGTAAGACTTCTTTAAATATTCTAGATACTATACCCTTGTCAGATACATTATTTGCAGTTATTTTCTCCCATTCTGTGGGGTGTCTTCACTTTCTTGATAGTACTCTTTGAAGCACAAAAGTTTTCAATTTCGATGAAGTCTATTTTTTTTTTTTTTTTTTTTTTTTTTTGCTTTAGTTGCTTGTGGTGTTGTATCTAAAACACTGTGCCTAACCCAGGATCACAAATCTTAGCTCTTGCATTTAGGTATTTGATCCATTTTGAGTTTAAAAATGTTATTACATACTATGAAATAGATGTCCAACTTCATTTTGAATTAGTACACCAGTTTCATTCTTTTCCATATGGATACTCAGTTCTCATGGTACAATTACTTGAAAATAGTATTCTTTTTTTCCGTTGAATTGTCTTGGTACTCTTGTCTAAAATCAATTGATAATGTATGAATTTGTTACTAGATTCTTAATTCTGTTCCTTTGATTGTATAGATGCCTGTCCTTACGCCAGTACTACACTATTTTGATTACTGTGGCTTTATAGTAAGTTCTGAAGATTTCATTCCTTGTTTTTGTTCTTTTCCTTCATTACTTACTTGGCTTTTTTGACAGTTTGATTATGATATCTAAGTGAGGCTGACTCCCTTTTAGTTTATTTTACTTGGAATTCATTGAGCTTTTTGGGTATAGATTAATTTTTTCCATGACAAATTTGGAAAGTTTTTAGCCATTCTTTCAAATATTCTTTCTTCTTTTCTCTTCTGTATGTTGGTATGCTTAATGATGCCCCTCAGGTTTCTATGGCTCTATTTATTTTTCTTCACTCCACCCCCCGCCGCCACCGTTTTTCAGTTTGGGTAATCTCAACTGACCTGTCTTCAAGTTTTCTTGTTCTTTCTTCTAAATCCTAAAATTGGTTTTGAGCCCCTTTTGTGAATTTTTATTTTTCCCCCTTTTACTTTTGAACTCCAGAATTTGTATTTTTTTTTTTTTTTTAAGACTCTCTGTTGCCTAGGCTGGAGTGCAGTGGCGCAATCTAGCTCACTGCAGCCTCCGTCTCCTGTGTTCAAGCAGTTCCCTGCCTCAGCCTTCAGTAGCTGGGATTGAAGGTGCCTGCCGCCATGCCCAGCTAATTTTTGTATTTTTAGTAGAGATGGGGTTTCACCATCTTGGCCAGGCTGGTCTTGATCTCCTGTCCTCGTGATCTACCTGCCTTGGCCTTCCAAAGTGCTGATTACAGGTGTGAGCCACCGTGTGCGGCCTGTATTTGGTTCTTAAAAAAATAATAATTTCTATCTTGCTATCAGTATCAATAGTGATACTGATATTTACTGATATTCTCTACTTAGGAGACTTTATTCTCATACTTTCCTTTAGTAATTTTTGCATAGTTTTCTTAGCTCTTTGAGCATATTTAAAATAACAACTGATTTATAGACTGTGTTCTGCTAACTTCATGTGTGGGCTTCCTCAGGGATAGATTTTATTGATTGCTTTCTTTTTCCCATGTATGGACCATACTTTGTTCATTGTAAGTTTCATATTTTTTTTTTTTTTTTTGCTATTGTTGAAAAATGGATATTTTAAATAAGACAATGGGTTGACTCAGGAAATCAGATGCTCCTTTATTCCTATGGTTGTTATTGGTATGTAATATAGTTGTTCTTGTTTAATGACTTTTTCTGAACTAGTTCTGTAAAGTTTGTATTGTTTTTTGAGAGACCAGTGAAATCGCTACTTGGTGAACTTAGTGGCCAGCTAATTATTGGATGGAGATTTCCTTAAACCCCTGGGATTAGTAAATACCTGTTTTTGCCAAGGGGTTCCATGTAACTATTGGAGCTTACCTTCATTGCTTGCCCTAACAGTTGAAAACTGCCTTAGCCTTTATTTCCTGCTGACTGTCTAGTCAAAGTCAGCCAGAGGTGAGAGCTTAGAGCCTTCTTAGGTTTTTCCTGAGCATGCACTGAAGCTCTATACATCCATGTGCCCTTCTAGACTGCTGGGAAAATGTCAAAGCTTTTCAAACCCCCACGGACATTATATTTCTCAGCTTTGCCTTTGGTTTGCTTCAGTTGTTACCTGCCACCTCAAGAGGCTGCAGAGTTAAAACACTTGCCTGTATTTTCAACAAACACTCCTGGGTGTGTGGACTGGGGAGGCTTTTCTGAGTTTAGCCAGAAACAGTCAGTCAGTCTTGCAAATGAGGTCTTCCAGGGAACCATCAGACAGGTCAAATAATGACAGTTCTTTGAGAATGGAACTTTGAAAGAGCTCTGAGAGCACTGTTTTGCTTCTCCAGATGGCTGCTAGGCTGTACCAGGAATGCAGCCTGGTGAGGGCCTGGAGAGTGGGGATGGGTCTAAGGCAAGTTAAAATGTCACAGAGCTCACTGTTCTTACTGAGATATGGTTGTTTTCCTTGAATTAATGCTCCCTGGGTTCCTGCAAACCATTGGTTAGTTTACAGCAGGCATCCCCAAACTTTTTACACAGGGGGCCAGTTCACTGTCCCTCAGACTGTTGGAGGGCCGCCACATACTGTGCTCCTCTCACTGACCAGTGAAAGAGGTGCCCCTTCCTGAAGTGCGGTGGGGGGCCGGATAAATGGCCTCAGGGGGCTGCAGTTTGGGGACACCTGGTTTACAGAATTCACAAGAAGTTAATATTGACAATTTTTGTCAACTTTTTGGTTGCTTTTATGGAGGAGAGCTTTTTTGGAGGCCCATAGTAACTACCATTTCACTGACACCTTTTTGGATCAGGAATCTGTTAAGTTGTTTTTGTTTTCCTGGGGGTTCTTGGTGGCCTTCTTTTTTATCTTGTTGTCAAAAATAGTATACTTTCATCATAACTTCTTACCCAGATTCATTACTACTGTGTATTGTCTAGAAATCTTTTTCTTCCTGAACTCTGCTCTAGACTGGTTATTTCCTATTCTACTATATAGCTATACTCCTGGTATTTTCTTCCTGCACTTCTAGATTAAATGCACTGTTTTTTGGACTTGATTTGGATGTTCCTCTTTTTCAGTTTTCATCTTCATTTTGTTTTTCTCAAAGTGATATATAATAAATGTAGAATTCTTGTATATCTTAAAATGTATTTATTTTAATTTATTTCTCAGTTTGGCTGTATGTAGAGTTCTAGCTTAAAAATAATTTCCCCTTATTAAGAGTGAAAAGGTTGTCTTCTTATCACTCAGTGTTAATTGATTCTGGAAGTCTATTCCATCTCTTTGTGAGTGAGCTTTTTCTCCTTTTTGGTACTTTTAGGACCTTTTTAAAAACACTGTTATAAAATTTCACGAGTCTTTCATTCATTCTGCTTAGCTCTTGGTGGGACTTTTCAATCTGAAGGCATATTTTTTCTTCAGCTCTGAAAATTCTTTTTTTACTGTCACAATTTCTGAAATGCCAGATTGATTGCCTGAATTGATCTCAGTTTCTACCTTGATTTCTTTGACTTTATCTTCCAGCCTTTTTGTTGAAGTTTTAATTTTAGCTACTATATTTTAAATTTTTGTCTTCTTCTTTTTGGCCTAATTGTTCTATTTTCATATTTTATTCTGGTTATATGGATATAGTATCTTCTCAGATCTCTGTGAAGATATAACATGGAAATATTTTTGGATATCTTTTTTCCTAATTAGCTCTGTAATCTTTTTTTTTTTTTTTGAACTTATTTTCATCTGGCTGTTTTTTTCTCATAAGATGCAGTCTTTAGTTCTCTAGTATTTTTTTTAAATAAAAAAATATTTTTCTCCCATTCTCTTGAGTGTGAGACAGTACTGATGGGTTTGTCCACTATGTGTCTGAAGTCTGCTCTTCCCACCACCGTCTGAGAGCTGAGTGGATTGACCAGTCAGCTTTGCTTTGCAGGCCATGGGGTCTTGGCCATCCCAATGCTTGAGTGAGTAGGACTTCACTTGACACACAGGCATCCACACTAGGCTCCTCAGACTGCTGGTTAGTATCTTTGGAGCAATATCCTTCATTCTTCTGTAGCAAACAGGGATTCCTGTCCCTTTCAGTGGTGCTTCCAGAGCCATAGCAGTTCCCACATGTGCCCCTGGCCTTGCTCCTGCCATGCATACCTGCTTACTCCCAGCTGAAGCCCATGTAGCTGTGGCTTCTGGATGTCTCCTACCTTACAGCATTTGTTTCCTGTGCCTCTCCTCCTTTTGTCTTCTGTTCCTGGCCTCTCTCTTTCCCCATTTTCACTGGGAATTTTCTCTTCATGCCTGTTATGCCTGCAGGTCACAAGAGGTCAGAGAGATGGCTGTCTATTCCCAGTGTGACATCTTCCCCTGGGACCTCTGGAAGCATTTCTTGTCTGGTTTTCTCCCTTGATGATTTGGTTCATTCCCCTGGGTAGGCAATGTTAGAAGCCTGCCCAAATTTGGAAATTATTGTGTTATATAGAGCTGGGTGGGAGAATTATATTTGTTAAGTGAGCTTGTTCTTGTGAATGCAGGACTGAGGAGCCTTGGGCCTTCTGTGTCATGTTTCCATTGCATACAAGTTTATGTTTAGACATGATTTGGCCCAACATGTGTCTGGATCATTTCAAGAGCAAATGGATCTGATGTTCCATTTGCTCACGTTCCTTATGCTGTTAGAAGGTAGGGAGTGAAACTCAGTTGCCCATTGTTCAACAGGACTAGTCAAGTAAATACACTTTTCCATGGTATATTCCCCTACGAAAGGTCATGCAAGTGGAACTGCGTTCTCATGGGAAGCTGCTTCCTTGGAGTCTGCATATGAACCTGGCAGAGTTGCCTGTAGCCAGCAGAATATCCTCACTGTGTCCCTGTAGTGGGCAGCCTTCTTCCACCTTCTCCCCTCACAGCATGACTCAGGAACTATCTTTCATTTAGAAACTACCTGATGGGCTGGATATAGTGACACATATGTCATTCCAGCACTTTGGGAGGCTGAGGCAGTAGGATTGCTTGGGATCAGGAGTTCAAGACCAGCTTGGGCAACAGCGAGACCCTGTCTCTACAAAAAATAAAATTAGCCAGGCATGGTAGCACATGCTTGTAGTCCCAGCTACTCGGGAGGCTGAGGTGGAGGCATTGCTTCAGCCTAGGAGTTTGATGCTGCAATGAGCTGTGATCACACCACTGCACTTCAGCCTGGACAATGAAGTGAGGCCCTGTCTCTTAAAGAAAAAGAAGAAAAACTGTCTGACGGCAGTGACTCCTGCACATCATTTCTCCCATTTCCATTTTTTAAATTTATATTTAAACTACAGTTAGATCACAGTATTGTGTTTCATTGGCAAATAGTAAACTCCGGTTTGGAAAATCTGTCAGTTTGCGTTTTTCTCCCCCCTAGTTATTTTATAAGCATTTAATGAGCCACCTACCAGATGACATGGAGAGTAGCTTCCAAATGGTTTTTATTCTACACACCTATTAGAAAAAAAGTTTTAAGTACTTAATCCCAGTGTCTTCTTAATGCATACTTCATACAGATACAAAATGTAAGTGGAAGTTCAGTTTGCTTTCCTCTTCTAATTACTGACCTGTGAACCCCCGGGGTATGCATATTCTGCTTTGGAGACAGCTGGCTTCAATACATGATATGAAGTGAAAGGAACCCTGCTCTCAGCAGCTGCCAGTCCAGTTCTGGAGACAGACAGAGTGGTGGAGCAGGGAGAGGTGTTCCTAGGACAGTGGGGAGGGCCATGGGGCCAGTCTCTGCCTAGGATAGACTCAGAGGGAGAAGGGCGAGCTGAGGCTTTTAGAGGTTTTGTAAAGAACCAAGACAAAATGCAAAACCATGTGCAGGCGTTGGTGGTATAATAGTGAGCATAGCGGCTTTCCAAAACCAAAGGAATTGGTCTCATACTTTCGGATGAAGACCAGGCTGTAGTCACCAGGCAGTGCAGTGGCTCACGGAAGGAAGAGGCAATGCTTGTCTCTTGTACAGCAGTCCTGGGGTGAGCAGTTGAGGGTGTACAGCTGCTTCAGCTCTCTTGGTTGCTGTGGTACAGGGCTGGCTCCTGCATCTTCCAGGTAGCAGGATAGGCAAGGATACCTGCATCTTCCAGGTAACAGGATCAAGGGTAGGCAAGGGAGAAATACCACTTGTCTCCTCTGCTCACTTTTTGCTGTGGCAGTTGGTCTCTAACTGGAGAAGGGAGAAGAAGATTGGGTCACAGCGGCTTTCACCATAGCACTTTATGTTACCAGTTATGCTGAGAAACATTTTCTGGTGGATTTACTTAAATGAGCTGACATCTGCAGGTTGCTCTAAGTATAAATTAGGCTGGTATAGTTTTCTTCACTGAGGTGCATGGTGAGCCTGATGACAGTGCTGTAGTGTGCAGTTAGGTACCTCGGAAACCGTTACCCCTCCCACTGTTGAGCACACCAGTGGTCGCCCTGATAGGAGAGATGACTTTCTTTTGCTGTGTTCCTAGGTCTCAGTGGCTCTTAGCAGCAGCTCAATACGTGTGGCCATGCTGGAGGAAAATGGGGAGCGCGTCCTCATGGAAGGGAAGCTCACCCATAAGATCAACACTGAGAGTTCTCTCTGGAGTCTCGAGCCTGGGAAGTGCGTTTTGGTAAGTTTGGGCACCTTTGTGCAGTGCTCCCAGGTAGACTTCAAACCTGCAGTGATGCCCCTTTTGACCAACAAGCCTGTTTACACTTAAGCAGTGAGGTTGTTAATTTCAGCTGCTGGGGTAGATGGATTTTCCAGAGCCGGGGGCATGGTAAAAGAGATAAAGGTGAAAAGAAAAATATGAAGTCTGGACAAAAGTCTTCAGAATTTTATACAGATACATTCTTCATATGTGCAAAGTATGCAATAAAGTTACCTGTTTTGGTTTCTGTAAGACATGCTTGGCAGGCTTCTGCCTGGGCCACCGTGGCCAGTGCTGACTGGCAGGGACAAACTGTCTCTGGGGCCCACAGTGACTCTGTCCTGGCTTCCCCCATGCTTGGAGGGATGTGCGGGCCAGGTGCTGAAAGCAGGGTGTTCTGTCGGTGCTGTAGGAACCTGGACCAATCTTAACTCCAGTCTTGATATCAAGCCTGGATGATAGAGCTCACTCTGGGCTACATGGAGGTGGGGCCAACCTGGGCACAGACAACATGCTCCTTGGTGTTGCCATGGCCTCAACTGCTTGCTCTCCTAGTGAGCGTTTCATCCTAAACAGGGCCTCCTGTTCAGGCCCTACATGAGGCCCTATGTGGGGTGTGTAGGATTTCCAGCAGTGGGGCTAGGACTGGCCCATCCCAATTCTGACTTGCCTGGGCACCTAGGGCCTACCTCTGCTGATGGCCAGCAGCAGATGGCAGTGGTTCTTGTTTTGAATCTCACCTGACTGTACTCCCCTGCCCATGGCATTCAGCAGCCAAAGACCAGAGAAGTGCTATTCTCCTGCCTGCAAATACTGTGTTGATTGTCCCATCACACAGCAGTTCAGTTCCTCATCCCCTGACCCCTGACATATAAAGCCTGTGCATTAATTACACAGCCTAGAGCCTTTTCCCAAGCTATGGGCTCCTGTGAGTACTACCAATTCCTTTCCTTTATGTCATACTTCACGTTGTCAAACACCTGCTACTCAGTTCACAGATGCCCTTATGGCTTCTCCCTCACTTGAGCTTCACGTGGTTGTGGAGGTATGAGAGCATGAGTGATATACTGTAGTACTGGGGCCAGCTAGCTTGCCCTCTGAAGTGTAGCCCTGGTTGCCTGGACTGCACTAATGGGCCCGTGATCCTGAGGCTGCTGTCTCCATGGACTGAGAGGTCGGTGACAGCCCTGCCTTAAAACACTGGCCTTGGCTCTCCTGCCGTCCTTCCTTTGGGTGAACTCAGTGCAGAGCATGGAGCAGCAGGTCACGATGGTCCAGTTGCACTTTGTAGATGCTTTGTGCAGAAGCCTGTAGCCTTAGTCACTGGTCTCTGAGCCCATAGCCCACCGTATTTGAAATCTGTTGGGTTCATAATTAGGGTACCAATGATTCCTTTCACTTTACACTATTTGCATAAATATGTAATTATTACTACATAGCTCGACTCTTAAGGGCAGGCGTCCCCAAACTACGGCCCGCGGGCTGCATGCGGCCCCCTGAGGCCATTTATCTGGTCCCCCGCTGCACTTCAGGAAGGGGCACCTCTTTCATTAGTGGTCAGTGAGATGAGCACAGTATGTGGCGACCCTCCAATGGTCTGAGGGACAGTGAACTGGCCCCCTGTGTAAAAAGTTTGGGGACGCCTGCTTAAGGGTTTTGTTGACAGAAGTGACTGTTAACTTCTTCGTGGATATATCAAAGCCATGTTACTTTTTTGTGTGTTTTTTATACTTGTATATATAATACAAGTGGAATAGGGATGAGGTTAGTGGCCAAAGCATTAACTTCTTTTAATAATGGCCACCTTTCTTTTTTTTTTTATTGCATTTTATGTTTTGGGGTACATGTGAAGAACATGCAAGATTGTTGCATAGGAACACACATGGCAGTGTGATTTGCTGCTTTCCTCCTCTTCACCTATATCTGACATTTCTCCCCATGCTATCTCTCCCCACCTCCCCACCTGCTATCCCTCCCCCATTTCCCCCCAACAGACCCCAGTGTGTAGTGCTCCCCTCCCTGTGTCCATGTGTTCTCATTGTTCAATACCTGCCTATGAGTGAGAACATGTGGTGTTTGATTTTCTGCTCTTGTGTCAGTTTGCTGAGAATGTTGGTTTCCAGGTTCATCCATGTCCCTACAAAGGACACGAACTCATTGTCTTTGATGACTGCATAATACTCCATGATGTATATGTACCACATTTTCCCTGTCCAGTCTGTCATCGATGGGCATTTGGGTTGGTTCCAGGTCTTTGCTATTGTAAACAATGCTGCTATGAACATTCGTGTGCATGTGTCCTTATAGTAGAATGATTTATAATCCTTTGGATATATATCCAGTAATGGGATTGCTACCACATTTTCCCTGTCCAGTCTATCATCGATGGGCATTTGGGTTGGTTCCAGGTCTTTGCTATTGTAAACAGTGCTGCTATGAACATTCGTGTGCATGTGTCCTTATAGTAGAATGATTTATAATCCTTTGGATATATACCCAGTAATGGGATTGCTGGGTCAAATGGAATTTCTATTTCTAGGTCCTTAAGGAATCGAATAATGGCCACCTTTCGTTGCACACAGTCTTTGTGCCAGGCTCTTTGTGAGGTTCCTTACAATGCTGTTTAATTCTCTGTAAACTCATTTTACAAATTGGGACATTGAGGCTCTGAGAAGGTAGGTAGCTTGCAAAGGGGGTAGAGCTACACCTGAAACCCATGCCTGCCTTATCCCAGAGGGCTCTTCCCAGTGCTGTGAGAAACAGTGAGAAATGGGAGTCTGTAGAGAAGGCTTAGCCCTGTTGGGGCTGGGAAGCATTGCTCCCTTTCGACTGAAAGGCTCCATGGAGCAGAACATGAGTAGGGAGGAGTGTGGGTCCCCAGTGTGGGTTTCAGAGGCTTCTCTGTGTTAGGTAAATGTGAGTTGCAGCCACCAGGCAGGAGCTTGGGGGAGCTCTGCCTTAAGAGGATAGCTCAATGTTCAACTTTCATGCCAGGGCCCCCTGGGCCATAGCACAACCCCTGCAGGCCTGTCTCCACCTGTGTGTTCTGCTTGAGTCCAGGCTTCACTTGTGTCTTGGCTGCCTTTAGTTTTTGTAGTTAGCTTTCGTCAAATACCTGCTACTCAAAGAGCTTATGGAAATTCAGCAGAACCAGTACAGACTGAGGGGTACCTGTCACTGCCCAAGAACACAGCTCCTAAATATTCTCTGCTAAAAATCCCTCTACAATTGAAACACTGCATGAGTTATTTCTCGTGGTTCCTTAAAGTGCCTTTATTATCAGTAGATGGCATTGCATTCCTAATGCACCTTCACCTGTGAGAAATCAAGTACCTGAATAAAGAGGAGTTATGGAGAGCATTGCAGCTCTTCCTGTAGTGCTCCTGCGTGGGCCTCTGCCTGCCTGCACCTCTTTCTGGACCTCTTTAGGTAAATGTGAGTTTAGGTAAATGTGCACCTCTTTCTGGACCTCTTTAGGTAAATGTAGCCTCTAGTGAAATAAACACAGAGTGTATCATAGAAACTTTGCTGTTTACAGGAGCTAAGGGGTTTGTTGTCTTCTTGATTTAATTAATTATTTATGTGTGACCTTTTGGGGCCAAATTGTTTCCTCTGATTACATATCTGAAATAATATTGTGAATCAATGAGCCGATTGCCTTGATTCACAAAGATCCTGTTTGCCTCCTGCTTGCTGCATTGTGTCTCTTGTGTGGAGCTTGGCACTTTGCTTTAAGCATGTGGCAGCAGAAAGGGACTGCAGATGAATCAAGGAGCCTGGCTTTCGGTTGCAGCCCCTTGTCAAGCAGCTGCCTAGTTTTGGGTCATCTTTTTAGCCTTGCTGGATTTCATTTCTCACCCTTCAACAAGGTTGAGCACTGTAGTCTGGTTGATCTGCAATGTTTGTTGGTTTCTTATTAAGTACCCAACCCTGTTCAGGCACTGGAGATGGCTAAAGAAAGTAAGTTGAGGGCTTTGCTCTAAAGGGTTGGAGATGTCCTGTGAATGTGGTCTTATTTGGGAAAAGGGTTTTTGTAGATATGATTAAGTTAAAGATCTCTCAAGATGGAATCATCCTGGATTATCCAGGTGGGCCCTAAATCCAGTGACACCTGTTTTTATAAGAAATAGAAGAGGAGAAGATAGAGGTAGACACAGAGGAGAGAATGCCACGTGAAGATGAGGCAGAGACTGGAATGATATAGCCACTGAGCCCAGAAACACCTGGAACCACCAGAAGCTGGAAATGACAGGAAGGATTCTCCCCTAGAGTCTCTGCGGGAACATGGCCCTACTGACACCTTGATATCAGTTCTGGCCCTCGGGGCTGGGAGATACTAAATTTGTATTGCCTTAAGTCGCCTGGTCTGTTGTTCCCTGTTAGGGCAGCCCCAGGACACCAGTACAGGTCTCCCATTCCAGCACTTCTGTGAGGCTGCAGGAGATGAGAAGGATGCAAAGGGATGGCGTCCAGACCTGTGCTGCTGCCACTGCCCCCAGGCTCCATGGTTACAGATTCTGACCTTCTGACCTCCTGGCAGGCCAGTGCAGGCATGGCCTTTGCTTCCCAGCTGCCTTCCACATAACCTGCTCCTCACTGTGCTGTGGATCCCACATCAGCCAGCCGGGGCAGGCAGGGGTGGCTGCTAAAACCGTATGACAGTTCTTGCCTCCCTCCTCCCTCCCACACTTCAGAATGTTAAATGAGACTTCTTGACTCAGGCAAGCTCCTTTCTTGGTTACAAAGATGTAAAATCAGCCGTGGCAACGGCACCAGCTCTTTTTCCTGATAGCTCCTCAGTCCCCAAAGCTAGGCAGTTGGCATGCGCGCCGTCCTCCTTTCTTCCTGCAGTTGGGGGAGCTGACAGGCTGTCCGCCACGCTGCCGTGGGCGGCTGCGCTGCTGCGGGGGCTCCTGGACATGGCTGTGCTTGAGATGGTCGTTGTAGCTGTATGTGCGGTGAATGCCGTTCCACATAGACCTCTTCATGTATTAATGCAGTGCACACACAAGTCATTTAAAATCAGTGAAATTTCTCTGGAGTATTCTTTGAGGAATTAGACCTTGAAGCTGAGGCTTTAAAACTCATCATAATATATTTGTTTATGATATTTGAACCCTGTGAGTGTTTTTGTGCAAGCTGTATCCACCGCCTCCCCTCTAATTTAGATTATTTCTCAAAAGTGGAATTAGAGTGTAATTGCAGCCTATGAGTTGTTGCTGTGGTTCTCCCCGGTGGATGAATTATTTCTGGAATGTTGCCAATGACATGGGCACCTGTATTGCCACATCCCCACCAACAGTGGGCTTTTCATCTTCACTTATCTTTGCTGGTTTACCCAGGTACTTTCAGTGTCACTCCTTAGAACAATAGTGAGGACGAAACGAAGATGGGTGGTTTATTGTCTACCTGTTGTCACTGGTGAGCCACCTTCCTGAGTCCCCGCAACCTTTCCTGCCCCATTGATGCCATCCCATGGACTGCTTAACATACTTCTTCATAAATTCAGAGTGACAACTACAGATTAAATTACTTTAGCATTTTGGCAAGAGCCCAAAGCCTAGAAATTAGTATGTGAATGAAATGTGAGCCCTTAAACCTTCAGTGCAAATGATGTCTCTTGGGAGAACCCTCATTATTTTTCACCGGAAATCAGAATCCCCCGTCAATTCCAGTAGGGAAGAGCTGAGGCTTACGGATTCAACAGAAGGCGTTAGCCCAAGTAAACCTGTTCCAATGTGAGTGGAAGGAATGTACTGAGCGTAGCCGGCTAAAGGTGCCTCTTTGTGGACAGGGTGCTGGCCTTCCTCATTTCATGGGGTGGGAGCAGAGGAAGGGAACACAGCTCGGCACTGCTTTTTCAGCACCATCCCTCTAGAATACGTGGGCCTTCCAGGCACACTCAGACCACAGTGGGTCCTTTCTGGCCTATACAGTGTCTTAATTTTGTTTCTAATTTTCAAGCTTAAAAAAAATAGTTGACAGCATTGAAAACCAGGAGACTGCCCATAACAATGCTGACTTGTGGCGTGTCCTGAGAAGCCAGATCTGCTCCAGTGTGGCCCACATTCCCCCAGGAGCAGGTGCTGAGCAGGTGCCCTGGACCTCTGCCACGCCGTCGTCTCACCCCGTTATCTTCCCTCGTTCTGAGGTGCCTTCCCGGAAGGAACGTCCCACAGCGTTCCCATAAGTCTTATTGGCCCAGTCTCGATCACACGGGCAGCTGTGAGGAGTAAAGTCGTCCTCACTGGGCACATTGCTTCCCTGAATAGAAATGAGGTTCCGTTACTAAGGAAGGAAAGGGATATAAATGCTGGTGAGTCATCAGTGCAGATTCGGGGATGCTGAGGTAAGTTTATTCATGTTGAGGTGGAAGTTTCTGTGAGGACATTTTGGGAACACTGTTCAGCCTGCAGTCTGGGGTCCCTCAGAGAAATGGACTGATTATAGGTCTGGGACCCGGTATATAAAAGAGGAACCTGGAGCATCTCATTATGCTAGAAAATGAGAATGTATCGGGGAAATGATGAGGCACCACCAAAGTCAAACAACTGCCACCAACCTGGTCTGGGATTATTTGATATCAGTGTAATTAAGGATGGTGTAATGAGTTATAAGCCATTGAGAGGCCAGAGAGGCCAGGAATCCAGGGGTCAGCACTGACAGCAATAGATAACTTCATTGCAGGAGAGAAGGTGCTTGCTTCAATAAGACACCTAAGCCACCAGTCAGTGTGGAGGGACTGGGGCAAGAACAATCAGCATTTCCCAGCTTTCAGGGAGAGAGGGGACCAGGCAGACACTGTGTGGGGCAGGGTGGAGCAGGGGTGCAGGAACTCTGGAGAGGGGAATTTGCAGGTCAATAACTGCAGTGGAGAAGTCAGACCTTCCTTTGGCCAGGTAACCTGAGTGAACACCCCAACCACTGAGGGCTGTGGACGTCATGTGCCTGCAGGTGGAACATGTGTTGTATATCCAGCTGAGTGTGCACACGTGAGTTAACCAGGAGACATCAGGGAAGGAAAAACGCTGTGGGTATGTCACAGAGTAAAGAGGACTGGACTCCTAAGATGCAGTAGGGACTCTGGACTGGACCCTGTTCTGTAAATCATCATAAGTTATTTCCTTATCCTTAGGAAGTAACTCAGGACAAAGGGCTAAGACGGATGCAACCTATTCTTAAATGGTTCAGAGAAAATATTATGTTATTATATATTATACATACAGCACACATACAGAATGAGAGAGCTGTGTGCAGACACACAGCTGCTGAATACTTGTATGAATCTTTGTACTTGTCTTATTCTAGTAACTTTAAGTTTAAAATAGTTTCCAAATAAAATGTTTTTAAAAATGAGATGGTGGGCGGGCAAGGTGGCTCACGCCTGTAATGCCAGCACTTTTGGAGGCCGAGGCAGGTGGATCACGAGGTCAGGAGTTTGTGAACAGCCTGGTCAAGATGGTGAAACCCCATCTCTACTAGAAATACAAAAATTAACTGGGCATGCTGGTATGTGCCTGTAGTCCCAGCTACTTGGGAGGCTGAGGCAGGAGAATCGCTTGAACCTGGGACGTGGAGGTTGCGGTGAGCCGAGATCGTGCCACTGCAGTCCAGCCTGGGCAATAGAGCAAGACTCCATCTCAAAAAAAAAAAGAAAAAAGTGAGATGGCCAATAAGCACATGAGAAGCCCAATGTCAGGAGTCATTAGGGGAATGCAAGGCAAAATCATGATGAGATGCCCCTTGAGCTCTTCTCTTAGAAGAGCTGCTAGGAAGGCAGACAGCACCGAGTGCCAGATGAGACAAGGTGCTCTTCTGTGCTTCTGGTAAGGATGCAGCCGAGTGGTCAGTCTGGACAGTAGCTGACACCACATGACCCAATACACGCATTCCTGGCTACTTAGCAAGGAGAATTGAAAGCATGCAGATCTCTATGGCAGCTGTCTACCTGATTGCGAAACACTGGAAATGCCCACACATCCACAAACTGGTGTGTGGTCTGCCTGTGCCAGGATACACGGTGCGGCTGAGCATCAGAGTCCCCACACTCAGAGGAGTCAGTACATATAGGGCTGCACACTTTGTCATTCCACACATGTGACATTCTGAACATGGACACGCTGGATGGTAAAACGAGCATCGTGGGCTTAGAGGACTGCTGAGAAGGGGAACGGGGCTTCTGGGATGTGGGTTGATTGTAGCAGCAGCTCATGGAGATGTGACCTCGAAAGAGTGAGTTTTACTATGTGTATACTACACCTCCACAAACCTGACTTTAAAAAAATATTCACAGAAAAAAACAAAAACAAATGTAAAACCATCAGACTACTTTATCACAGGTGTTATTTTTAGATAGGGGCCTTTGAACTCCATCCTAGGAATGTTGTACCCATGTCCTCTTAGGACTGGATCTTGCATTGGGTGTCAGAAGACAACCCTGCGAGACTTGTATCCTCTGTACCATTCAGTGGTTTTGAAGATTAACTACCTGAAGTCATATCTGAGGCCTCCCAGAAGCGTTACTTTAAATGTGGACAGTGACAGCAGAAACAATTACAAATCAACCCAGTTTATAGAACACGAGAAAGTTCTGAGCATAAAGAAGCTTGTCAGCTAGATGACTTAAGGGGCACGGGCCACTAAAAAAATAAAATTGAGTTTGGGAAGGAGAAAGGAATGGGAATCTGCAGGTTGGGGTTATGAGCTCAGAGTGAGAGATGGAATTTTGTAAAGGAACAGTATGGAGAGGGACTCGAGGCAAGCCAAGAACAATGTTAGAATGCCCTTGTTTAGGATAATTACCATGTTAATAATATTGTTCATATTATTTGTACTAATATGCTCATCCTTAGAAAATAGATAGAAGATATTCTAAGGGTACTAAATAAATACTTTAAAAATTTGCAACTGAGACCTTGGTCTTCCAGAGCCTTTACAAGAAGCTTTATAGACAACACCTCAGGTCCCGTTTGCTGCCCCAGTATGGTGGGCAGCCCACGTGGTTACAGTGATGACCGATGGAAACTTGACCGGAGCAGGTCTGAAAGGCAGAGAAGGCAGGCCTGTGTGTTTGCGGTCAAGATAAAGGACTGGTGGTGCTAGCCATACTTGTGGGGATGGCTGTAATCAAAAAACAGAAGATAACAAGTACTGATGAAGGTATGAAGAAACTGGAACCCTGGTATACTACTGTTGGGAATGTAAAGTGGTGTAGCTGCCGTGGAAAATAGTATGATAGTTCCTCAAAAAGTTAACTATAGAATTCCCATATGACCCAGCACTTCTAGGTAAATACGCAAAAGAATTGAAACAGGGACTCAAAGAGATGTTTGTACATTAGTGTTCATAGCAGCATTATTCATAACAGCCAAACAGTGGGGGCACCTGAGTATGTCCATCAGTGGATGAATAAACAAAATGTGGTTTATCTGTACAGTAGAATATTACTCAGCCTTAAAAAGGAATAGAGTTCTGATTCATGCTACAACGTGGATCAGCATTGAGGAGGACATTATGCCAAGTGAAATAAGCCAGGCAAAAACAAATAACTGTATGATTCCATTTGTATGAAATGTCCAGAACAGGCAAGTCTGTAGAGGCAAAATCAGTAGTAGTTGCCAGGGGCATGGTGGGGTTGAGGGAACAATTGGAGGAAGGATTAGGTAAATGAGTGACTGCTAATGGGCACAGGGCTTCTTTGTGAGGTAATGAAAGTGTTTTGGAACTAGATAGAGGTGATGGTTGTATACCATTGTGGATACACTAAATGTCATTGAGTTCGCTTTTGAATGGTAAGTTTTGTGTTAAGTGGATTTTGCCTCAATTAAAGTGGGCTCACATCTCCTCCTAAAATACCTCACTGATGCACATGCGTGACGTCTGTGAGTCTGTGAGTGAGGATGGCTCCCTTGGAGAGCTGCACTGCCCAGCACAGTAGCCGCTAGCCACACACAGCAGCTGAGTAAGCACTTGGTACACCTGTCTCACGTGACTGAAGAAATGAATTATTTTTATTAACTTAAATTTAAAACCTACTTGATTTAGTTACTGGAAAACCTTGAATATTTTTGGAACAACTTGGGCATGTGAATGTACTCTTTCAATTGTAAATATTATAAAATCTAAATACAGATCAGATATTTCTTATGAAAAAGTACAGTGCTCTTCTCAATTTCTGTTGGGTTCAAGTGTGCTTCTATGTCCAGAGTACACATGTGGACACAGAAGGTTTAGGGATATTCCCTTTTTCCTGCGGGGTAGGTGGCTCATTGTCTTCAGGTCTATCACCCACTTTGCCCAGGAGCCCTCCACTCTGGGTGTGTGTTTGGACCTGGCCGGTGAAACCCTGTGTTGGCTCCGTAGAGTGCAGAAAGGCCTGAGAGCATCAGCACTGTCCCCTGGATAGTGTGTAGGCTGACCCACTGCCCATGTGGTGCCAGCAGTGGACCGGACCGTCACCCCCAGTGTAGCTTTGCTTTGCCTGTTCATGCTGGGCAATCTAGAAAGCGCCCTTACTTCCAAGAGTTTGTCCTTATTTTTAAATACAAAAGAATGGTATATATGGTAAATGGTAATGGTATGTATTTTACAGGACTTGTGAACACTTATAAAATAAGTTACATAGATCACAGTAATAACTACTGGTGAAGATAAAAAATCCTTAAAGGGTCTCTTCTTTCCAGAAATTTACAGTTCCTCTGAAGTCTTTCCTGGAATAGAGAAAACAATGTACCCTCTTCAAAGGTTTTTCATTGTATCAGCTTGGTAAAGATAGGGTAGAGTTCTTAGTATTGTGGTCTCTGAGGGTGAGTCAGGTCCTATCACACAAACTGTAAAGTCAGCGACAAACCAGCTGAGCAGAGTATCTGGAAATGGAAGATTCATCCCAAATTTAAATTGGGCACTGGCAGAGTAGCGTCATTTACTCGGTAGAGCTGGCGTGTAGGGAGGGGAACCACCCACTCCCCCTGTTCACCACTCCCCCTATCTGCACTGGGAATGTCAGACAAGATTTCTGGGATGCTGGCATCAGATTATGATTGCAAGTTTTTGTCTTGCTCTTCCCAGTTCTAGAACATCTTCACTGTGTGCCCTCCTGCACTTCATCAGTGTCCACCCTCTTCATTAGTAGAGCACATTCTCGGGCTGGATCCCTAGGCTCTGCAAGGTCTGGTGCTGAGTACCATCTGTGGTGTGGGTAGGTTTTGCCAGCAGGGGCTTGGAACTAGGGAGGTGGAAACTACAGCATTAGGACACTGCTCTCTCAAGCCTGTGTATGAGTCTCCAGTGCTCCCTCTCAGGATACATGATGTCCTGTGGACTCACTGTGGCCTCCTGGGTATCACAGTTACCCTGAGTGTGGTTTGGTAGGTTTTGCCCACCTGGTCAGTAAGTGTCCTGGTGGCTGTACCTCCATGAATGAAAGCTGCTCTCAATTGCTGGCCCTTTGCTGCCTTTTCGCCCTTTCTGTGAGCACCTTAGTAGTTTAATCCCATCAGAGAACAGGCAGTTCTAGGACAAAGTGGACAAACCCACTCTGTTGCTTCTTGGCCACTCTGATAAGAATTTCAAGCCCAGCCACTGACCACAGCAGATGCAGCCAGTTTTCTTGTTTTCTGTGTCCCCATGACCACTGATAACGGGGCCTGGTATGGCCGGGTCCCTCCCCTGTGTCCTGGTGGCAGGCTAAGCTGCCAGGGTCACTTAGGTACATACAGGGACCCCTCATGTTTTCTGTCACACTGCAGTTCCAGTTGTTTTTGAGGTTTTGTGGTAATGACATGAGTCTCACAGACCCCTAACACTGAGGGCTGCATCATGAGTGCTGGGTGCTGCTTCCTCTGACCAAGATGTGTCTGTGCCATCCTCAGAGGTACCTGAGCAGGCTGGGACGACTTTTGGGGTTGGTTCTTGATGGTGGTTCCTCCTTCCTGAGCCATCAGAGATTTAGGGAATGGGGCTGGAGGACCCACGCATGCAGCAAGCTTGGCCCCAGGGAGGAAGAAGTAGGGACAGGGCATGGTGCCCTGTCATCCATTAAGCTGAGCCCTAAGTCTTGCAGGTCCCTAGCAGAATGCTGGGTGTTGTTCTTGGAAGCAAGAGAGATCACTGGAGAGGTAGTTGGTTGGTAAGAGCTAGGCAGGGCCTTCCATGGCAAGCATGGGGGCGGGTTAAATGGCCCAGGACAGTTCCTGGCATGGGGCGGGGGTGGTGTCAGGGGTCTTAGAAAACAGCCTTTCTTGGTGGGAGTGGACAAGGTAAGCACGTGGGACAGGCACTGTCCTGAGTATGTAGGACCTGGTGAAGAAGGACAAAGGAATCTTCCAGAATGTCATTTCCCTCAAGTATTTCCCTCCTAGCTCTTTCCTGGGATGTGTTAGCATAGGCGGCAAATGCATTCCCAGGAGCAGAGGGTCCTGCCTTGGGTTCTGGCACCCCCTCTTGTCTGTCACCTCCCTTTGTGTAGTTGGTCCTGAGGTCATCCTGGATGCCCATCCCTCAGTGGGCTCTGCTCTGTCCCCCATCCTGGACACCCATCCCTCAGCGGACTCTGCTGTGTCTTCTGACCCTGACTCAAGTTTCTGTCCTGCTTGTCCCCAGGTAAACCTGAGCAAGGTGGGTGAGTATTGGTGGAATGCTATCCTGGAGGGAGAGGAGCCCATCGACATTGACAAGATCAACAAGGAGCGCTCCATGGCCACTGTGGATGAGGAGGAACAGGCGGTGCTGGACAGGCTTACGTTTGACTACCACCAGAAGCTGCAGGGCAAGCCACAGAGCCATGAGCTGGTACGAGCACAGCAGTCCTGGAGAGCCCACCCTTTAGGCCCTCGTCCTAGTGACAAGACCGATAGTGGCAGAGGGGTTGGTGATGATGGTGGGGAAGAAGGATGTGTGGATGGGCTGCCTGCCACGTCCTAGCCTAGCAAGGAACCTGTCTCACCTTCTCTTGTCCCTGCTCACTACCTGATCACAGGTACACTCTGGTCTTTCTGCTGTGTTCTCATACCCAGGCCGAGAGCCCAGATAACAGAACCTCTAAGGGTGTCATGAGATGTGCCCTACCTGCACCAGAGCCTGGTAACATCAGGTGTATTCATGGCTCTTGTTTGTGCCTCATCTGCACATGTCTTCCCATGAAGAGTCCCTTGGTGGGACCTTTGGTAGAGGAGGAGAGGGAGCCAGGCTGTGGAGCCAGTTTCTGGATGTCAGAGGCCAGTGGGTTAGGGAGGAGAAAGAAAAAGGTTCCTGTTTGACCAGCGTAGTGCCCAGTGTAGAGTTTGCTTATGGCCAAAGAGAATGATTAATTAGATGTATACATTCTTTCTTCCTATTTTAATAATCCCAAGAGTAGCTATTTAGGGAAAAAAGGGTTGCTTTCCTTAGATTATTTTTAACTTTCTGTGTCCCATATACCCGGCATGGCCCGGTACATGGACCCAGTGCACCCTTGAGTCAGTGGAGAGGGGTCAGCTGCTGGGCACGGTCTCCTTATTTTTGTTCTGTAAACACAGACCACCTCTTTCCCCTGAAGACCACTGATTCATATTTTCTTCTCATTTGTCTCTTGGAGGAGACTTACCTTGTGGTGTACTGGATTATCTTAGTCTTGCCTTCCGGTACAACATGTGTTAATACATCGGAGGTGGTTCTGCAAGCCCTGCTGCTGTGTGTTGTCCATTCTTGCTTGTCTTCATAGGCAAGCCCATCCTGCTGTTGTGAGGTCAAGGAGCCTGTGGAGAGGAGTGTCGGCATGTTCTCCTCACCTGGCCCTGCCACACCAGGGGCATGCCTGGGCACTTAGTACACATAGATAAGGTGGGGTTGACTGGCTGCACAGTACCACTGAAAAGACAGTTTTTTGTTTTCACAATAGAGAGATTGAATTTCTGAGGTTGTGACTCAGTAGCCTAAGCAGCAGTGATGGGGTTTGACCTCTGATCTGATTTCAGACCTTTCTTTCCTCACAGCCCTGCTCACCCTGGCCCTTGTCTCTATGCAAGAGACCATTCCTCTAGGTTTGGCCCCCTTTTCCACCTGGGGCATGGCAGACTTAAAGGATATCTCTGCTTGGCCCATGTCCCTGCAGTTTGAAGTGGCCTCATGTAGTACTGCAGCATGTGCTCAGCTGAGCTCAGCTCAGCTGCTTAGACAGTCAGACCTGCCTGGTTATGGTTCATTCCAGTTATACTGTATTTGCCTGTGGCCGCCAGATGAAAGACCAGCCTTTGAACCTTTGCCTTACGGATGGGCTTCTCATGGTAGTGTTTGGGGATAGGTATATGAGGGGCCTGCCCACTCTGTGCCCATGTTCAGCATTGGGTCCACAGAAAGGCTGAAATGTATTCATGAGTTGACCTTCGGGAGAAAGAGTCTGTTTTAACTATAAAACATGAACCCAGATGCCCGTTGTCCCAGGCAAGTAAGAAGGCAGTCTTAATACATGCCCTTTAGAAGTGTCTTTTTGTGCCACAAGATGGAGGGACTAAGGTCAGGTGGGTTCCTAGCATCTTCCCCAGACACTAACACTGAGTCTTTGTTACAAAGAGATGATAAAAATTATTTATTGTAGTTTGAATGGTATCTGTGCATTTGTCAAAGCCTTCAAAGTTTTTTATAGCCTTTATTTTATTTTATTTTATTTTATTTTATTTATTTATTTATTTATTTATTTATTTATTTTTTGAGACGGAGTCTTGCTCTATTGCCCAGGCTGGAATGCAGTGGTGCAACCTCAGCTTACTGCAATCTCTGCCTCCTGGGTTCAAGCGATTTTCCTGCCTCAGCCTTCCAAGTAGCTAGGATTACAAGCATGTGCTGCCACGCCTGGCTAATTTTTTTGTTTTTTGGTTTTTTTTTTTTAAGTAGAGACGGGGTTTCACTGTGTTAGCCAGGATGGTCTTGATCTCCTCACCTCGTGATCTGTCCACCTTGGCCTTCCAAAGTGCTGGGATTACAGGTGTAAGCCACCGAACCCAGACAATCTTTATTTATTTTTTGAGACGGCCTCGCTTTGTCACCCAGGCTGGAATGTAGTGGTGTGATCTTGGCTCACTGAAACCTCCGCCTCCTGGGTTCAAGCAATTCTCCTGCCCACCGCCCCCCCCCCCACCCCCCCAGCAGCTGGGACTACAGTCACATGACACCTTGCCCTGCTAATTTTTGTATTTTTAGTAGAGATGGGATTTCACCATGTTGGCCAGGCTGGTCTCAAACTCCTGACCTCAGGTGATCCACCTGCTTTAGCCTCCCAAAGTGCTGGGATTACAGGCATGAGCTATTGTGCTCTGCCAGTTTTCTGTAGACTTCAGTGGTTGAGACATGAGAGAAGCTAGGATGCTCTGGCTGTTTTTCTCTCTTAAGCCCTCATTTTTCCTGTGATTATATCTTTTACAGAACGTACATTCAAAAACAAAATAGTAGTAATACCTGCTCATCATTGGAGTTGCCAGTAGTGCCAAGGACATGCATGGAGGTGTCAGGGGCTCCACTAGCCTTCCCGTCTTCTTCTCCACATCCTTGCCCCCTCCCCTGCCCTCCTTTCTTTTTGTTTCCCCTTTTCTTTCCCTTATATCTTTCCCTTTCCTTGACATTCCTCTTAGTCTCTTTCCCCCATCCTATGTGTTCTGTGCCAACATCTTGTAACATTGTGCAGTCTCACCCCCTATGGGGCATGTCAGTGAAGAAGACAGACACAGATCTGCCTTTGTGGTGCTAGGATTCCACCCATTTTAATCTTACCTTCTCCAAAGAGTATTTCAGTCTTGCTTTGCAGTCTCATTGATAATCCTCCCCAGGAAGCAGCTGCTTTTGTCTCTCCATTTCTGGAGGCCTAAGGCCTCCCCATTCTGGTGGCTTGTTGCCCAGCCCACTACCCAGGATGAGGAAAGGGGTGGTCAGTTCATTCCAGGCAAGGTGAGGCAGCTTCCAGGCAGTTCTCGACCTCAAACTCCTACCTGGATTCTCACTGTCAGCCCTCAAGGGGTGAAAGATGACAGCACTGCGCATTGTATATATGCACCATGCATAGGCATGCTTGCACACATGCAGCATCGCCGGATGCGATTGGCATCCCCTTCGTGCCCTGCCGCCCTGCTCTGAGGGCAATTCAGTGGGGTTATCCTGTTGGTATCCTCTTGGCAAGCTGTTTTTCTGGCCCCTAGGGCACTGCACAGCTCAGGTATGGAGCAGGTCTCCATGTCTGACAAACAGCTTCTTGTGACCTAGCCCTGGGGAGCCCATGGACTGGGCAGCAGCGACCCAGTTAGGAAGTATTCAAAGAACGTTGAAGATGCTGTGGTCCAGTGGAAAGATCTCTGCGTTGAATCTAAATCTATTCTACCGTAGACTTGCCATGGGCCAGGCAGCATGCTGACCCTTGAGAGGATGTGTGTCCCTCCCCAAAGTGCCCTGGGAGATCCTCAGCAACATGCAGGAGCCCAGGGCTGGTGGCACAGTGGTAGGACCCAGGGTGACTCCCTCCCTGGGGTTGACCTGCTCCTCAATAGCCAGGGAGCCTCCAGCTCTCAGGCTACAGCTGTAGATAGTAATAAATTGACCTCTCGGGTCTGTGGTTGTTCAAAATGTGTGCCCAAGCACCTGCGTGGTGCTCATGCTAAAGTCTCAACTCCTTCCTGGGCATGACAGGATCTGGGGAAGGGTCTTTAGCATATGGAGGCTTGCAACACACAGACATCTCATGTAAAATGTCTTTAGTGACTGTAGCCTTTTTTTTAAAAAAAAATCAAATGAGGAAACAGACCTACAAGGTAGGTCCATTCCCTTATGTGGCCTCATATAGCAGTTTAGTCACATTTTATTCAGGTGTCGTGAGGGATACCTCACAGGCAGAGGGACCGTCGTGAGAATTATGGTGCTGGAGTCGCTTCACTGGGATCACCAGGCTTCACTAAGGAGAGAGAATGGAAACAGGGCCAGGTTCTCCTGTCAGCCTCCATCTGCCGTTCACGTCGGCATAGTCACAGTTACCAGCATGCTCTGGCATTGATGCCCATTTATGGTGTGAACTCGGAGTTTTCTAAATTTGCCAAGATTTCAAATTGTGCTTCTAATGCCACAGATGCTTTGTATTTTGAAGCAATTTTATTTTGAAATGACAATACTTTTCTCTTACTGTTCTAAATTCTTTGGTGTCACTATGTGATAACCTCTTTCCAGAGTCAACAAATTTAATACCCTTCATCTTTTCCCTAATTTAATTTCTTTTGAGCAGGATTCCCCCATCTAGAAAGGGAATGTGGAATGTGCAGGTGCCATTGCTCTGTCTGTGCTCAGATGTGTCTGTGTCTAGGATCTCTTCAGCCTAATAGGATTCACCCTAACAGTTAGTACAGGTGTCCCGAAACTACGGCCCACGGGCCGCATGTGGCCCCCTGAGGCCATTTATCCGGCCCACCACCGCACTTCAGGAAGGGGCACCTCTTTCATTGGTGGTCAGTGAGAGGCGCACAGTATGTGGCGGCCCTCCAACGATCTGAGGGACAGTGAACTAACTGGCCCCCTGTGTAAAAAGTTTGGGGACGCCTGAGTTAGTAATTGTGACATCTCATAGGCGGATAGCATTAGCATGGTCTCTGGTCATAAGAGTGAATTTGGTGACACACAGGAATGCCTGCAGTCCACTTTTGTCTCAGGAAAGGTCTGAGTGCTGATCTTGACACCCTGTGTTCCCTCTATTGTAAGATCAAGTCTACTAATCTGTCCTTTGCACTCTGGGCATCCTACATCGGGCCCCCATTCAGCCACCCAGTTCCCAGGGTATGAGTGTGGTGGCTGCAGGGTTCTGCAGCTGTCATTTGCCCTACAGCTGGCCAGGATTGTTGAAAGGTTCAGAGGCTTTGTGCAGCTGCCTGCTGAAGTCATCCGTTCTTTTGTTTGGTTGAGGCTCTCCAGCCTCACACCTCCCGTGGGTGGAAGAGGGGGCTTCATGTAGTCTTCTCTGCACCCCTAGCCACTCCATGTGTGCTGCAGGACCTTGTTCTCAAAATGGTCTTTCTAAAGTCTCTGATATGAATTGCCCACAAGAAATTGATAGTAGTGTCAATTAATCTGTAGTATATAGTACACGTCTTTGATAGGCTTGTTGCTGCATCACTTTGGTTTTAAAAAAAGAAAAAGAAGCCAGGTATGGTGGACTGCACCCATAGTTTTTAAGTACTCAGGAGGCTGAGGTGGGAGAATCGCTTAAGCAAGGAGTTTGAGGCTGCACTGAGCTATGACCACACCACTGCACTCTAGCCTGGGAAACGGTGAGACCCCATCTCTAAAAATTAAAACAGGAAAGAGAAAACTCTCTTGTCAGGAAGGTTGTGTTTTATTTAAGGAGAAGCCCTGGTATTGAGAGTCCTGCAGCCTCATCTTCTGGGCCTAGGCTACAGGGTTTTCTGCAACAGGGACCGTGGATCCTATTGGTAGAGTAACTACTGGCCCTGCACAGTCTCTTTTGTCTCTGGTCAGAAGGTCAGAAGGAAGGAGAGATCATCCCCAGCCCTCAGTGTACTCATGGTGGCCACATGAGGAGGGCAGATGTGGAGTCCCTATGAGGAGAGAGGGCCTGCTAGCTCAGGTACAGATGCTTCCCTTAGGATCCAATCTTCCTGATGTCCCCTGCCATGGCCACACACTCAGGCTTGCTTCTGACCCTTGGAGGCTAGATGGTTCCAGAATAGCTACATGTTGGCAACAGCTTAGTTAACCAACTCTGACTGCATCTGCAAGGATGCAGTGGGGAATTCCTGACCGGCGGGTCTACCACTGGACATTCCGAAGTCTCTTCCTCCGTGCCACATCCTGGGTCAACCCTGGATTGTCTGATGATCTAGTTCTTGATGTTGATAACTGGGGTGCTAGGGTATCCTCTCTGCACATCTTCATCAGATGGGGCTTGAGCATTTTACACACCTTCTCTATGACCCCAGGGGGCTGGGGCACTTCCTCTTCATGCCATAGTCAGTGCCTAGTGGGACCATAGGCATTGCAGGCTGTTTGGAATTTGTACAGAGTTCTTGATGGAAAAGGGACGAGATGAACCATGAAAAGCAGCCAGAGCTTTGCTGGGGACAGAAGATGGAGGGTTAGAAACTCAGTCTGTGGAGCACAGTCTTGCAGAGAAATTGGTAGTCACACAGTGCCTCCCTTGGTTCTCTGGCCAGTCATTTTTGCCAGGTGAGTGCCTGAGCCCTGAGGAAGCAGGAAGGCTCTTTGCCTGCAGTCAGAGTCTGCTCTGGGAGAAAGTGCGCAGTGCCTTGTGATCCCCTTTAATCTCTTTATTTTCTGTTTGTAGAAAGTCCATGAGATGCTGAAGAAGGGGTGGGATGCTGAAGGTTCTCCCTTCCGAGGCCAGCGATTCGACCCCGCCATGTTCAACATCTCCCCAGGGGCTGTGCAGTTTTAATGACCAGAAGGAAAGGAAACCCTCACCGGTGGGGAGGCAGAGGCCTTGTCCTCGGCCGCCCTCCTCGGCTCCCCCTGTGTTCTAGGGACTTGTTTGTCTTGTTTACCCCTAGCCATCCTTTCTTTCAATGGTGAACCAGGCCTTCCACCCTGACCTTGCATCTCCAGACTGTTCCAGAGAAGGTGCAGTGCCAGCTGCTATGTGGTGGCCGCTGTGGCTGACACTGAGTGAAGGTGTTTGAAATGCAAGAGAGGATATCCCAACAAATTGGGATCATGTGCTTTTGTCTCCACAGCAACCAGCCACTGCAGGCAGCATGTCTTTCCCCTTGCTCTCTGCTTGCTGTTGTTTTGACGCTATTCTGCTTGCATGTGTTCTGGTTGGGGTGTGGAGTTGCTGGGCTCTCAGGCAAAGCTGAAGTCATTGAAGTGTGTGAAGCTCAGTGCTTGCATGAGGGCAAGCAAGGAATGACTGTGCAACTGTGCCTGGGGCTGCTTTGGGAAGCTCCTTGCCCCTTGACCTCTTTTGGGAGCACTGATGTGGTCTTCTTGCTCATCCCCTTATAAATGTGCTCTGCCTGCCTCAGCGTCATGGTCAGAGCAGTGGAAGCTGGAGCCCTGTTTGCACATTCTAGATGTTGGGAGAAAGCCGAGGTTCTGGGCTCAGGTCCACATGCAATGGGGATTCTGTCTGTTCTCTGACTGTGGCGACCTTGCTTTGGTTCTTATTGACGTGAACCAAGCCTGGCCACCACGGCATGGCATGCCCTGCTTGGCTCCCTGTAAGACATCCTCTTTGGGTTCACTGTGTCAAAGTGTGGGCAGGAGTGGAGAGCTGGCGCCCTCAGGAGGAGACTACAGCATGTCCATCAGCTCATCAGCAGAGCACGCCAGCCACAAGTCCTGAGAAGCCCTGACCTTGAGGGGCTTCTGGGAGAGGAGGAATTTCTGCATCGGGTGTGAAGGCACACTGTCCCACCACAACTGAACCAGAAGACAGTCAAGACTCCCATCCTCTGTGCCAGGTGCCAGACTGCGCTCCCTGGAGCTTATGGCCCCATCTTACCTGTTCTCCAGGGACTGGCTACCACCTCAGGACCCCCAAGCCCAGGCCCTGAGCTATGGCTGCTGATGGACTCCAGCCAGGAAGCAAAGACAAGGTCATGGGACAGGGCCCCAGGCCTATGCCCTGAGTACTCACAGGAGCTCTGGGTGCCTGTCACCGGGAGTATGGTTCAGCTACCACTGGCACTGTCCATTTGCCTGTCCCATTCAGCTCAGGGCATGGATAAGCCACACAGCAGGGCAGTGTACCCTGGCACCATGCACAGCCAGCAAGAATCAAGGCCTGCAGATGCTAAGAGAGCTTACCATCAGGGGAAGGACCCTGCCCCTGCACGCTCTCTCTGTGTATACTTGGGTTGCAGGGGCTGTCTAGGAGAGTAAGTTGGTGGTTGGTTTCTGGTTTACAGTGGTGGCTGACAGCCCTTGTAAGAAAGCATTCCTGGGAAGTCTTCTGTAGGTCCAGACTGTTGCTCTGATCATCACGGGAGAGCAGAAGACCCCATGTACTCACTTTGGAATGTGAGAGCCTTGTCTGATATTTGCCACTGAGCTGGTGAAGACCTGCTTAAGAGGCCTCCACCCTGGGGAGCAGAACTCTTGTCATCTATGAGAGGTCCTGAGACAGGCTTTGTCATTTTTTTTTCCTGGAGTTCCCATTGAGGTCCTAGGATTTGCACACCACTGTTTCACAAGAGCTTTCCTGCCTAATGAAAGGAGGCCTTGTGGTGTGTGTCTCCTCTCTTCTCTGTAGTTCCTGTGTTGGCCCCCATTGCAGCCCCCACCCTGTGGGCAGTCTTCCAGAAGTGATAAAGTGGTGTGAGATGCCCTTCACCTTGTTATTTGGGAGACTTTGAGGGTCATTCACTTCTATGGTGACTAGTGTTTGTTTTGCCTGATTTTATATTCTGTGTTGCATTTCTCCCCACTCCCTGCCCTGCTTTAGTCAATGGTAAATGAGTATCTAGAAGAACAGCTGAGGGACAGTATTGGGTATTGGCCCTATGGCAGGAGCAGCCACCCGCATCTGGTCCCAGTGCACACTGTGGTGCTTGGTGTGGTTTTGGAGCGTGTCCCTGCACACCTTGCTCCCGTGAGCCATGCTGTCTGGTGGGTAATTCTCTGCCCTGAGCCACCACCCTGGACTGGCCCAGTCCCCAGAGCTGGCACACCCTGCCTGTTTTCTCTTTTTAGACACAACAGCCGCAGTTTGGCCAGCCACTAAGTCCCACCAGCTGAGGTCCAAGGAAAGCGGGGTGACTCATTCCTCTTGTCCAGGGCCCCAGGAGAGGAGGTGTCCAGCCTGCAAAGCTGTTCCAGTTCCTCACTGTTGGTTTGCAATAAATTGGTATTTAAGCAGTTCTGGGTCTGTGTGTGACATTTGCTGAGACAGTTCTGTCTGTGCATGGTCATTATTATATTCTAGCCTTGAGGTCCCAGACCAATGTGTACACAGCAAACACCAGCATGGGGACTTCTTCGGAGTTGTCTTCTATGTGGTCTGAATGCACTGGGCAAGATCTTACACAGCTTTAGAAGTCCTGTAAGATTTTCATCTGTGGGGTAAGAAAGAATGTAGCTAGAGATCTTACATCCTTTCAAATGGGTTCTGGAATTCTGTAGTTACCAGAAAGTTTAGGGTGAGTGCAGAGTTGGGAATGATTCCACTGGAGGGCCACCTTTGCCCACCAGGCTTCGAGGTTGTCCATGGTCTCCAGGTGCATACCTGCCGTTACCTGTGCTGAGCCCTCGCAATGGGTTTCCTCTAGGACATAACCCGGTGTCTAACACAGAACCCTCCCAGGTGGCTGGCCACTTCCTTCTTCCTCGGTCAGATCATTGACTCCCTCTCTGTGGCCCGCTCCATTCCATGGGTATCCATCTCCGGCCTCCTCCGACCCTGCCCTCCCCAAGGACAGGACCTAGGGATGTGAGAAGTACTTCTTGACTGAATGAAGACTCTTTCAAAGGCAATCCTTGGAATTGCTTAGCATACTCCCAGGGCCAGAAATAACTCGCCAGAAAGGGGAGGCGTATTTGCCCCTGAAGAGTGCAGGAGAGAGAACAGTTGAGAAGTGTTTTGTGTGGAAATGTGTCCAAGAGGCATCAGCTGCTGCACAGAGAACTCACTGCCCAGAACACTGTGCTTGGGGAACAGACCTCACCCCCACCTCAAATCTGCTCCCCACTAGGTCTGTTGGCAGCCAGCTCAGCTGGGGAAGAGACAGTATGGCTCGCTTTGTGAATGAAAAGTACAAAGTTGTCAGTCCAGAACCTGACCAGTCCTTGAAAAACTCCCTCCTTGGTGGTCAGAGGCCCAGCAGCCCATATGGCCCAAGGTCCTGAAGAACTGGGGCTATGTCCCTGGAACATGGGAACTCCCATGGCCCTGAGGCATCCAAACCAGGCTGCTCCCCTGGGAAGTGCTCACTGGATGTCAGGTGCCCCATAGGGACAGGGTCACAAAGCCCAGGGGCTTCCCCTACCAGTCCTGGTGAGGATAGTGTGGTCACTATCTCAAAGAGAAGAAAAATTAATATTCTGTCATTTCAGACTAAACTACACAGCCAGCTCACACTAATTTGGATGTGTTGATTTTACTTTATTTTCTCTTTGTTTCTTCTTTACAACTTTTAGGTTCAAGGTTTCTTACCTGGGCAAATTGGATCATAGGGGTTTGGTGTACAGATAGTTTTGTCACCCAGGTAATCAGCATGATGCCTGATAATGTTGTTTTTTCAGTCCTTACCCTCCTCCCACTTGGTTTTATTTCTTAGTACTGAAAGTTTAACAGAGTGGTCTTACCTCAGAGGGGGGGAAGAAAACCCCCATCACTGGTATCCTTGATGTGGCAGGGGCCTGGTAGGGGTTTTTTGATCTACCACCCATTCCTCTGCACCAAGTGCCTGAAGTCCCCGCTTTGCAAATGGAGACAGCGTCGTACCAGGAAAGACAGGACAAGCTGGGCTACCCCTCACAACTTCTTGCTTCCCCCTTGGAGCGTGATGGGGAGACCAGATCCGATGACAGGGCCAACTGTCACTGAACCCAGCTGGCGCAGGTCTGCCAGGACACTGGGGGGTATGTGCTGGACTTGTTGCGTAAACCCCTGGCATGCTGGCGTTTGCTGTCTTTTCAGTGCTGATGGAGATAGGCACACATGGGGTGTGAAAACATGGCCACCCTCGGGCAGGTTCATGAGGGCACTGGTAGGTACTCGGGTGTATGCTGTCTCCAGGGCCGAGTCTGTTTTCTGTGAAGGGCAGCTTGGGAAGCACTTACAAGAAAGGTGCCTGGACCTGGGAGGGTCAGCCTTCCTGCTGCCTCTCAGTCCTAGGCCTTCTTCCCCAAGCTGGTCAGGACATCAGGGACTTTGTCATCTAACCCTTATTGTCCTACAGCCACAGGAGTAAGTGACACTCCCAAGGCCGTGTGGCTGGTGACTGGGGGCCCAGGCCCAGGATCCTGTTTCATCTGCAGGCCAGTGGTTCCTTGGTTTCCTACTTGCTTCTTAGGGTAGCTACCTCTCAAGCCAACAGCTCCTCTACCTGAACCCAGTCACCTGCCCTCCTTCTCCCCAGAACCAAAGAGCAAGACCAGCTGCCCCAGGTACAGTCCTGGCCATGCCACATTCTCTGTGGCACTATGACCAAGATGAGTGGCAGAGACTGAAATTGTCCAGGGGCAACTGCAGACCCCATCCCAGTAGACTGTTCATCAAAGGACCCTGTCTCAGGCCATCTTAGCCATCCTTGTTGCCCAGCACAGGCCTGGCGCATTCCAGATGATCTGTGTCAGATGAGGAAGGTAGAGGGAGGATCCCCCAGCATTGATCACCCACCAAAACCCTCAACAATCCAGACATTGCCACTGCATTGACCCCATGCCAATAAAAGGGCACTGAGGCTGTTAGGAACCTGCTTTCTCAGGCATTGAGCTGGGGCCTGCCTGCCTGCCTGCAGAGCACTGCCCCAAGTCCCTCTTACTGCAGAGACATCGTCTTGCCTCCCAGTGTGCACTTTGTGTAAGACTTGGGCAGGTAAGGGTCTGCCAGAGGACAGAGAGTGTTGTTGGGGTATGGGAGGGCTTGGAGGAGGCCCTTCTGGCAGGGAAAGGGAGCCCTCAACTCTATTGGACCAGAGAGGTTAGGAAGCTGCTCTGATCACAGATCCAGAGAACTGGGAGTCAGGGCCATCTTGTGACCCCAGTGGTGGTCCCTAGTGGGACTGCTGAGCTCCAGTCTGAGAGTTAAGGAACTCATCAGTGATTGCTTATTGGGATTAAAGACCCAGTGTGTGGAGATCTCATTTACCAGGTATGCCTAGACTGTAGGCAAATCCCATAGATAGTGACCCTTGGGGAAGAGACAGGGTTTGGGATCATCAGAGGCTGAGAGCCCAAGTACCTGTCAGGGAATAGGCTGCAGACTGGAGCTCAGCCTTAAGGTGGGGAAGATTCAAGCACCCTGAGTGACCAACCGCCTTTCTTAATAATACAGAGAAGAGATTTTGTGACTCCAGGGTGACATTTCTAAGCTTGGCATCATGCAAGATGGACTTGAGCTCAATGTGGGTGACCATTAGTCTAGGGCTGTCTCAGTCAGGCTGTCCAGGCAGAAAGGCTCGCGCACCTGGCAGGCAGAGGGTCTAGAGAGGAAGGGGCAAGAGCCCTGAGAAGGGGACAGCCAGGCAAGGAGGCAGAATAAGCCTTGTCTGGACAGTGGTCACATTTTAGTTCCACAGCTTGTCCTCCTACAGCCCAACCAGCCAGGTGAGGGGATATCCAAACCATCCACCTGAAAGCATTCAGGATGCCTGGTGACAAGACCCCAACCACCACGGGCTGTTAGGTCCTGGGAGGAGGGTGTGCCCCAAGCAGATGGTGTGGTGGTAGACACTGTGTCTGTCTCCCTGGGCTGGTCTGTTCATGCTCGACCATTTTCTGGTTTGCTTCCACCTCCAAAGAGGACTCACCATCATACCTTCACATCTCTGCTGAAACTAACCCAGCTCTGCACACCCACCATTCGCCTCCTCCATGCAGCACCTGCTACTGGATATACACATCACCCTCAGGGCCCTGCAATGTGCTCTGGTCTCCCCACCACCATTCATGGGGCCACAACCAGGTCCAGCCTGTCTTTCCTAGCACAAGGTTCTCTAAGCAGTGGGGGAAACTTGGGCACCCCTAAACTCTTCTCCACAGAGGTGGTCAGCCATGCGATGACTTTTTAAGCGTTTGGTATCCCCAGAAACTTAAGGCAACACCAACCACACCCAAAAGTCATGATCTCAATAAACAGGAGCCATTTTGTCCTCTTCGGTCCTCCTAGGGGAGGCCTCTGCATTTGCAGTGACATCTTTGTCACCGGCTGTTTCTGGGATGTGAACGTGTAGCTCATGAAGGTATGCAACAGTAGGTGCTTTTTCTTCATATGAACTTGGCCTTCCTGCCCCTCACCCCAAGGTGGATGTGCCTGGGGTCCCATCCTCCAAGTTCCTCTTCCTTCTGTCTCCTGGGGTCCACTTGTGCAATTCTTGGTGTCCAGACCACTGGGACTTGGACTTCTGAAGGCACTTCACACTGACCCTGCCGAGCAAGTGATGGTCTGCACCCCTATCTGACCACCTGGAGTGGAGAGAGGGCCACAAACTGCTGTCTTGGGCTGTCTGCAGAGTGCCCAGGGGACCTGGGGTTGGAGCCCCAGTGGGGCCAGGGGATGGATGATGATCCTGGGAAATGTGAGTGGACTAGCAGGATACTATTTGGAAAATACACTTGGAAGCTTTAACAGATTATTTGTCTAGACCGTTGGGGTGAACTCCATCTCATAAAAGCAGGTTAGGTTTAGAGGGTCTTGCATGGACTCCTCCAATGTCACAGATTTTAGAAATCATTCGGGAAAGAGTAGTGTTTGGGTAGCAGTATATAAAGACCCCAGTGGCAGAATTGATTGATTCTCCTATAAAGAAGACTTGTAATCCAATTAAAAAAAAAAATTGTTCCCAATAAAGAGTCTTTTAACAAACTGCCGTCAAAGAGCTCCTGCCCCAGCCCAACACTGGAGTTTGCAGACACTCCTGTCTCTAACATAGACCCCTTTAAGACCCACTGTGTCCCCTCCCGGGGCCCTCCTCAACCCCTGCTGCATCTGGGAGCTCCTCATTTGTGATGACACTCTGGGTTTGGTGTTGGAGCCCAGGACAGGGAGGGATGCAGGCCCAGCCCCAGTCCATCCTCAGGCTCCTCCCCAGCATCTGCTGCACACCCTTTGGAAGCTTACGTTAGCCAGAAATCCACGTTAGTCCCCCACAGGCCATATACAGAAACTGGCCTAGTATAAAAAGGGATTGTGAGTCCCTTCTTCAAAAATTAATAGGATTTCAAGACAGCAACAGTAGAGCATTAACTGAGCACAGGGCCCTGGTGACTACCGCACAGGAGTCTTCTCAACATCTCAGGCTCTTCTGCTGGTAACCCCCTGTGGCAGAGCCAGGCACTCTGCAAAGCCCTGGATAGTCGGCAGCCTTCTGAGCTGGCTCTGCTGTCCCCACTCACAACTTTAGAGCAGCTAAGACTCCAGTGACCAACGCCTCCAACCCCTAGCTGCTTTATCTCTGTCCCAACATAACAGCTCTCCAGAATTTTCCATGATATGGTCATTTAAAAAGTTTTTTTTATTTTGTTTTTAAGAGACAGTTTTCCCTGTCTCTTCTGAGTTGCCCAGACTGGACTCCTGGGATCAAGTGATCCTTCTGCTTCAGCCTCCCAAAGAGCTGGGACTGTAAGTACACACCACTGTGCCTGGCTTGATAGTGTCATTTTTCACTGTATGCATATTTGTAAACTAAAAATCAATATCTCTGTCACTTGCTCTTCTTCCTTACCTTCGTGAGCTGTCTGTGTCCTTACATACTCTCCTCCACTCCCCCAGGTGGGGTGTGATATTCCACTGAGTGAATATCACAGTTTATTTAACCACATCCTGTTGGTGAGTACTTAGGTTGGTCCCAGTTTCTCAGCACTACAACAGTGCAGCAGTTGTTCTCAAGTGTGAGAGATTCTCTAGGCATTTCCTGTGAATGGAGTTGCAGGGTCACAGGGCACCTATGCACCCCTCCTGTGAGTGGGTCTTGTTGTTCAGCTCCTAACCATCTTAATGGACTTTGTAATGTTTGCAGTCTTGCTGAGTGTAAAGTTGGATTGCCCGTGCACTTCCTTTGTCATGGTGAGGATGAACATCCATTTGTATTTTTATTAGGCATTCAGGTTCCTTCTGTGAATTTTGTTTGTATCTTTTGCCATTTATTCTACTAAGCTGTTGGTCTTTTATTGTTGACTTGTAGGAATGTTCTGAATACAACCCTTGGCAAATTGTATTCCAGAATTCCCAGCCTGGAGCCTGTCTTTGCACTTTAAGCTCTCCTTCTACCCTCTTGGTTCCCCAAGGTGGGAGGTGTTCTTGGGGATCACCCCTTACTCTATCCTCAGGCCACGGAGAGTCGCTAGATACGGACTGGATTTCCCTTACATTTCCCATCTGGACGGGACTGTAGGGCAGGCACATTTCCCAGAGGCAGGGCAGGGCTCTAGGGCATGCATTTGGGATACAGGCTGACTCTACTCCAGGATGGAGCCCAAATTCCCCAGTAAGCCTGCCTGTGCCCAAGGCCATTCCCTCAGGTTTAGTCACCTGCTTCCCTGGCTGTGGCTGGTGGCAGCACCCAAGCCATCTGTGTTGCAGACGGTCCTGTTCACGACCTGTCGGACGACCAGATGAGCAGTCTCTCCCACTGCCCACTTCCTCATTGCAGGACTTTAGGGGAAGAAAGCACTAAGCAGTTGAGATAGTCGAAGTTTCTTGTCTTACATCCAGCTTGTGTGGAGAATAGAAAGTGAGTCCCATGAGCAAGACTGGGCCTGCAGCCCTGGGAGAGAACCCCAGCACCACAGGCCCAGCAGGAAGGACTGATCCCACTAAAAGCATCTCTGGCCCCTCCTGGCTCTCAGCCAGGAACCTTCAGGACAAGGTCACCAAAATCCAGAGCCTGGAGCCCCTGGCTGCTTCCCCAGCCGGCACTGGCATCTCCAGCCTCCACCACAGTCTGGGAGAAGCCCCTGACAGTCAGTCAGGGGAGGATGGAAGGGAATTCCATCTAAACAATGAGGAAACCGCTGGGCAAAGAGAATCCACATTTCTCAGATCCATCAGAGAATCACAGTCACATACCCATGCTGCCCCAAAACCAGAGAGAGAGACAGGTGGACACAGAACCACAGCTCACTGGAGCAGAGGCTGCTGTTGGAGCCCGATGGGAAGGAACACGGAAAGGGCAATGAACTGGAGACAGAGAGAAACTCATTTTCACCCAGCTCTGGAATCCTCCACTGTTAAGTCCAGAGAACACGCACTCAACTCTCTGAGAAAGACACCTGCTGAGGGTTAGCTAGGTCCATCTCTTCTCCAAGAACTGACCCTCTCACAGGGGTTGCCCTGCCTTTTGCCTCAAGGAATTAGAGCATTGGTCTTGGGATGTAAGACCAGCACTAAAAGCTGCCCCAGGGCTGAGTGGGCACCTAGGGAGCAGGGTGGGGACAGAGTGGACAGACAAAACACTGGCTGCAGTGTGAGAGGCCGGTGGAGATGCAAAGAGAGAGAGACAGGGAGGGAGAGGGGCATGGAGGGAGGGGGACACTCAGAGATGGACAGAGGAGGGACAGGGAAGGAGAGGAACACTCAGATGGACACAGGAGGGACAGGGAGGGAGAGGAAAACGGACACAGGAGGGGCAGGGAGGAAGATGAACTGAGAGGTGCACTCAGGGAGGACATGGAGGGAGTGTATTTTGGGTGCTCGAGGCAGCCCTGCAGGATTTCAGGGTCCTCTCTGTGTTCAGGATGAACATCCCTGTTTTTAAAGGTTAGTCGTTTTTGTGTCTTGGAGAAAAAGGAGCCCTTGCTTGAGGCCATGTCATGTTTGCTTTGCAGGGCTTTGCTGATTCCCTGGGAATGTCACCTGCCACTGGCACTTTTGGAGCATGTGGCAGTGGGTTTAGTCCTCAGAGGTGGTCTCACGGTGGCGTTCCAATGGAAGCCACCAACACCTGAGTGGATCAGAGGTGCAATTTTCTGTCTTTCCCTCCCCCACAGGATCAGAACCCGCCAGCAGGTAGGGGGGTGGTGGTGGGGGTGAGTTTGAGAAACACTGCCCTGAACAGTGCCTGAGGTGCATCCCACCCATCCGCCACGTGACAGCTGAGGAAACTAAGGCAGGTGGACGGTGCCTGAACCTAGGTGGAAGATGAGCATCTTCCTAGTGCCATGTCTGACTTTTGGTTAGCAATGGGTTAGGCGCTTACAGAAATGTGGGCTGATGGGTCCACACATGAAAAAGGAGGCAACAGACCCATTCTCTGTAGGAAGAGGGGGCCGTAGATTCACCCCAGGACACGGAGCCCTGCTGAGCGGGTGGGCAGGACAGTGCAGAGCCCACGTGATCTACGCCAGGGCAGCTGATGTGGGAGAGTCCTCACTCCCTCAGAAGAGGAGGACGTGAGGAGCTTCCTGCAGATGCACAAGCTGTTGTGATCTGGGAATTTCAGCATTAGAGACCTCGGGTTCTAGTCAGGGGTAAGGAAGGAAAAAGGGAAACAGGACCCCCAACCATTGGGGCTCAGTTTGAGGAGCTGTCTCTCCTCCTGCCAAGAGGTGGGGCACAGGGGTCCCTGGGGGTGTGGTCAGAGACCCCTCTGCCCCTGCCTTGTGGGGAGGGCCCCCTCATAGCACCCCTCACCCCAGCCCATCTCGCTCCACCTGCCATGAAGCCCTCCAGGCCCCTGTCCTTCCTCTGGGCTCAGAGCCTGAAAAGGAGCCCTCAAAGGGACGCCTGCCTAGAGGGCACCACCCAGCGGTGGGCACAGTAGAGCAGGCCCCAGACTTCAGGCCTGGTCAACACGCTGCTTCTGTTGCCAAACACCTGCCTGTGGATTCAGAGGTGGTGATGGGCACGTGTTGAACCTCTGCTAAGTGGGAGGCAGGCAGTGTGTCTGGTGGCCAGGAGGCATCGGGATGGAAAGTGGATGGCCGCCTCTGCTTCAGCTTGGATTCACCTGCCACAGGCAGCCACACCCGTGTTCAAGATCTTTGTGAGCAACACTGGCCACCGACACCCCACATTTCCCACATCGTGACAAAAGATAAAAACAAAGGACTCTGCCATCATAACTCAGGGAGGACTGGGCTCTGGTGGACTCCACAGGGCCCAGGGAGCAGGCTGGGCTTAGGTTGGATCCTGGGGGTGCTGGGACCCCTCAGAGGGGGTAGGGTCCTGGAGATATGGATGAGAAAGGAGAGTGGGGACCCTGGATGCTATATCTCAAAGGCCATGTTGTGCTGTTCGGAGTTTATCCAAAATGTCTGAAGGCAGAAGAGAAGAGCAAGGCAGGAGCCAGACCCCAAGGGAGGGCACTGGGAGATAGGGACACCCCAACCCTATTTGGCCCTTGAGAGTAGTCCCACCACTCCAGCTCTGCACAGGCTGAGGCCGCCTTTTCCCTCCCCTGACCCTAACTCCCTTCTCCCCTGCTCCTCTTCCATCTCCTTCCTTTTCTCCTTTTCATAAGCACATGGCTCAGCTCACCTGGTATGGTCCCCAAGGATCCCCAGGCAGGATCTCCTGCTCCACCAGGACATGGGAAGGCAGGTGCCAGAGGCAAGGTGGAGGCCTGGGCCTCAGGTGTACATGGGGTGGCAGGCCCCACAAAAGTACCCTTTGGCCACTAGATGAAGGGGCTGTGACCCTAAAAGCTAAGAACTTCCTCAGGGTCTGCTCTCAAAGGGGGGTGTGTGACCCTCGCCATCACCTCCACACTGAGCAAGGTGGAGCACAACTGGGCTCTCCCTGACTGCTTGCCCAGACCCAAGGCTACCACAGGAAGGTTACGGAGGGGGCCTGGCCTCTCCATGCCCTAGTTTTTTCAGCTGCAAAATGACCAATATTCAGTGGGAAGATCGCCAGCATTGAGCATCCAAAGGCACTGGCAGGCTCCGTGGGGGTCCCACCCCATGAGGACATCAGTGCCCTTGGGAGCACCACCTGCCTCTGGCCTCCAGTGAATGGCCTCCTGCCACCTGGAGCCTGCTGATCCAGGATGAGTGATGCCTGCTGAACCCAACATCACCTGCCCTCAATCCCCACCCCTCTGACCACCCCCTGGCCCACTTCCACTGAACGAGCACACTCTCCTTTTCCCTCCCACAATGCAGCACCCCGGACACACGTCAATGATCCCTCCTTTGGGACCCCTGCTGCCCATGGGCAAGACCTGTTCTGGTTCCCAGCCCAACCCCTCTCTTTTCTTCCCTTTTCTGATCCCCTGCCGTACCCATCTTCACTGTTTACTACACTGCCCTCACCTGAGGAGGGGTGTTGGGGAACCCACACACACTTTAAATTTTTTTAAGTGTGATAAAATATACATAACATAAAATTTACTATTTTATGTTTTTCTTTAACATTTAACAATTTAACCATTTAACAATTTCAAGTATGCAGGCTCTGTGACATTAAGTACATTCACATAGTTGTGCAACCATTGCCGTCATATGGCTCCAGAACTTTTTCATCTTCCCAAACAAACTCCATAACCATTGGAATTTTGATTTGTTGATGGCATTGAAAAAACAAGAGATTTTACATAAAGACCCTAGAGGAAGCATCCCCTGGCAGATAGGTCGTCAGCCTGGTCAGCCTGGCTGCCACACTGCACTGGGAAGAACTGGAGGCTGAGCAAGAGATGCTACCAGGGTCCAGAGGGAGAATGGAGTCAGATTGCCTTGGCAGAGGGAACAGCCAGGTGGAATCCACAAGCAGGTATGTGCACGGGGATGATGGGGGATATAGGGTCTTGAATGGCAAACTAAGGGAATGTGGATAAGTTTGTGGTCAGTGGAAGGTGTGGAGAGCCATCACAGGGGAGGCAGTGTCTTGGATTTAGCACCATGGCAGAGCAAAGGGCTGGGTCAGAGGCAGAGAGGGAGGCATTAGTAGGGAGGGTGGCCTGAGTGCTCTTCACCTTTAGCTGCTTTCTCTCCTAACCCTCTTATCCACCCAGAAAGGCCAGAGGGATGCCCAGGATGAAGGACCTGTCTGAGCTCTGCCTTTGCAGATCACCCAGGTTATCTTCCACACATGAGCAAAGATAATCCTAGAGCGATTTCTGGGATTAAATTTTAACTTCTTATTTTTCAGAAGAAATTTTAATATATAGAGTATGTTTTGATGTACAAACATCATAAAAGATGAAAAAATACTGTCACACAATACTGTCCTTTTAGCAAAATGGGATGATCCAGGATCTTGTGAAATATTGTGTGATGAAGTCCTTCATGCTGAAATGACTTATTGAATGAGAATGTCATATTTCCTTTTTGAAATTAGAAATATATTGTTCATAGTTGATTCTTGAGTTCAAGAAAATTTATCTGGGATGTTATCATTTGAAGACTCATTCTAAGATTTCCCTTGTACTTTCATTTTCATCATTATCATTATCATTAGAGAGTGCTGCTGTCTCTGTCATTTTCTGAATTGCCTAATAATAGTGAATGTCATTCTCTGCAAATTGTCTAATCTTTGCTGATATAGGCAGCAAATGAAAAATTCTGAATCCTCAACTGTATTCAATGAAAGAGCTAAATGAAGCTATCAACAGTCTTCTTTTCTATCTTCTCCTTCTCCTTTTCCTCCTTCTTTTATGAATACAGAAGTTAAACTTTTAAAATCCACATAGTACATAATAATGTACCTAGAAAATAGCAACAAATCTACCCAGTGTGATTATATATATTATTATCACACATTTATATATTGTATATTAATATACATATTATATATATATTTATATAGTATATATTATAGAGATATAAAACATAAAAACATAAAATTTACCATTACAAGCTCTGTGGCATTAAATACATTCACATGGTTGTGTAACCATCACCACAACCATCCAGCTCCGGAACTTTTTCGTCTTCCCAATCTGAAACTCCATTAAAATTTTACTACTACATTAATAAGTAAATTTTGTAAGTTTGAAGAATACAAGATTAATATACAAAGTCAACTGCATTTCTGTATACTAGCAACAAACAAGAGGAAAATAAAAATTTAAATGCCATTTACCATAGAACTGAAAGTATCTTTCAATACTTAGGAATTAATTTCACCAAGCATGTATAGGATCTGTATACTAAAAACCACAAAAAATACCTACCTAAGGAAATTAAATAAGACTTGCTTAATAAAGAGATATATCATATTTGTGAATTGGAAGATCCCATATTGTTAAGCCGTCAATTCTCCCCAAACTGATATTTAGATTCAATGTAATCCCAGTAAAATTCTCAGGAGGGGTTTTTCCCCCTTTGATGGAGACTTTTTATTACAGATTCAATCTCACTGCTCATAATTGGTTTATTCAGATTTTCTATTTCATCTTAGGTTATATGTGTCCAGTAATTTATCTGTTTCTGGTAGATTTTCAAATGTGTTGGCATACGGCTGTTTGTAATAGTCTCTGATGATCCATTGTATTTCTGTGGTATCAGTCGCAATGTCTCTTTTTTTCTTGATTAGTCTAGCTAATGATTTGTCAATTTTGTTTATCTTTTCAAAACACAAATTTTTCATTTTGTTGATCTTTTGTATTTTTAGTCCCAATTTCAATTATTTCTGCTCTGACATTTATTTCTTTTCTTCTACTAACTTGGGGTTTGGTTTGTTCTTGCTTTTCTAGTTCCTTGAGATGCACCAATAGATTGTTTTTTGAAATCTTTCTACTTTTCTGATGTAGGCATTTATTATATAAGCTTTCCTCTTAATACTGCTTTTGCTATGTTCCATAGATTTTGGTATGTTGTGTTTCTATTTTGATTTGTTTCAAGAACATTTTTGATTCGTTAATTTCTTCATTAATCCATTGGGCATTCAGGGGCCTGTTGTTTAATTTCCATGTATTTGTACAATTTTGAAACTTCTTGTTATTGATTTCTAGTTTTATTTTATTGTAGTCAGAAAAGATACTTGATGCAATTTCAATTCTTTTAAAATGGTTGAGACTTGTTTTGTGACCTAACATGTGGTCTGTCCTGAAGAATGTTCCATGTGCTGATGAAAAGAATGCATATTCTGCAACAGTTGGACAAAATGTTCTGTGTCAGGTTCATTTGGTCTAAAGAGCAATTTAAATCCAGAGTTTCTTTGTTGATTTTCTGTCTCAATGATCTATCCAATGCTGACAGTAGGGTTTTGAAATCCCCAACTATTATTATATTGGATTATAATAATACATTAAATTTTATTAATTTTATATTAAATTTTAGGTCTAATATTTGCTTTATATATCTGGGTGTTCTGGTGTTGGGTGCATATATATTTACAATTGTTATATCTTCTTGTGGAATTGATCCCTGTATCATTATATAGTGACCTTCTTTGTCTCTTTTTACAGTTTTTGACTTAAAGTCTATTTAAGTATAGCTGCTCCTGCTCACATTTGGTTTCCATTAGCTTGGAATTTTTTTTTTCTTTTACCCCTTCACTTTCAGTCTATATATGTCTTTATGGAGGAAGTGAGTTTCTTGTTGGCAGCATACAACTGAATCACTTAAAATCTATTCAGCTAGTCCATATCTTTTAAGTAAGGAATTTAATTATTTATATTCAAGTTTATAATTGATAGGAGAGGACTTCTATCATTTTGTTAGTTGTTTGGTGGTGGTGGTTGTTTTGCATATCCTTTGTTCCTTTATTCCTCTCTTACTCTATTTCATTGTAGTTTGGTGGTTTTCTGTAGTGATAAGGTTTGAGCTTTTTTCTCTTTCTCCTTTTTATATCTGCTCTACCAATGAGTTTTATGCTTTTGCATGTTTTCATCATAGTAGTTATTGCCTTTTACATCCAGATGTAGAACTCCTGAGCATTTCTTGTAAGGCTGGTTTACTGGTGAATTCTTTTTTTTACTTATCTGGGAGACTTTATTTCTCCCTCATTTTTAATGCGTTGCTTTGCTGGGTTAATATTCCTGGCTGGCCTTTTTTTTTTTTTTTTTTCTTTCAGCACTTTGAATATAACATTTTATATATTCTGGCCTCTAAGATTTCTGCAGAGAAATCACCCATTTGTCTAATGAGTATTCCTCTATATGTGACTTGGTGCTTTTCTTTTACTGTTTTTGGAATTCTCTCTTTGTCTTTGACTCTTGACAACTTGACTATAATATGCCTTGAAAATGACTTTTTCAGGTTGAATCTATTTGGGAATATTTGAACTTCCTGGATCTAGATGTCCATATCTCCCCCAGACTTGAGAAATTTTCAACTGTTATTTCATTAAATAGGTTTTCTATACCTTTTGGCTTCTCTTCTCCTTCTGAAATTTCCATAATACAAATATTTGTTTGCTTAATGGTATCCCATAAGTCTCATAGGCTTTCTTCACTCTTTCTTCATTCTTATTTATTTATTGTCCCCCTCTGACTGGGTGCTTTCAAATGATTTGTTTTCAAGTTCAGTAATTCTTTCTTCTGCTTGATAAGTCTGCTGTTGAAGCTCTCTGCTGTATTTTTAATTTCATTCACTGAATTCTTCAGTTGTAGGGTTTCCATTTGGTTCTTGTTTTATAATTTATATCTCTTTGCTGAATTTCTCATTCATATTGTAAATTGTTTTCCTCATTTTGTTGAATTGTCTATATTTTCTTGTATTTTGTTGAATTTCCTTAAGATCATTGTTTTGAATTCTTTTTCTGGTAATTAATTGATTTCTTTTTTATTGGGGTCTGTAACTAGAGAGTTACTATGTACCTTTAGCAGTATCATATTTCCTTGCTTTTTCATGTTTCTTGTGTTCCTGCATTGATGTTTGTGCATCTGTTGAGACACAGCCACTTTCAAACTTTCCAGAGTGACTCACAGAGAGAGACTTTCACTTGCAGTTGGGTTTTAGTGTTCTGGCTGGAAAAGGTGTGGTGACTCTGTTTCCAGATAGATGCAGTGATATAGTTTTCTGTGTTGAATGAAGTCTTCAGCTTCATTCAGTGCCAGCAATAACAATGGACACCTCAGTGGCCTAGGCTGTAGAAGTTTGTGGCAGCAGTGTAGGATGTTGATGTCCTCAGTGTCAAGGGCTTTTGGGGCCCTCCTTCCTATTCTCATTTTTTCCCACAGTGGGGGGACCTATCTGAAGGGTTCTGCTTTGCCATCAGGTCTTACACAGCCTTCAAGTAGCTACAGTAGTACTGGGTTCCAACTGCAGGTGCTCACAGTGGCCATGGGCCTGTGGTCCCAGACTCAGCATCTGTGAACCTATTGTAGCACCTGTGTCTTGTGGTACAGGTTCATTCTATGTGGCAGGGTTAGATGTAGGTTGCCCACAGAGTCAATATCTGTGACTCTGAGGCAACCCCTAGCTGCTTGGGCCCAGGGGCTGGGTTATAACTGTGATTCTACCCCTGGGAACAAAGCATAGCACTGGCCTGACTGCTGAGAAGAAGGGCTGCTTTGCAGATTTGATCTTGAGGAGCAGAATATGGTTGCGATTCAGGAACCTGGGCCAGTAGAGCTCATTGGCAACTCAGGTCCCAAAGGATGAGGCACCATGTAGTGGTGATTCTAGACCCTGGGATGGTGGGGCTTAGCAGTATCCTAGACTCTGTGACCCCAAAATGGCAGAGTACAGCTGTCATTTGAGCTGTGGGGTGGTGGGGGACAGGAAGCAGAACATCAATGACACCACTACCCAGGGAAAGGGGTATCTCAGCAGCTCAAACTTTAGGGGCCTAGTCCAGCTCCAGGGAAGTAGGGTACTTGAGTTTTTTGGCCTGTGGGGTGGGGTGTCTCAGTTCAGCCACTGCTCTGTTTCTCTGGGACCCTGAGTACTACATGAGCTCAGCTCTGGGATGTACAACTGCTCAGCTTAGTCAGGTCACTGATTCCCCAGGGGATGATATGCCACTTCAACTCAGACCTGGGGGATATCACTATTCTGGGAGGCCCAGGCATCATTTCCTGGGGTGTGGGATGCTGCTTCAATGTAGGCACCAGGAAGGTGTTACTGCTCTGAATGGCCAAGATACTATGTTTCCAGCACAGAGGGTACTGCTTCAGCTCTGGCCTGGGGTAGGGAGGGGTAAGTAGAGCAGCTCCACCTCTACTTGATCCCATGGAAAAGAGTATAACAGCTGTTTACAGCTTAGCTTGTGGATGTTGGGCCACTAGGCCGGGTGGTTCAGTGATGACTTAGCTTCAGGAATGAGGGGCGCTGTGGCTACTCACCCCCCCACCCCACCCCTGTGTAAGACACTCTAGCTGTAGTTGCAATTCCAAGATGGTGTAGCATGGTAGCTACATGGCCACAGGGGATGGGGCACATTCAGCTCCTCCTCCGGAGGGAGCATAGGCATGGGGACTGGAGACAGCTCCCTCAGCTGGGCTTAGTCTTTGTAAAGACTGAAGGGCACCCCACTGGTGAGGTCTGTATGTATTCATAGTGGTGTTGGTGGGGGTTGCTGGGATATTCTTGCTTACCTTCTTGCTGTAGGAAGAAGTTCCTCCTGGTTCCCAGATGATCCTGGTTTGGGGATGGAGTGAGGTCAGAGTTTCTTCCTTTCTTTATTTGGCTATCCCAAGTTTTTGTGTTCAACAGGATTTCTGTTACTCCTCTGATGCACTCCAGAGCTCTCCTTTTTTTTTTTTTTTTTTTTTTTTTTTTTTTTTTTTTTTTTTTTTTTTTTTTAATTAAAACGTACCTATTCTGGCTTTCTTTGTGAAGTGGACGAGTGCTAGGGGCTTCTAGTTGGTTATCCTGCTGATGTCACCACTTATTTTGCACTTGATCTTAGCAGCCAAAAGGCCGAGAAGCAATCATCACCATTTATTTTGAAACAACTATAGTCACAGGAAATTGTTAAGAAATATCTTATGTACCCTTTACCCAGAGTACCCCAATAAAAATATTTTATGAAGCCACAGAACAGCATCAAAAGCAGGAGACTGACATCAGTATCATTTCAGAGCGTATTCTGATTCCACCAATTCTACATGCACTTGTTGTGTACATATGTGCTTGTAGCTGTATGCAATTTCATCACACGTAATTTTATAAAACTGCTATCACAATCAAGATACATAGCTATTTGGTAGCCACAAGGTTCCCTCATGCTGCCTCTCTATATAGGCACAGCCCCCAGTCCTTAACCCCTGGAAACCACTAATCTGACCTCCTTGGCTCTAATTACGTTGTTTCCTGAATGTTATATAAATGGAATTATGCAATGTTTATCTTTTTGAGATTGGCTTTTTCATTCACCATAATTTCCTTGAGGTCCATTCAAGATTCTGTGTGTATCATAGTTTCTTTTTATTGTTGAATAATATGCCATAGTACATGGATGAACCACAGTTTGCTTAATGGTCCACTCACTGAAGGACATTTGAGTAGTTTCCAATTTTTGTCTATTACAAATAAAACTGCTGTGAATATTCATATATAGACTTTTAAAATTGAACATAAAATTTCATTTCTTCAGTATAGATATCCAGGAGTGCAATTGCTGGCTCATATGTTTAAGTATATGTTTAACTTTATAGAAAATTGTCAAACTTTTTCAGAGAGCCTCTGCCATTTTGCATTCCAACCAGCAATATGTGAGCTCCAGTTTCTCTGCATCTTTGCTCACATTTGGTATTGTGGTAGGCAGAAAAGTGGCTCCCACAAAAGTCCACATCCTAATCCTCTGGACATGTGAAATAAGTTATGCAAGGGAGAATTTTGATTGCAGATGGAATTAAGAGTGCTAATTAGTTGACCTTAAGAAAAGATTATTCTGGATTATCTGGGTGGACCCAATATAATCACAATAATCCTTTAAATGTGGAAGAGGGAGGCAAAAGAATTATGCAAACTGAGAAATACTCAACCAGGCAGCCATTGCTGGCTTTGAAAGATGGTAACCATGAGCCTCATTAAATTCATTTTGGACTTCTGACCTCCAGAACTGTAAGATAATAAATCTGTGGTGTTTTAAGCCACGAAATTTGTGATGATTTATTATGGTAGCAGTAGGAAACGAATATAGGTACTGTCAGTATTTTTTATTTTGACTGTTCTAACAGGCGTGTGGTGATGTCTTATTGTGATTTAATTTGCATTTTCCCAATGTCTAATGAAGTTGAGCATCTTTTCCTGTGCTTTTTGCCATATGTATATTTTCCTTGGTGAAATGTTGTGTCAAGTCTTTTGCCCATTTTTAAATTGGATCATTTTTCAAATACCAAGTTTTGAGCCTTCTTTATATATTCAAGATAAAAGTTCTTTCCTGGATATGTAATTTACAAATATTTTCTCCTGGTCTATAGCTAGTCTTTTTATCCTTTTAACATAATCTTTTTCAGAGCAACAGTTTTTAATGTTGGTGAGGTCCAGTATATCCAATTTTCTCTGTATTCATCAAGCTTTGGTGTCAGGTCTAAAAATATCTTTGCTTAGTCCTAGATCTCACAGTCCTGGATCCACTCCTCTTTTTTTTTCTAGAAGTTTTATAGCTTATGTTTTACATTTAAGTCCATGATGCATTTTGAGTTAATTTTTTGCACAAGGTGTGAGGTTTATTTATTTATTTATTTTGCTTGTGAATGTCCAATTGCTCTAGGACCATTTGTTGAAAAGACTTTCTTTCCTCCACTAAACCACTTCTGCTCCTTCATCAAAAATTAATTATTTTCTTATTTATTTCATTATTAATTAAATGTTTGTGTGGGTCTATTTCTGAGATCTCTGTTCTATTTCATTGATCTATGTGTCTGCTCCTCTACCAATACCACACAGTGTTTATTACAGTGGCTATATGGTAAGCCCTGACATCATGAACTTTCTTCTTTTTCATGTTTTGGCTATTCTAGTCTTTTTCGCTTTCCATATAAATTTTAGAATAACCTTGTCTATGTCTACAAAAAAGTCTTGCTGATATTTGGTAAGAATTGCATTAAACCAGTCAGGTGTGGTAGCTCACACCCGTAATCACAGCACTTTGGGAGGCCAAGGCAGGAGGATTGTTTGAGGCCAGAAGTTTGAGACCAGCCTGGGCAACATGGTGAAACCCCATCTCTACAAAAAATTAGCCCAGCATGATGGCAAGAGCCTGTAATCCCAGCTACTCAGGAGGCTGAGGTGGGATGATTGCTTGAACCCAGAAGGTCGAGGCCACAGTGAGCCATGATTGTGCTACTGCACTGACAGAGCAAGACCCTGTCCCCCCACCCCCAAAAAAGAATTTTTATCTGTACTGTATTGAGTCTTCCAATCCACAATCATGGTATGTCTCTCCAAGTATTAGATCTTTTTTTTATTTGGTTCGTCAGCATTTTATAATATAATTTTATCACATAGATTCAGTACAGGTTTTGTTAGATTTATACCTAAGTATTTCATGTTCTTTGAGTCAGTTGTATATGTTTATATGTTTATAATATATATTTCTTCTTGTTCATTGTTGGTTTATGGAAGTGAAATAGACTTTTGTGTCTTGATCTTGTATCTTGTAGCCTTACTAAACTCATTAGTTCTGGAATTTTTTTTTTTTTTTTTTTTTTTAGATTCCACAGGATTTTATTTTCTACGTAGTTAATCGTGTCACCTGCAAATAGAGACAGTTTTTATTTTTTCCTTTCTAATCTTGACACTGTTTATATATTTTTATTTTCTGATTGCAGTGGCTAGAACTTCTAGTACTATGTTGAAAAAGAGTGGTCAGAGCAGATTCCCTTCACTTGTTCCAGAACTTAAGAGGGAAAGCACTCAGTTTGTCACCAATTAGGTAATTAGGTATAATGCCTACTGTAGGTTTTTGATAGATGCTCTTTGTGACACAGGAAATTCATCTCTCTTCCTAGTGTGCTGAGAGGTTTTTTTAAAATCATGAATACATGCTGAATTTTGTCAAGTGTTTGTTCTGGATCAGTTTATATGATCATACGATTTTCTTCTTTAGTCTGTTGATATGGTAGATTACAATGATTTAGTTTTAGATATTGAACTAGCCTTGCACACCTAGAAGAAATCCCATTTGGTCTACACATTGTTGGATTCAATTTGTTAGTATTTTGTGGAAGTCTTTTTAGTGTCAAAGTTCATGAGAGATTATATAATTTCCTTTTTTTGTGCTCTTTTTTCTTTTGAGACACGGTTTCACTTTGTTACCCAGGCTGGAGTGCAGTGGTGCAAACATGGCTCACTGCACCCTCGACCTCCTGGGCTCAAGTGATCCTCCCATCTCAGCCTTCTAAGTAGCTGGGACTACAGGCACATGCCATCACACCTGGCTAATTTTTGTATTTTTTGTAGAGGCAAGGTTTTGCCATGTTGCTAGGCTGGTCTCGAACTCCTGGTCTCAAACAATCTGCCTGCCTCAACCTCCCAAAGTGCTGGAATTACAAGCATGAGCTGCCATGCCCAGTTATGCTATCTTTTTCTTTTTGATTTGATATCAGGGTAATCCTGGCCTCATCTGTTCTGATAGTCCCTGTTTCACTCCTGATATTGGTGCTTTGTGTCTTCTCTCTTTTTATCTTTATCAGTCTTGCTCTAGGTTTACAAATTTTGTTGATTTTTAAAAAGAATTTGGTTTTCTTTGTTTTATGAATTTTCCTCATAATTTTCCTGGTTTCAGTTTCATTGATTCATGCTCTTATCATTTGTAGTTCCTTCTTTCTGTTTGCTTGGGGTTTATTTTATTCTTCTCTTTCTAGTTTTTTGAGGCAGCAGCTTGATTTGAAACCTTTCTTCTTTTCCAATGAAGTGCAGTGCTGTGAATTTCCCTCTCAACACTGTTTTAACTGCATCAAACAAATTTTGATTTTTTTTCCATTAAGCACTAAGTATCTTTCAGTTTTCTTGGGGATTTTCTCTTTTACCCATGGATTGTCCGAGTGTATTTTTAATTTCCAAGCAAGTATTTGGAGATTTTCCTGTTGTCTTTATCCTATTGATTTCTATTTTCATTCTGTTTTTGTCAGAGTGCATGCTCTATGTGATTTCGGTTCTTTAAATTTAAGGTTTGTTTTATGACTCAGGATATGGTCTATCTTAGTGAGTGTCAATGGACACTTAAAAAGAATGTGTATTCTGCATTTGTTAGGTGGAGGGAGTGTTCTATAAATATTAGATTCTGTTGTGATGTTTAGTTCTTCTATATCTTTGTTCATTCTCTATTTATTTGTTTTATCAACTGCTGAGAGTGGAGTTCTTTAAGTCCCCAACTATAATTGTTGCTATGGTTTTCATGCTTGTGTCCCCTCCAAAATTTATGTTGGAATTTAACCCCAATGTGATAATATTAAGAAGAAGGGCCTTTGGAAGGTGATTACATCTTGAGGGCAAATCCCTTATGAATGGAATTAGCAACCTTATAAAAGGGCTGGAGGAAACTAAGTAGGCTCTTTTTGTCCTATTGAGGACATAGCATTTTCCCCTTCTGTCATATGAGAATGCAAAAAGAAAGCCCTCACCAGACACCTGATGCCAGTGCTTGGATCTTGGACTTCCCAGCCTTCAGAACTGTAATAAATAAATTTCTTTTGTTTATAAATTGCCCAGTCATTGGTTTTTATTATACCAGCACAAATGGACTAAGACAACTGTGGATTTGCTTATTTTTCCTTTCAGCTCTACCAGTTTTAATTTATGTATTTTGAAGCTCTATTATTTGGCACATATACATTTAGTATTGCTATACCTTCTTGGTGGATTGATCTTGTTATCATTAAATAATATCTATTCACCCAATGGCCAAGATGGCTGACTAGAAGCAGTGAGTATGTGTTGCTCTTATGAAGAGGAATGAAAGGGGCAAGTAAATACAACACCTTCAACTGAAACATCCAGGTACATGCATTGGGACTAATCAAGGAAACAACTCAACCCATGGAGAATGGAGAAAAGCAATGCAAGACAATGGCCCACTGGGGACTGATGTGGAGCTGGAGGAACCTCCCCAGTCCAGGGAAACAGTGAATATGCAACCCTGGGAACTCATACTTCTCCCATGGGTCTTTGCCACCCTGAGGTCAGAAGATCCTCTTGTAAACTCACTCCACCAGAGCCTTCAGTCTGACACACAGAGCTACATGGAGTCTCAGCAGAGCAGCCACTCAGGCACATGCAGAGACCCCAGAGCCTTAGACACCTGAACTTTCTGGGTTCCCCAGCAAAAGCAGCTACAACTCCAGCAAAGTGGGAGGTTAGACCACCATACATATCCCTAGGAAAGGGGCTGAATCCAGGTGGCTGAGCAGAGATATTCTGCAGGCCCTGTTTCCATAGCTCCTCACAGGATAAGACCCACTGGCTTAGAACTCCAGCCAGCCACCTATAGAAGTGTTACAATTCCCTAAGATGGAGCTCCCAGGGGGAGGAGCAGGGTACCATCTTTGCTATTTGGCCAACTTAACTATTTCAGCCTTCAGGCTTTGGAGACTCCAAGGCAACTGTGGGCTAAAGTGGATCTCCAGCACAGCCTAGTGGCTCTATGAAAACATGCCAGACTGCTTTTTAAAAGCAGGTCCCTGATCCCATTCCTCCTCACTGGGTGGGAACTCCCAGTTGGGGTCTTCAGCTATCCCCACCAATGTTCTTTGGCTATCAGAGGTTTCCACCCTCCCTGAGATGGAGCTCCCAGAGGAAAGGGCAGGCCTCCATCTTTGCTATTTGAGTGACTTAGCCATTCTGCCCTTTGGGCTTTGGAGAGTGCAAGGTGACTGGGGGCTACAGTAGATTCCCAGGACAGCACAGCTGCTCTATGAAAACATGGCCAGACTGCTTTCTAAAGCTGGTCTTTGATCCCATTTCTCCTCACTGGGTGGGACCTCCCAACCACGGTCTCCAGCCACCTCCTATAGGTATGCTTGGGCTGGCAACAAGTCCATACCTCTCTGAAACACAGATCCCAGAGGGAGGGGCAAGCTGCCATCTTTGCTGTTTCACAGGCTTCACTGTTGATACCTTCAGATACTGGAAAATCTGCAGTACCTAGGGACTGGAGCAGACCCCCAGTATACTGCAGCAGCCCTATGGAAAAGTGGCCAGACTGTTACATGGGTGCTTGTTCCCACAGCTCCTCACTGAGTGTGTCCTCAAAGCTTGGGTCTCTAGCCACCCCCTGTTGGGGCTATTAAACCAGTGGGAGCTCTGCAACTTCCTGAACAGAGCCCCCAGGGGCAACTGAAAGCCTTTCTGCCACTGCCTCTGCAGTGGAACTGCCCTTGTCACCCTCAAACTAACAAAAGAGTAAAGACCGTAAGTGCTTTATTCACGCCTCTAACAAGGTACAGTTGACTCAAGGAGAGGAGGCCAGTCTGTCTCCCATGGGTTCCACCTTCCCACCCCAACTCATCACCAGACAGAGAACCCCCAGCTTGGGAACATAGCACAGACCCTCCATACTGGGATGACTGCACTGAGTGACTGCTGACTTGCATCTCTCTAGGGAGAAGCCCCCAGGAAACAAACAAAAGACCCTTGGCCACAACCACTACTAAGATCCCTTCCTTTGCTGCCTCTAAGCTCGGGGAGGAACATAAATCCTGAGATTGCCCCAGAGCTGCAGTGAGGAGTCCAGGAGTGCCAAGCCATGATCCAGCCCACAAAGGGGAGAGAAACCCATGCTTTCAGAGCATGGAGGGGGAGCACAGCTGCAACTATGAGGAAACAGGAGCCACACAACCCAGCAAGAGTCTACTAACTGACCAGTACACCTAAGCACCACCTACTGGATCATGCCAAAGCTCAACACCAAAAATACCTTGCTAACATAACTCCCATGAAACCAAGAACAAGAAGTCAGCTTCAAATAAAGATCCTGCATAAAGCCTCAGCCCTGTGAAAACATCCAGAAAAGAAGTCTGTTGACTACTCAATCTACACTGCAGCTAAAGGTGCACCCACACAGAGATGAGAAAAAAATCAGTGCAAGAACTGTGGTAACTCAAATGGCCAGAGTGTCATATGTCCTCTAGACAACTGCACCAGGTCTCCAACACGAGTTCTTAGCCAGGCTAAGCTGGCTGAAATGACATCAATACAATTCTGAATATGGCTAGGAATGAAGATCATAGAGATTCAGGAGAACAGCAAAACCCAATCCAAGGAAACTAAGAATCACAATAAAATGATACAGGAGCTGAAGGATGAAATAACAGTATAAAAAGGAATGTAATGGATCTGACAGAGCTGAAAAACACAATACGAGAATCACAATACAATTGCAAGTATTAACAGCAGAAAAGACCAAGCTGAAGAAAGAATCTCAGAACTCAAATAATAGCTGTCTGAAATAACATAGACAAAAATAAAGCAAAAGGAATGAACAAAACCTCCAAGAAGTATGGGATTATTTAAAGAGGTCAAATATATGAGCCATTGGCATCCCTGAAAGGGAGGGGAAGAAAGCAAACAACCTGGAAAACATATTTCAAGATATCATCCATGAAAATGTCCCCAACCTTGATTGAAATGTCACAAGTCAAATTCAGGAAATACAGGGAACTCCTGCAAGATTCTACAAAAGAACATCATCCCAAGCCACATAATCATCAGATTTTCCAAGGTCAAAATGAAAGAAAGAATCCTAAGGGCAGCTAGAGAGAAGAGGCAGGTCACCTACAAAGGAAACCCCATCAGGCTAACAATAGACCTTGTAGCTGATCCCCTACAAGCCAGAAGAGATTGGGGTCCTTTATTCAACATTCTTAAAGAAAAATATCTTCAACCAAGAATTTCCTATCCTGCCAAACTAAGCTTCCTAAGCAAAGGAGAAATAAGATTCTTTTCAGATAACAAATGTTGAGGGGATTCATTACCAACAGACCTGCCTTATAAAAGAATTTGAAAGGAGCACCATATATAGAATGGAAAGACCACTACCAGCCAATACAAAAAACATGCTTAAATACAGAGACCAGTGACACTATAAAGCAACCACACAAACAAGCCAGCATAATAACCAGCTAATAACACAATGACAGGATCAGATCCACACATATCAATACTAACCTTAAATGTAAAAGGGCTAAATGCCCCACTTCTCTTAAAAGGCACAGAGGAACAAGCTGGATAAAAAAGCAAGACCCAATAGTATGTTGTCTTCAAGAGGCCTGTATGACACATAATGACTTCCATAGGCTCAAAATAAAGGGATGGAATAAATTCTACCAAACACATGGAAAACAGAATAAAGCAGAGATTAAAATCCTAATTTTAGACAGAACAGACTAAACCAACAGAGATTTTTAAAAAAGACAAAGAGGCATTACATAATGATAAAGTGTTCAGTTCAGTAAGAAGATGTAACTATCCTAAATGTATATACACCCAACATAGGAGCACCCATATTCATAAAACAAATTCTTAGAGAACTACAGAGACATAGACTCCCACACAATAATAGTGGGAGACTTCAACACTCCACTGACAGTATTAGACACGTTATTGAGGCAGAAATTAACAAAGATATTCAGGACCTACTTAACATTGGACCAAATAGATCTGACAGAACTCTGCAGAACTCTACACACACACATACACACACACACACACACACACACACACACACACACACACTAGACATTCTCATTTCTACATGACATGTACTCTAAAATTAACCACATAATTGGACATAAAATAATCCTCAGCAAATGCAAAAGAATTGAAATCATACCAAACATATCCTCAGACCACAGCACAATAAAAATAGAAGTCAAGACTAAGAAAATCTCTTAAAACCATGCAATTACATGATTACATGGAAATTAAAAAATATGCTCCTGAATGACTTTTGGGTAAACAATGAAATTAAGGCAGAAATAAAGAAGTTCTTTGGAACTAATGAGAATAAAGATACAACATACCAGAATCTCTGGGACACAGCTAAAGCAGTGTTAAGAGGGAAATTTGTAGCACTAAATGCCCACATCAAAAAGTTAGAATGATCTCAAATTAACAACCTAACATCACAACTGAAGAAATTAGAGAATTAAGAACAAATCAACCCCAAAGCTAGCAGAAGACAAAAATTCAAAAAGTTAATGAAATAGGCCATTGCTAGACTAATAAAGAAGAAAGAGAGCAGATCCAAATAAACACAATTAGAAATGATGAAGGGATGTTGCCACTGACTCTACAGAAATAAAAACCTTCAGAAACCACCATGAACACCTCTATGCACACAAACCAGAAAACCTAGAAGAGATGAATAAATTCCTGGACAAATACACCCTCCCAAGACTGAACCTGGAAGGAGATGATTTTTTGAACAGAACAGACCAATAACAAACTCTGAAATTGAATAAGTAATAAGTAGCATACCAATCGAAAAAATCCCAGGACCAGATGAATTCACAGCTGAATTCTACCAGATGTACAAAGAAGAGCTGGTACCACTCCTACTGAAACTATTCCAAAAAATTGAGAGAGAGGGACATCTCCCCAACTCATTCTATAAGACCAGCATCATCTTGATACCAAAACCTGGCAGAGACACAACAAAAAAGAAAACTTCAGGCCAATATCCTTCACGAACATTGGGGCAAAAATCTTCAACAAAACACTTGGAAGCCAAATGCAGCAGCATGTCAAAAGGCTAATCCACCACAATCAAGTAGGCTTCATCCCCAGGATGCAAGGTTGGTTCAACATACACAAATCAGTAACTGTGATTCATCACATAAATAGCACTAAAGACAAAAACCACATGATTATCTCAATAGATGCAGAAAAGGCTTTTGATAAAATTCAACATCCACTCATGTTAAAAACTCTCAATAAACTGGGTATCAAAGGAGCATACCTCAAAATAATAACCATCTATGAGAAACTCACAGCCAACATCATACTGAATGGGCAAAAGCTGGAAGCATTCCCCTTGAAAACTGGCACAAGGGAAGGATGTCTTCTGTCACCACTTCTATTCAACATAGTGTTGGAAGTTCTAGACAGAGCAATCAGCCAAGAGAAAAAAATAAAGGCATCTATATAGGTAGATGTTTACAGACCATGTGATTCTACATCTAGAATGTGCTGCTGGATTTGGTTTGCAAGTATTTCTATATCTAGAAAACCCCATAGTCTCAGCCCTAAAGCTCCTTCAGCTGATAAACAACTTGAGCAAAGTTTCAGATTATAAAATCAACATACAAAAATCACTAGCATTCCTATACACCAATAACAGCCAAGACAAGAGCTGAATCAGGAAGGCAACCCCATTCACAATTGCCACAAAAAGAATACAATACCTGGGAATACAGCTGACCAGAGAGGTGAAAGATCTCTGCAATGAGAATTACAAAACACTGCTCAAAGAAATCAGAGAAGACACAAATGAATGGAAAAACATCCCATGCTCATGGATAGGAACAATCAATATCATTAAAATGGCCATATTGTCCAAAGCAATTTACAGACTCATTGCTATTTCTGTCAAACTACCAATGACATTCTTCACAGAACTAGGAAAAAGTATTTTAGAATTCATATGGAGCCCAAAAAGAACCTGAATAGCCAAAGCAATCTTAAGCCAAAAAAAAAAAAAAAAAAAAAAAAAAAAAAAAAAGAAAAAAGAAAGAAAAAGAAGCTGGAAGCATCACTTTACCCAACTTCAAACTATACTACAGAGATTTACTTTAACCAAAACAGAATGGGACTGGTACAAAAACAGGCACATATATCAATGGAACAGAATAGAGACCCCAGGAATAAAGCTGTACATGTAAGAGTATCTGATCTTCAACGAATTTGACAAAAACAAGCAATGGGAAAAGACTCCTGATTCAATAAAATGGTGCTGGGATAACTGGCTAGCCATATGCAGAAGATTGAATAGGAACAGGCAAAGGTTTCATGACAAAGACAACAAAAACAATTGCAACAACAAAAACAAATTAACAAATGGGATCTAATTAAACTTAGGGGCTTCTGCAAAGCAAAGGTAATTATCAACAGAATAAACAGACAGAATGGGAGAAAATATTTGCAAACTATGTATCTGATAATCTGTAAGGAACGTAAACAAATTTACAGGAGAAAAACAACCCCATTGGAAAGTGGGCAAAGGACATGAACAGACACTTTTCAAAAGTAGGAATAGATGGAGCTAACAATCATATGAAAAAAGCTCAATATCACTGATCACTAGCGAAATGCAAATCAAAACCACAGTGAGGTAAAATCTCGCCCCAGACGGAATGGCTATCATTAAAAAAATCTAAAAATAACAGATGCTGTGAGGTTATGGAGAAAAAGGAACACTTGAACAGTTTTGGTGGGTGTGTAAATTAGTTCAATATTGTGGAAAGCAGTGTGGTGATTCCTCGAAGAGATAAAAGCAGAACTACCATTTGACCCGGTAATTCCATTACTGAGTATATGCCCAAAGGAATATAAATCATTCTAACATAAAGACACATGTATGCAAATGTTCACTGCAGCACTATTCATAATAGAAAAGACATGGAATCAATCTAAATACTAATCAATGACAGATTGGATAAAGGAATTGTGATACATACATGCCATGGAGTACTATTCAGCCATAAAAAAGAATAAGCTCATGTCTTTTGCAGGAACATGGTTGGAATTGGAAGCTATTATCATTAGCAAACTAACGCAGTAATAAAAAAAAAACAAATACTATATTTCTCACTTATAAGTAGGAGCTGAATGATGAGAACTCATGAACACAAAGAAGGGACAACAGACACTGGGGTCTACTTGACTCCAGGGAGGGTTGGAGGCAGGAGAGGAGCAGAAAAAAAATAACTATTGGGTACCTGGGTGATGAAATAATCTGTACAACAACCCCCATCACTTGACTTTACCTAAATAATAAACCTTCACAGCTACCCCCAAACCTAAAAGTTAAAAAAAAAAAATCCATCTTTGTCCTTAGTAATTTTGTTTGCTATGAAGAAATTTATTTATTTCATGTTAATGTAATTATTCCATCTATATTAATAAAAAATTTAAATTACATTTTTGATTATTTGCACAATATACTTTTTCATTCTTTTATTAATACTTTCAGTGTATCTATTTTAAAGTAAATGTTTGGTAGATGGCATGTAGTTAGGTCATTTTAAAAAATCCATTCTGCCAATCCCTTTCAATCAGTGCATTTGACAATATACATTTAAATAATTATTGATGTTTAGGCATTAGACTGTCATTTTAGTATTTGTTTTCTATTTATTCCCTGTGCTACTCATTCCTCTGTTCTCACCTTTCTATAGATTTCTTGAATATTTTTTAAATTTAAATTTAAACTTATTTGCAATTTTTTGGTATATTACTTTGTACATTTTTCTTAGCAGTTGCTCTAGGTATTATTACCATATACATATATAACTTGTCACAGTCTGCTGGTGTCAACATTTTCCCACTTTGAGTGAGTGTAGAAACCTTACTTTCATTAATGTTGCTTTATCCTCTCACACTAATTTTTTACTTTTCATTTTGTAGAGACAGGGTCTTACTCTTTTGTCCTGGCTGGAGTCAATCATAGCTTCAAACTCCTGGGCTCAAGTGATCCTCCTGCTTCAACTGGCCTGAGTAGCTAGTACTACAGATGTGTGCAACCACACTCAGCTGATTTTTGAATTTTTATTTCTGTGTAGAGGAGGTCTCATTATGCTGTCCATGCTGCTCTTGAACTCTTGGCCTCAAGTGATCCTCCTACCTCAGCTTCCCAAGGCACAAGGACTATAGGCAGTAGCCACTATACCTGGCCTGACATGTCAAAATTTGAAATATAATTATCTTAAGTATTTTCCATACATCGAGGAACCACATCAGATGGTATTTGAATTTTTGCTTTAGCCATAAAATATTAAAGAAATTGATGAAGTAAAGAACAGTCTATTATATTTACCTTTATTTTTATCTTTTTCATTGTTTTCTTTGATGAAAGTTCTAGCCTCTATCTGTTATGCTTTTCTTTCTGTTTGGAGGGCTAACCTTCTCACCACCCCTCACAATGACCAGAACTTTTTTTTTTTTTTTTTGAGACAGAGTCTAAGTCTGTCACCTGTGCAGTGGTATGATCTCAGCTCATTGCAACCTCTGCCTCTTAGGTTCAAGCGATTCTCCTGCCTCAGCCTCCTGAGTAGCTGGGAGTATGAGCATGCATTGGCTAACTTTTGTATTTTTAGTAGAGATGGGGTTTTGCCATGTTGGTCAGGCTGGTCTGGACCTCAAGTGATTCACCTGCCCTGGCCTCCCAAAGTGCTGGAATTACAGGCGTGAGCCACTGCATCTGGCCCCTTTCACCATTCTTTAAGGACAGATCAGCTAGCAAAAAATTCTCGTAGTTTTTCATCTGGGAATGTCTTTATTTTCTCCTGAATTCCTACAGGATAATTTCACTGGATATGGAGTTTACTGTTGACAGTTATTTTCTTTCAGCATATTGTGCCATTCACTTCTGACTGCCGTGGTTTCAGGAGAGAAATCTACTGTCATTTGACTTAATGTTTCTCTATTGGTAATGTGTCATTTTTTTTATCTGCTTTTAAGATTGTTTTCTTTGTCTTTAGTTTTCAGAAGTTTAATCATTATGTATCTTGGTGTGGATTAATTGGGATTTTCCCTATATGAGATATTCTCACCTTCTTAAATCTATAGGTTTATGCCTTATGTTAATATTGGGGTGTTCTCAGACATTATTTCCTTGATAATTTTTTTCAGCCCCACATTTCTTCTTTCTTCCTTCTGGGACTCTGATGATATGAATGTTGGATCTTTTTTTTTTTTTTTTTTGTCTCGTAGATCCCTGAGACTTTTTTTGTTTTTTTTTTTGGACAACAGTTTCCCTCTGTCACCCAGGCTGGGGTGCAGTGGCATAATCGTGGCCTACTGCCACCTATGCCTCCTAGGTACAAGCGATTCTCCTGCTTCAGCCACCTTAGTTGCTGGGATTACAGGCATGTGCCACCATGCCTGGATAAAGTTTGTGTTTTTAGTAGAGATGGGATTTCGCCACGTTGCCCAGGCTGGTCTCAAAGTCCTGACCTCAAATGATCCACCCTACCTCAGCCTCCCAAAGTGTTGGGATGACAGGCATGAGCCAGCATGCCTGGCCAATTCTGTTTATTTATTTCTAGTATGTTTTCCCTCTGTTGCTCAGAATGAATAAAGTCTTTTTGTTTTTGCTTTTTTGAGATGGATTTTTGCTCTTGTTGCCCAGGCTGGAGTGCAATGGTGCAATCTTGGCTCACCGCAACTTCCACCTCCTGGATTCAAGCGATTCTTCTCCTTTAGCCTCCCAAGTAGGTGGGACTACAGGCATGTGCCACCATGCCTGGCTGATTTTGTATTTTTAGTAGAAACAGGCTTATTCATGTTGGTCAGGCTAGTCTTGAACTCCCGACCTCAGGTGATCCACCCGCCTCAGCGTCCCAAAGTGCTGGGATTACAGGCGTGAGCCACCATGCCCGGTGCAGAATGAATAAATTCTATTGATCTGTCTTCAACAGTTTACTGATTCTATTCTCTATTATCTCCATTCTACTATTGAATCCACTTGCAAAGTTTTGAATTTGGTTAGTTTATTCTGAGTTCTGTAATTGTCATGTGTTTATTAAAAATGAACTTGTAAATTGTAAAACTTTCTTTTTGAGATTTTCTATTTCTACATTTGTTTCAAGAGAATTTGTAATTCCTTGTTGAAACATTTTTATGATGACTGCTTTAAAATCCTTGTCAGATAATTCCAACATCTGATTCATCTTGGCATTGGCATCAGTTGGTTGTTTTTCTCATTCAAATTATGGTTTTCTTGGTTCTTGGTGTGATGAGTAATTTTAGATTATATCCTGGACATTTTGGTTATTATTAGAAGACTCTTACTGCTATTTAGGTCTTCTATTTTAGCAGGCAGTCACCCTTTTTAGGCTTAGCATCTTGGTCTGGCCTACTTGTGTGGGTTGTAGTTCCAATGACAGTTTAGTTTTCACAGCCCTTGCAATGCTGTTCTGGTGGTTGTGCCTGTGAGGGTGGAAGATGCTTCCACTGGGGCCTCGGGCTTCTTGTGGCATTTGGTGGAGGGCAGGAGACACAGGCTCCACTGATACTGCCCTGTGGATGAATGAATTGGCCCTCACTTCAGTGTCCTGCTTGTGGAACACAGGACCCTAGCCCTGTCTGCCTTCCCTTTCCCCAGTCCTTTGGCCAGAGAGGACAGCTCTGTTTGTTTTGTCAATGCCTGTTGGCAGTTCTGGTTGCAGGGCTCTCTGTGCCCATTCTGGGGAATGTGGGAGATAAAAAGATAACCCAAGAGCCTCACCATGTTGTTTCCAAGTCCCAAGGTCTCTAGCCAGTCTGCCACCTTCTTTCCAGCTTTCAGGGTCCCTTTGTAGCATCTATTGAATTATGTCCACAGAGGGAGGATGTGGGAAAAGTGAGTCTATACCATCTTGTTCTGGAACTGGAAGTCCACTTCTGGGAGATTTTACCATCACAATATTTTCTCTATAAAACCAGGCAACATCATGGCCCCTAAGATGGCACTTTTGCTCATTGGTAGTCCACACAAACGGCAGCAGGGCTTTAGGCTATCAGAAGGTTCTGGTCATTGTGAGGGGTGTGAGAAGGCAAGCAAAGAAGAACTGGGAAGTAGAAAGAAAAACAAGAGAGGGAGTGGTCCAGAGGACCACAGGGCTATCAAGAGCCCACTGTATGCTTATGGGGAATAGGGAGCCCTGGCCCCACAGATCCCTCTGTCTGATGGGCCACAGAGTGCCAAGGACTATTACAGCACAGCATGGAAAATGCAAAGGCTCTCAGGTGTTGGGGACAGAGGGATGAGGAAAAGAGAACAGGATGTGGCAAGGAGAGGAGGAAAGGCTGAGTCGGGCCTCTGAGCTTCAGAATCTCATGCTTTCCTCTTGGACCTGGGGGCTGATGCTCCCCTCTGGAGGCTCCCAGGCTGCACACCCTCCTGAGACCCCTGCAAGTAAGAAAGGAAGGCAGAGCCAGACATGGGGCCTGGAGCAGCTGAGGGGGCAGGGTCCCCAGGTGGCACAGGAGGGAGTACCGCTTCTTGGGGTAGCAGGAGGCGGCCACTCTTCTCAGCTGTTCCCATCCCAGGGATAAAAATATCAGCTTGCAAAATCAGCTGCTAATCTTGTTGCTAGGTAGAGTTCAGCTCCTGAATTGCCATTTTGTGCTAAGTTTGGCTGAACAGCTTTTCTTGGGAATCAAAGACTCTCTGCCTGCAGGCTCTGGGTCCCTGGAGGAGGCCCAGGGAGGCAGGCATTCTGCTTATTGCCTTATTGGGTGAAGTGGGGGTAGTCTGGTTATTATTCCCCACCCCCACCCCTCCTCCAGCCAGCCAGCCATCAAAAACAGGCAGGCACATGTTCCGCCTGAACTGTAGAGGGGCATGTGTGACCCTGTGGAGGAGACCTGTGTCCTGGGCTGGCCAAGCTGCCTTTGACTCTCTGGGTTGGTCATGGCAGAGGTCCACACTTCACAGAGTCTCTGTGCAGACACAGCACAGGGGGTTAGGAGCTTCCTTCTGGGGAGGGACCAGGAACTGGCTGAGGTGGGCTGGGGCAGGGTAACATGGTGAATATTCTTAGGTCTCCGGGGACTGCAAACCCCAAGGAGTTGTGTGAGGAACCCGAGAGGGATGGGGAGGCACTGTTCTTGGGGTCAGGTCCTTAGGGGCCCTGCTGACATGGCCACAGATGGGGGAATCTTAATTGCTATAATTAAGACTCCAAAGCAGGTCTGTTGCCAAATCCTGGCAAAGAGCTGCAAGTGCCAGAGATGACAGGATATAGGGCTTGCTTGGCCAGGAGGGATCGTTCGCCCTTGAGCAGCCTCCTGGGGGGGTCATCATCCTTTTCCTTTGTGATTTTGTAGACCTTAGGAGTCTGGCACTTTGCTCCCTTGGCCCATCCTGGTGGGGAAGCAGGAAGTCAGAGAAGTTTCAAGGCCTTGGGACCTTGGGAGAGGCCTCAGCAGCAGCCAGCCACACAGCAGCAGCAGGTCCACACAACAGTGGCACCAATCAGACTTCCCCCAGCCTTCAGCCGCAACCCAGGGCCTCATTCATACCAAGGAGTCAGGGTGCCCCCTGGGGACCCATATGCAGATCTGCCAGCCACAATCTTCACCAGGGTCTTCTGTCTTCTCCTTTCTGGATCCTGTTATCAATGTCCCCTCCCCAGAAAGTCCACCAAGAGCCCCTCACCACTGCTCCCTAACAGTGCCTGCCAGAGGGTGCTGACGCTCCTGCCCCAAGCTTTTCCACCCTCCAAGTGCAGGAACATAGTAGGTTCCCTGCAATTTCTGATATCCCAAAGCCATGCCGTTCTCTACAGAGAGAGAACTTCCAATCCTTCCACGCTTCTAATACCCCCACCATCCCCATTCATGAAGAGGCCTCTTGCAACCAGCCAATGAAATTTGGGCTCCTGAGGAGCTGCCCATGTGTCCAAATGTTCAAATCCCAGTAGAAACTTAAGGTGGGCCCATCAGCAAGTGAGCCCCATGCCCAGCCCTAGTCTGGTCCAACCACAGGGGAGGCCAGGCAGGAAGTCACCCCAAGACACCTAAGCAGCTCCTCCTGTGCCAGGAGACAAGCTGAGTCCCACCACTCCCACCCTGGAGGAGACACCAGGGAGGCCCCAGGCCAAATGTTGCTTCCTCACCCACGATGTGTTGAGCTACCAGTGCTCCTGCCCTTTCATTAGGACTCCCATCTACTCTAAGAGAAGCGGGTGTGGGAGCTGCCATCTATCACTTATTTCCCTCTTATAATTGCTTTACCAGGATAAAGAGCCAGCAGCAACGTCTGAGCCTGAGGCCAAAACTGGGGAAAAGTTCATGAAAGAAGACCCTTTATTATCTAAAACTTGGCACTGGGGAGGAGAAGGAATCCTGAGCCTGGGGTACTTGTTTAACTTAGAACATGACCCTGGCAACGTGGGAGTCTGGCCCACAGCCATGGGAGGGTCCCTTTCCTAGAAGCAGGAAGTGAGGCTGCCAGGCCTGTCCCCCATCATAGGGCCTCCAGCTATTCTTTTTGTTTGCTTGTTTCAATAGCTTTATTGAGGTGTAATTCATATAGCATAAAATTCACCTTTTTAAAGTGTACAATTTCAGTGATTTTAATATATTCACAAAGTTATGCAGCCATCACGCTAAGTTTAGGACATTTTTATCACCCCCAAAAGAAACCTCATACCCACCGGCAGTTGCTCCTCATTCCTGCTACACACCCTTAAGCCTAAGTAACCACTAATATACTTTCTGTCTTTATAAATTTGCCTGTTTCGTGGAACAAAGTTGGACTCCTACCTCATACCATACATAAAAATTACTCAGAAAATGATCAAAAACCTAAACATAAGAGCTAAAATAACAAAACTCTTAGAAGAAAACATAGAGGTAAATCTTCATGATTTTGGATTTGATGATGGCTTCTTAGGTATGACACCAAAGCACAAGCAACAAAAGAAAAAAAATAAATGGACTTTATTAAAGTTAAAAACTTCCATGCATCAAAAGACATTATCAAGAAAGTGAAAATACCACCTACAGAATAGAAGAAAGTATTTACAAATCATCTATCTAATAAAGCTTATCCAGAATAGAGAAAGGGAACGCTGACAACTCAACAACAAAAAGACAAACAATCCAATCAAAATATGGGCAAAGGACTCAGACATTTCTCTAAAGTAGATATACAAACTGCCAATAAGCACATAAAAATAGACTCAGTATCATTAGTTAATAGGAATGCAAAAACCACTATAAGATATACCTCACACATGACAGAATGGTTGTACTTAGGAAAGAATTAAGTATTAAGGAGACCGTGGAGAAACTGAGGACCTCATACGTTACTGGTGGGAATGTATAATGGTGCAGCTGCTATGGAAAACAGTTTGGTGGTTCCTCAAAGGTTAAACATAGAATTACCACTCGTAGGTATATTCCTAAAATAATTGAAAACAGGACTCAAACAGATACTTATGTGCCGTTGTTCACTGGAGCATTACTTGCAACAGCCAAAAGTAGGAAAGAACCCCAACATTCACCAGCTGATGGAGGAATAAACAAAATGTGATATTTACACAGACAGTGAAATATCATTCAGTCTTAACAAGGCATCAAGTTCTGATACATGCTGCAATACCGATGAACCTTGAAAGCATTATGCTAAGAGAAATAAGCCAAACACAAAAGGACAAATAATGTGTGATTCCACTTACCTGAAATATCTAGAATAGGTCAGTTCACAGAAACAGAAAGGGGAGTTATTACTTAATGGCTATAGATTATAAGGGATTATAGGGAAGTTATCACTTAAGGGCTATAGAATCTCTGGGATAATAAAGAAGGTTTGGAAATAGATAGTGGTGATGGTTGCACAACATTGCGTGAATGTGCTTAATGTCACTGAATTATACACTTAAAAATTGTTAAAATCACAAATCTTTATATATATATATACATGCACAATTCTCTTTATGTATATATACACACACACGTATATATGCACAATTTTTATTTATTTATTTATTTATTTTTCAGACAGAGTTTCGGTCTTGTTACCCAGACTGAGGCAGGAGAATTGCCTGAACCCAGGAGGCGGAGGTTGTGGTGAGCCGAGATCGTGCCCAGGAAAGCATCAAGCACACATCCTGTCCATCCTGAATGGGTTGTATTTCTTTTCTTTTCTTTTCTTTTTTTTTTTTTTTTTTGAGACGGAGTTTCGCTCTTGTTACCCAGGCAGGAGTGCAATGGTGCGATCTCGGCTCACTGCAACCTCCGCCTCCTGGGTTCAGGCAATTCTCCTGCCTCAGCCTCCTGAGTAGCTGGGATTACAGGCACGCACCACCATGCCCAGCTATTTTTTTTGTATTTTTAGTAGAGACGGGGTTTCACCATGTTGATCAGGATGGTCTCGATCTCTTGACCTTGTGATCCACCCGCCTTGGCCTCCCAAAGTGCTGGGATTACAGGCTTGAGCCACCATGCCCGACCAATTTTTAAAAAAACATCTATATGTTTTCTAAGCATTTTGCCTCCAAGGGATTAAAAAAATTGATTGGACAAGCTAATTAACCTCTTTAAGCCTCATTTTCCACATCTGTAAAATGAGAATACCTAGCCTATAAGCTTGTTGTAAAAATCAAATGACATAATACATGTAACCTCTTAGCACAAAGTTTGGCACATAGTAAGAGCTGAATATGGGGGAGCTGTGAATTATTTTCATGAGTTCACTCTACTCTGTCTAGAAACACATTCAATTTGGTGTCCTTTATAAAATTACCCTTCCTTGAGTTTCCATTTATAGCTATAATGGAATGTTTGGAGCAGATCCTGGACCCCACTGAGAACAACTAGAAAATCCAGATGAAAAAAAATTAGTTTGAAGGCACTGGACATCTGCAGATAACCAGGGCTTAAGGACCCAAGTTTCCAAATCAAAGAGAATTGGAGAGAGATGAGCTGATACTGTGCACATCACTTACCCCTCCAGGTGGTGACCAATTCTTTGAGAGGCTAGGAATCTGAGCATAGGGATATTACTGTTAAGAGGCAGAGAAGCCTGCAGATCTTTCAGCAATTTCATGGAGAAGAGATTAAAAAATTAATTATAGAGCTCACAAGATAGCCAGGACTCAAGAGGCCAGGAGCCCCACACTCAGAGGTTTCCCTTGAAGCACTTGCCCATATATTAAATACACATGGTAAGAAACTAAGGAGCTAATGAGAAAGCCAGTGAAAAGGTTTTCAATAACCTCATGGTTATGAAGAGACAAAAACGGGAGTTCAGGATCCCACCTGGGGGTCTCGGTAGGGCAACACCCTAGGGGTTGGTATGAACCAAAAATAGAATGAGACGTAAAAGGACTGCAATCCTGCCTCTTGCTGCTTTGGATGAAGGTAGTCTGCTCACACTCTAGCTGACCCAAGGATAAGGTGAATGGTGTCTGAAGGAAGTTAATAGAACTTCTATAATTTGTGGCACACAATGTCCAACCTTCTATTAAAAATTACTAAGCATACCAAGAAAAAAATAATGGGCAAAATCCCCAGGTGATAGATATTAGAGGTATGAGAAACACACTTTAAAATAACTACTAATATTTTAAAGAAAACATAATAAGATAGAGAATTTCACTAAAGAAAAAAATATGGCCGGGCGCAGTGGCTCAAGCCTGTAATCCCAGCACTTTGGGAGGCCAAGGCGGGTGGATCACAAGGTCGAGAGATCGAGACCAACCTGGTCAACATGGTGAAACCCCGTCTCTACTAAAAATACAAAAATTAGCAGGGCATGGTGGCACGTGCCTGTAATCCCAGCTACTCAGGAGGCTGAGGCAGGAGAATTGCCTGAACCCAGGAGGCGGAGGTTGCGGTGAGCCGAGATCGCGCCATTGCACTCCAGCCTGGGTAACGAGAGTGAAACTCTGTCTCAAAAAAGAAAAAAATATATAAATCTCAGAGTTGAAGACACTAACTGATATTTAGAATACAACAGATGGGTATAAGAATGGATGGAACACAACAGGAGAAAGGACTAATGGAAGTAGACTGATAGGATTAGTAGAAATAGAAGAGGATTAGTAGAAGATAGGACAGCAGAAAATATTAAGACTGATTCGCAAAGATTTTTTAAAATATGAAAAATAGAGAAAAGAGTATAAGAGATATGTGGAACATGTTGAAAAGTTCTAAAATATGTACAACTGAAGACCCAGAAGGAGAAAAGACAGGTGATGGAGCAAAGCAATATTAGAGTATGAACATTTTAGAAACAAATTGATGCCATCAACCCACAAACTCAAGATACTCAGTAACCCCAAGCAGGCTAAATACAAAGACCATCTTAAATGTTACAAGAAGCCAGAGGAAAATAGAGTAACCAAAGGAGTAACAATCAGACTGATGACAGATTTTCATGCAAATTATTGGAGTCAGAAGGAAATAAATGATATTTTTAAACTGCTGGAAAAAATCACTGTCAACGTGGAATTCTACAAAATTCTACAGCCAAAATATTCTTCAAAAATAAAGGTAAAATTAAGATATTTTTAGGAAAAAAAATTTTTTAACGTGTACAGAGAGTTCTTCTGGAATCTTGTCATCAAGGGTAACCACTAAAAGAATAATAAAATGATCTCAACAGTAAGTAATAAAATAATAGCAAATAAATACATAACTAACAGAATGATAGGTTTGGAGAATGGAATAATAGAAAGTGTTTAATCCAAATAAAAAGCAAAAAAGAAGGGGAAAAGGAATATAAAACAGGTGAGACAAATAGAAGGAAATGCCCATGGTAGGTATAAACTAAAATATATCAGAAAACACATTTTAAATGTAAATGGACTAAATACTCCAAATAAAAGACTAAGATAGATTGAAATGAAAACAAAATAAAACAACAAAATTAAACCTATGTTGTTTAAGCTATATATATATATATATATATATATATATATATATATATATGTGCATGTATATATATATATAACTACAAGAGACATATCTTAAGTATAAAGATTCAGAGAAGTTGAAGGTAAAGGAATGGAAAAAAAACCATGTGTATGTCGTGGGGCCACTCTTAGCCTTGATGATTCACTAGCAGGACTCACTGGCCTCACAAGAGCTGTTATACTCATGATGACAGTTTCTTAAAGCAGGAGGTTACAGATTAAAATCACCTAATGGAAAAGGCACATGAGCAAAGTCCAGGGGAAAGTGAGCACAAGCATCCAAATGTCCCCTCCCAGTGAAGCTGCCTGGAATATGCTTAATTCTACCAGCAACTCTGCACAATTACATATTAAATACTGCCAATCAAGGAGGCTCAGTTGCACCTCAATGTCCAGAGGTTTTATGGAGTATTGGTAACATAGGCAGGAATTGTCTGTGTGACTGACTTTAGCTGCTCAGTCTATAGCCCATAAGAGGCCAAAGTGATACATCATAGCACTGGGCCTCAGGCATGTGCCACAGAAGTCACAGCATAAGCTATCTGGCCATACTGGTTTCTAGGACTGCCACAACAAAATGCCAAAGACTGGGGGGCTTAAACAACAGGAATTTATTTTATCACAGTTCTGGAGGCTGGAAGTCCAAGACCAAATGTCATCAGGGTTGGTTCCTCCTGAGGCCTCTCTATTGGGTTGCAGGTGGCTGTCTTCTTACTGTGTCTGCACATGGTTTACAGATGCATCATTATTTACAGATGACATCATTGTGTGCATCAAATATCCAAAGGAATTTCAGGCAACTTCTTAGAATTAATATGTGAAATTGGCAAGGCTGTGGCTTTTTGCTCTTGGCTTTTGGCTCTTTGCTCTGAGTGTCTGTATGTCCTAGTCTCTTCTTAGAAAGGACATCTGTCAGATTGGATTTAGGCTCACCCTAGGGCCTTAATTATCTCTTAACTTAATTCATTTAACTTAATTATCTCTCTCTTTTTTTTTTTTTTTTTGAGACAGAGTCTCACTCTGTCACCCAGGCTGGAGTGCAATGGTGTAATCCTGGGTCACTGCAACCTCCACCTCCTGGGTTGAAGCAATTCTCCTGCCTTAACCTCCAGAGTAGCTGGGATTATAGGCACCCACCACCACACCCAGCTAATTTTTGTATTTTTAGTAGAAATGGGGATTCACCATGTTGGTCAGGCTTGTCTCGAACTCCTGACCTCAGGTGATCCACCTACCTCAGCCTCCCAAAGCACTGGGATTACAGGCGTGACTAATTATCTCCTTAATGGCCCTATCCCCACATACAGTCACATTCTAAGGTGCTGGGAGTTAGGTTTCACCCTATGAGTTTTGGGCAAAATTCAGTCCGTAATACTGGTTAATGGATACAGCATGGCCCAAGGTCTCAGGCAAACAAAAACACTCAGGCAGGATATTCCAAGAGTTGCCTCTCTAGAGCCTGCCAAGGGCAAGTCCATTCTTGGCATGGGCAGGGCTTGGACCAACCAAGCCCGATGAATTAACCTTTTTCTGCACACCAGGCAAGCACTAATCAAAAGAAAGTTAATGCAGCTGTACTATCACTAAATGAAATAGACATTGATAAAATAGGACAACTATAGAGAAAGGGGGACAGAAAGTGATAAAAAAGGTGGACTTGCCAAAAATATATAATGTAAAATTCTGTATGAAGTGCACGTAATTTCATATAAAGTAAAAACTGACAATGCTAAAAGGAGAAAGAAAAATTGGCAACCTCAGTGGAAGACTTTAACCCTCCTCCTATAATAAATAAGAGAACAAGCAGACAAAAAACTCAGCAAGTAGAATACCTGACTAACATGATGAACAAACTTGACATATTTGACAGCTGTAGAATGCCATACCCAATCATGACAGCACACGCACGCTTTTCTGATGCATATGGAACATTACAAGAATTGATCATATGGTTGAGCCATAAGTTTCAACACATTTTCAAAAGATTAGAATTATTCAGATCATGTCCTAGGAATAGAAAGGAGCTTTCTTATTCTGTTAAAAAGTATCTATAAAAAACCTTCTTAATGATGAAATATTTAAAAGCTTCCCCCTGAGATTTGGCATGAGCTGAGGATACCCACAATACTACTCGACATTGTCCTGGAGGACCCAGCCAGCGCAAAAGGCAAGGCGAGCAGACCTAAAGGGAGGAAAGGAAGAAAGAAAAGTCATTATTTACAGATGACATCATTGTGTGCATCAAATATCCAAAGGAATTTCAGGCAACTTCTTAGAATTAATATGTGAAATTGGCAAGGCTGTTGGCTACAGTGTTGCTGTGGATGGAATTATGTCTTCCCAAAATTCCTATGTTGAAGCCCTAACCCCTGATGTGATTCAGTTGAGAGATGGGGCTTTTAGGAAGCAATTGAGGTTAAATGAGGTCATATGGGTGGCATCCTAATCTGATAGGATTGGTGGCCTTCTAAGAAAAGGAAGAAAGATCTTTCTCTCCCATACACAGGAGTGGGTGGACATAGCCAGATGAGAGCCCTCTGCAAGCCAGGAAGAGGGCCCTCACCAGAACCCAGCCATTCCAGCACAGTGATCCTGAACTTCCAGCCTCTAGAACTGTGGGAACACTAATCTCTGCTGTTTAAACCACCCAGTCTATGGCATTTTATTATAGTAGCCCAAGCTAACTAGTACAAATGTCAATATTTTAAAAATTGTGCTTATATGTATCAGCAACAAACAATAAAAAATGAGATATAAAAATTATCATTTATTGGCCAGGCATGGTGGCTCACACCTGTAAGTCAGCACTTTGGGAAGCCAAAGTGTGTTGAACACCTGAGGTCAGGAGTTAAAAACCAGCCTGTCCAACATGGCAAAACCCCATCTCTATTAAAAACACAAAAATTAACCAGGCATGGTGGCAGGCACCTGTGATCCCAGCTACTTGGGAGGCTGAGGCACAAGAATCACTTGAACCTGAGAGGTGGAGGTTGCAGTGAGCCAAGATCACACCAGTGCACTTCAGCCTGGGCGACAGAGTGAGACTCTGTCTCAAAAAAAAAAAAAAAAAAAAGATGATAATAGCATTCAAAACCAACGAATACCTAGTAGTAAATCTAACAAAAGATATGCAAAACCTTTACACAGGAAATTATTCATCTAAATAAGCGGAAGGATATATTGCATATTTGTGGATTGCAAGACGCAATATTGAAATAATTTTGATTCTTTGGAATCTGAGCTATAGTTTTAATGCACACACATCCCACCTCCAAATTCTAGAAGTGTTTTGATGCGGGGTGTGTGTGTGTGTGTGTGTGTGTGTGTGTGTGTGTGTGTGTGTGAATGATATACTGACTCTAAAATCTACTTGAAATTGCAAAAAAACAAGAATAGGTAAGATAAATTTGAAGAAGGAGAAGGAAGAGGAGGTAGAAGAGGAAGAAGAAAACAAGGATGAGAAGGGGAGGGGGAGCAACATCAAAGCTGAAGGGCTTATACTACCATGCATCTAGACTCACTGTAAAACTGCAGGAATTATACAGTGTGACCTCGGTCAAGGATTGACAAATAGACTAATGGAATGAGTCAGAGTCCAGAAACACTTTCTATATAATGGGAAAAGAATGTTTTCTAAAAATTATTGTTGAGTGAATTGAATACAGATATATATGGAAAGAAAATCTTGATGCCTACTTTATAACACAAACACCGCCCCCCCCTTAATTCATAAGGATTGTAGAACTAAATCTAAGAAATAGACAATAAAGCTGTAGGAAAATTAACCATAGGATATTATCTTTATGACCTTGGAAGTAGATAGTAATTTCTTAAATAGTATGTAAAAAGCACAAATGCCATTGAGAAAAAAAAATGTAATCAGATTGAAATTAAAAACATATTTGTCACCATTAATAATGTGAAACAGGATGAAAAGATAAGTCACAGAGTAGGAAAATATATTTGCAGTGTATATATCTGACAAAGAACTCCTATCTAGAATATATAAAAGCTTCCACAGGTTGGGTGTGGTGGCTTATGCTTGTAATCGTAGCACTTTGGGTGCCTGAGGTGGGAGGATGGCTTGAACCCAGGAGTTTGAAACCAGCCTGGGCCACAGGGTGAGACCTCATCTCTACCAAAAATAATAGTAATAAAAATAACCAGAACTGGTGGTGCACACCTGTAGTCCCAGCTACTTGGGAGGCTGAGATGGGAGGAGTGCTTAACCCCAGGAGGTGGAGGCTGTAGTGAACTGTGACGGCACCACTACACCCTATCCTGAATGCTGCCATTCAATCAAGAAGCTGCCAGTCAGTCCCTCCTTTTATTGATCATTCTCCAGCCTGTGCCTTGAGTGAGCCTCTGTCTCAAGAAAAACATGGAAGGGAAGGGAAGCAGGAAAGGAAGAGAGAGAGAGAGAACTTCTACAATCAATAAGAAAAAGACAACCCAGTAGAAAAATATGGAAAAATCATGGACTACATTGCACAAAAAGGAATATATCCAAATGGTCCAAAAACCCATGAAAAGGCACTCACCCTTATGAGCACCTCATAAGTCACCGGGGAATGTAAGTCAGCACACTTTGAAATCCTGTGGCAGTGTCCATTAAAAGCAAGCACCGCCATACCCAATGACCCAGAAATTCCACGCCTAGATATTTGCTGAACAGAAATGGATGCATAAGTTCACCAGGATATGAACGAGGATGTTCGTCATAGCATTATTCATAACGGCTGAGAACTGAAAGCCACCCTGGTGTTCATTAACAGTGGAATGGAGATGTAAATCATGGTATATTCACATGATTGAGACTAGGCCGCGACCAAAAAAGTTGCTATTGCTACATACAGAAACATTTTTAAACATCACAAACGTAACATTTGGGGGTTTTCCCAGACACGAAGGAGGAGCTACTTCATAATTCTATGTATTTAAACCTCAAAACCAGGGTCTACTAATCTATGTTGGCAGAGATTGAGACAGTGGTACCACTGTGGGAGGCGGGAGGACACAAGGTATGCAGATATTGTTCCTTTTCTTAATTGAAGTGCAGAGTGAAAGTGGAAATTTACTGAATCTGTTTACTTGTAATCTGTGCACTTTTCTGTTTACATTCTACCTCATTAAGAAACCATTATGGAAGTCATCTTCCTTCTGTACCCTTGCTCCATTCTGTTGCCCTCTTCCTTCTTCATGCCCTCACAGAGCTGCTGCTTTTCTGTTTGCTTGTTTTATTTTGAAGTAACCTTAAATGTACAGAAAGTTGCAAATAGTATAAAGAGCTCCTATATACTATCCAACCAAATTCCCCAGTTGTTAACATTTTACTACATTTGACAGTATCAGTCTTTCCCTACATGCACGAATATTTTTTCCTGGATCATTTGGTAACAAGTTGTAGATGTTATTCTTCATCATTCAGTTATGCCCTTGTGCAAAACAAGGGTCCTTTCCTCTATGAACACGGTACGACCATCAAAATTAGGAAATTAATCTTTATCTGATATTACCCTTGAATCCACAGATCTAGTCAAAGTTTGCCTATGATATGACTGCCTTAGGAAGATCATCAATTGTGTATTCTTCCTATGGTATTTGTATCAGGCGGCTCACAATGCTGACTTGTCCCACTCCTCTGTTTCATGGTTAAGATGGTGTCTGCTGGATCTCTCCATGTAGCGCTCCTCAGTCCTTGTAGATCTGTGTTTCCATCTGGTATTATTTTCCTTGCCCTGGAGGATATCCATAGCTTTGGCCATATTACAGATCTTCTGTCAATGAATTCTCTCAGTCTTGTCTAAACGTCTTCATTTCAACTTTGTTTTAAAGGATATTTTTGCTAGTAAGTATCTTTTTGGTTGAAGCTTTTTTTTGCTTTCAGCACTTTGATGATGTCATTCAATTGTTTCTGCCTCCATTGTTACTGGTGAGAAGTTGGTAATGATTCTTATATTTGTTCCCCTATTAGTAATGTTACACCTCCCAGCAAACCCAGCCGCTTTCAGAATTTTCTTAGGTTTTCAGAACTGTGTGTCTGAGTATTGTTATTTTTCTGTTTGTCCTGATTTGAGTTTTTTGAGACTACTGAATATGTAAATTGAGGTTTTTCGTCAAATTTGGGATGTTTTTGGCCATTATTTCTTCACATATTTGTGCTGCCTCAATTTTACACCTTTCTCTTTGAGGCTCTGATTACGTATGTGTTAGATCATGTGATACTATTCCACAGGGTTCTCAGGATTTGTTCACTTTTCTTCAGCCTTTTTTCTTTGTGATCTTCAGATAGTTTATTGATCTGTCTTCATGTTTATCAACTCTTCTACTACCTCTGATCTGCTATTAAACCTTGCAGTGAATTTTTCATTTCAATTATACTTTTTAGTTTTAAAATTTGCATCTGGATACCATTTTGGGGCTGAGATTTCCTATATACTCACTGATTAAGACCATATCTTACTTTAATTATTTGGACATATTTATAATAGCTACATTAAAGTCTGCTAAGCTCACCATCTGGGTCATTTAAGATTGAGTTGCTGTTCTATAGTCTGCTTTATTCTTGCCTGGGTATTAAGTTTTCCTATTTCCTTATATACCTGATGGGTATTAAAAAAAAAAAAACTAAATATTGGACTTTGTGGCTAATATACTGTGAAACTCAAAATTATGTTAACTTCCTCTGAAGAATGTTGATTATTATTTTAGTGGGCAATCTAATTAGCAGGTGACTTTGAACTTCCTTACTTGGGGTTCATGTTTTGTTACTGCAGATGCACAGAAGATCCAAGATGTTTCCTAAGCCTCTGTAATTTGGCATGACTCAGTTCTTTCCTGTGTATGTGCAGCTTAGTTGTCAGTCAAGGATTTGCAGAGCTCCTGTGTGGGACCTCTGTGTGCACAGCTCCCTCGTCTGACGCTTAGCTCCACACATGCCCGCTGCTCCCGCTGCTCCTCGCCATCATCTCCACCTCTTCTGCTCCACATGACCTCCGTGCCCTGCTCAGACTCCAGTGCCGTGTGCCACGGTCAGAGAACTGTAGGGGAGCGTGAAGCGACTGCAGGGCTTACCTCCCGTGTCCCTTCCTGCAGGGATCTGAGTCTTGCACTCCTTGAAAACGGTTGCCTCATGTACTTTGTCCAGATGCATAGTTATTTCTGGTAGGAGGGCTACTCTGGAAAAATGCCTAGAAGTGGCAGTCACAAGTGATTTTGGCTGCAGAAGGTGATGCTTGTTTCCAATTTGGTTGTCCATGCCCTTCTTGACCTACTCCAAACTAGCCTCTGGCATTTCTCTGCCTGGAGACTTGACCCCATTTCCATGACACTCTTCTCTCCTGGATCTACCCCTGCCCCTTTGCTTGCTCTTTCTTTGTCTCTCTAATTACCCCTTCCTCAAACCGTCTCCTTGATGCCACATCCCCTTATGAGATGCCACATCCCCCTAGAGACCCCTTATGCGCCCTTTTCTCTCCTCCTGTGGCACTCACTAGGCTGCCATTCAGTCCCTCCTTTTATTGATCATTCTCCAGCCTGTGCCTTCAATTCTTCTCTTCATCCTGGCCTCTAGGCCATATTTTTACTGATACTGCAGGTAGTGGATATTTAGGAGGCCCTTAAACACTACACTCCCTAACTGGAATTTAATATTTTTTCCCCAAATCGGTTCCTCTTTTTCATTTTCCTTTTATCTTGCCACCTACGCTAGAAGAGTAGGAGAGGCCCATGCAGCCCCAGTTCCTCTGCTACTCACCTCTCACTTGCAGTGGGCCACCAAGTCCTGATTCTGAGATGGTATTCCAAATGAACCCCTTCTAGCCCTTGCCAATACATGAAAGCTCCGGTTAACATGGATAGTGGCCACAAAGGCAAGGTTGCTACACGTGGAGTTTTCAGGGTGTGGAAAATAGTAGTTAGGCCTGGCCCCCTGCAATTTCTCTTTGGGGTCAGGAGGAAGTGTGGTGGGAGGGGGAAGAGAAGAGGGTTTAGAAGATTCCTGGGAGCCTATGGAGGGGACCGGGACCCACCCAGTTCCTGTAGAGACCCACAATCCTGACAGGAGGCTCTGAGGGAGAGTCACTGGGTAGAAACCTAACTGGGTGGGAGGCAGGAGCTGTCCATTGTCCTCCAGGCCCCAGGGGCTGGGGTGGCATAAGGGGCACCCCAACCTGGCGGCTGACTCCATAATCAGGGCTACTTCGGGCTCTGCCTGAGTCTGCTGGCTGTCATGCGGCTGGCCCCTGTGAGGGTCTGGGCCCACTGGCCAGCCTGCTGAGACCCCAGCTGAAGTCCTCCCTCTAGGCGTGTGGCAGATTCCCTGGCCAGGGACATTCAGACAGGGGCTACAGAAAAAAAAAGACCAAGGCCACAGCCCAACCAGCTGTAACCACTTGAAGGGCACCATGTGTCCATATACTTCGTGGGCCATTTGTCCTTGCCTCCCTGGGAGTACCCTCTTGTGACAATTCTGTATCAGAGTCCCTAAGTCTCAGTGATCTGCCAGGCTGGGGATGTGAAGGTAAGACATGGGGACAGGGACTGGCGAAGGGGGCAGGAGGGCTGTGTTCATTGGGCCAAGCTTCTGTGGAGGCTACAGAGGAGTGCCAAGTGCCTGCAGGAACCCAGCAGGGCAAACATGCCCCTGGCAGGAGCCCAGCCAGGCTGGGGCCACTCCATGCTAGGGGCCTTAGGCTTCACCACCATCCCCTCCTCCTTCCACTGGCTCTGCCAGGGTTACCAGGACTCCAGGACCAAGAGAGCATGCAGCAACTGCGGGGCAAGTTTCAGAGCAGGAGACCCTGAACTCCAGGCAGTGGGGGTCATCTCCAAGAAAGGGCCCAAAGGGCAGCGCCTGCTTCAGAGTCAACCGAGGGGAATCCCTGAAGGGCAGAGGGAGTGTGTACGACACTCTCCAGTGGGAAGAAATGCAGCTTTAAGATGTGCTGCCTCCCACTCCATTCTACCCACACCAGCATTTCTGGTGGGGGAGGCAGTGAAACTCAGAGGGTAGGAGTCGTCTCTCTGGGGGGAAGGCCCCATGAGCTGCGAGTGCTGTTTGCATCATCTTGACCCCTGTACAATTAGAACAGAGATGCATTTGCAGGTGGTTTCTTGCCACCTCCAGGTCTGGCCAGGACCCGGGGTAGAGAGAGGCATCCTGGCATAGAGCTGGTGATGGCAGGCCTTGGATGCCAGCCGGCCTCCTCCCTCCTCCCCTACTGCTGCTGTATGTCTTCAGGCAAGTTACTTAACCATTCAGGGCTCCAGTGTCCTCATTTGCAAAGTGCTGCTGGTAATAACATGTCTGGCATACAGGAAGCACTCAAGAAATGCTGGCTCTGACTGTAATCGCCCTGGCTATTTTCTGCTTGCTGTTGCCTGACACCTGTAAGTATGTCCATGCGTGTAGCTTTCCATAATTACGGTGGCTGTGTACAAACTGCATTATATTTGGCGTCCCCCACGCAGGAGGCTCGGTATCCACGGAGCTCTCTCCCTTCCCACTTGTCACGTGGCCCCACATCTCCATCCTCTCGCTCCGTTGTTTCTGCCAGGCCAGTCCCCTGCGGGGGGCGATTTGGGTTGTTTCCAGTTTTCTCAGATATAAATAGCACTGCTGTGCATATCTTTATTACAAATTCCTTCTTTCCTCTGAAACCCTGAATAACTGAGCCCACAGGGCATCCAGTACCCAGCGCAGGCTGTCTTACAAAACCCACGGCATTTCCTGGCCTACTCCACCGGCACTGCATCGGGCCCTGCAGATGGGCCCCAGGGAGGGGAGAAATCCACGTGGCCCTCGTTCTGCAGTGCTCAGAGCTGCCGGCGGCCTCAGCACTGGCTCTTCTTGGAACTGCACGGACGCTTGACATCATCCAAGTTCACAGGCATGGGAGAAAACTAAGCAAAAACGAAAGAGAAAAACATACCACCAGTGTTTCTGAACTTACTATGCCCTTCAATGTAGAAAGATCTTCTTGGTGTCCGGGGCTGAGAGAGGCTGAAGCCCTGGGTGGCTGCAGAGCGGGGCCTGGCAGTGGAGAGGCCCAGCCTCATTTTCCTGTCAGGGTTTCCTCTGCTCTCCCACCTTTTTTAAAAAAAATTTTTGAGACAGAGTCTCATTCTGTAGCCAAGGCTGGAGTGCAGTGGTGTCATCTCGGCTCACTGCAACCTCTGTCTCCCAGATTCAAGTGATTCTCCTGCCTCAGCCTCCCGAGTAGCTGGGATTACAGGCGCCTGCCACCATGCCTGACTAATGTTTCTATTTTTAGTAAAGACAGGGTTTCACCATATTGGCTAGGCTTGTCCCAAACACCTGACCTCAGGTGATCTGCCCACCTTGGCCTCCCACAGGGCTGAGGTTATAGGCATGAGCCACTGCACCCACCCTTAAAAAAAAAAAAAGTAGTACAGATATAATAAGTGAATACGTTCTTTTTCTTTTCTTTTCTTCTGAGTCAGGGTCTGGCTCTGTTGCCCAAACTGGGGTGCAGTGGTACCATAGTGTGATCTTGGCTCACTGCAACCTCCACCCACCGGGTTCAAGTGATTCTCTGACTCAGCCTCCCAAGTAACTGGGACTACAGGCAAGTGCCACTGAGACAGCTTCAACTTCCCGGGCTCAAGTGATGCTCCCTGCTCAGCCTCCCAAAGTGCTGGGTTTTCAGGTGTGAGCCACAATGCCTGGCCATGAATACATTCTTAATGTGCAAGGTTTGCCACAGTTTTTACGTATATTCTGTGATTTTTTAAAAACTGTTTTGAGGTCAATATGAGTAACTCATATTTTCCCAGAAAAATCCCATTTCAACTCCTTCCCTCCCTCCCTTCCTTCTTTCCTTCCTCTTCCTTCCTTCTTCCTTCCTTCTTCTCTCTCTCTCTTTCTTTCTCTGTTTCTTTCTCCTTTTTTTCTTTTTGATGGAGCCTCACTCTGTTGCCCAGGCTGGAGTGCAATGGCATGAGCTAAGCTCATTGCAACTTCCACCCACCAGGTTCAAGCCATTCTCCTGCCTCAGCCTCCTGAGTAGCTGGGACTACAGGCATGTACCAATATGAACAGATAATTTTTGTACTTTTAGTAGAGATGGGGTTTCACCAGATTGGCCAGGCTAGTCTCAAATTCTTGACCTCAGGTGATCTGTCCACCTCAGCTTTCCAAAGTGCTGGGATTACAGGCATGAGTCACCTTGCTTGGCCCGTTTTCTACTCACTAGCAAGATGTTGTACAGAGGATTCTTTTATAATCTTTATCTCTTTATGTTGCCTCTTTTGTACCTATTTTTCGGCTTATTTTTTGTTGCTGACCAGACTTGTAAAATTTGTCTATTTTACTCTTCAACTTTTTTTTTTTTTTTTTTTCAAAGAACTAGCTTTTGTATTATTGATTAGCTATGGTTTGTTTTTCTTTCATTAATTTCTGTTTGGCATTATCACGCTCATCCTTTCACCTTTTTTGGGGTTGTTTTGCTCTTCTTGTCTGGCTTCTTGAGTGGTCAGCCTTAGTTTATTTTCAGTCTTGTCTGCTTTCTGATAAGGGCACGAGGCCTGTGACATCTCCTCAGAGCATGGCTTTGGCCAGGCTTATAACCCAGAGATCACGCCACTGCACTCTAGCCTGGGTGTGTTAGATTCTAAGTTTCATTTCTGTAGTCTCCACATTCTGTCACGTAAATTTCCCGCTGAGTGGATTGATTTGGCTTTCCTTTAGTTATTTCTTTTTAATTTTATTGCAGTGATTCCTGCTTTTGCAGATTTTTTTTTTTCAATTTCCTTTGTCTCCTAGTGCTTGGTCTATTGCTAAGGCTCTTCCATGTGACTGAAAAAAAGTATATTCTCCATATGGCATATCAACATACATTTCATGTCATTTTAAAGTTGAGGTATACTTTACATACAAAATTTTCATGGAACTTACATATAAATTACATTTACATAAAACACACTAATTTTAAGGGTACAGTTTGCCAGGTTTTTGACAAAAGTATACCCTTGTGTAGGCACAGCAAATACACAGAACATTTTAACATCCCGGAAAATTCCCTTGGGCTCCTCCAAGTCAATCCCAGCACCACCCCAACCCTCTAGATTGGTTCTAGAATGTGTAGAAATGGAATTATGCAGTGTGTATTCTTTATGTCTGTTTTCTTTTGTTCTACCTCATGTCTGAGTGATTCATTCATGTTGTTGAACGTACTAATAGTTACTCTTTTTAATTTACATACACCAATTTGTTTACCTGCATTCCTGTTTATGGACATTAACACATTGCTTCCAGTTTCACCTGCTGTGAATAGAGCTATTATGAATGCTCTTGTACAAGTCTCCTTCTTTCTTTTTCTTTTTTGTTTTTTTTGAGACAGCCTGGCTCTGTCACTGAGGCTGGAGTGCAGTGGTGCAATCTTGACTCATTGCAACCTCCACCTCCCAAGTTCAAGCAATTTTCATGCAGCCTCTTCTAGTAGCTGGGATTCCAGGCATGTGCCACCACGCCAGGCTAATTTTTGTATTTTTAGTAGAGATAGGCTTTCACCATGTTGACCAGGCTGGTCTCAAACTCCTGACCTCAAGTTATCTGCTCACCTCAGCCTCCCAAATTGTTGAGATTACAGACATGAGCCACTGCACCTGACCTCTTTTTTTTTTCCCGACATATGTTTTTTACTTTTGGGGAGTAAATACCTAAGAGGAGTTGCCGGGTCAGAAGGAAGGTATTTGTCTAGCTTTATAATAAACTGCCAAACAGTTCTCCAAAGTGGCTGTCTCGTATTTATACACATTCTCTTTTATAGTGTTTTGCATCTGTCAACAATAGTAATCCTAACCACAATTAGATATTAGCTCCTATCACAAAGCAGGACCCAGAAACAGCTGCCTTGTGCTCCCTGGACTTTGGTTCCTTAGCAGTGAGGGCTGCAGAATGAGTGAGACACTGCATGGATGAGGTGACAAAAACCACACTTTCCCCAGTATCCTTCTCCACGTCTTCAGTTACAGACACCCCACAGCCCAGCCTCCCTTGCAGCTAAATGAAGTCATGTGATTCAGCTGTCAGTGGGGTCATGTGGCAGAAAGTTGACTGGTGCCCACCATTTCCCCTCCCTTTCTCTATCCTGCTGCTGGGAACATAGATGTGATGGCTAAATCTCCATGTCAGAACTCCAGGGAGAGGACCAACCCCAGATGCTGGAACAGAGAGCTGCAGGCAGCCTGGTTCCTGAGGGCTTCGTGACCACCCCAGGTGCCACCCCTGATGCTTAGGGGAAAGGCACAATGTCTGCCTTGCATTAGCCGTGGCTGGTGCACACAGGTCTGTGTCCACGCTGGGAACTCCAGGCTGGCAGCCAGGCCTCCCACTTTAGCACAGCCTTTGTGCCTGCAGGTAGAGGAAACACAGGGTGGGATTGAAGGGGCCTGAGTTCAGAGTCCTCTGACACATGCGAGGAGGCCATTTCCATGATAAGTCTCTGGTGTCTGCTGTAGGGAAGGAGGATCTGGGAGCCATTTACAGGCCATCTGAGACCTGTTCCTGTCAGCCTAACTACTCTTGGCTGCTAAATATTACCTGGGTTGGAGGGCTGGCTGGGCTGGAACAGTGCCTGGCCTTCTGGGGCCTAGGGCCTGAGGTAACTCCAGGAGGATGAAGTGACACCAACCAGGAAAGCTAAGGTGGGGTCAATTAGGAAAGGTCCACCTCGCCTGGCAGTCAGAGAGTGCCAGGGATGCTCCAGGGAACCCCAGCCAGCAGGGCGGTGGCCCAGAGCCTCAGCCTGGCAGCAGACCCAGCAGGGGCTGCTCTCACGTCCCTTCCTTTGCCCGAGGGCAGAGCATCGCCAGGACAGGTGCTGGTCTACCTTATGTTTGGATGCCTGGTGAGAAGGGAGGAAGTCTAGGGGGTTCTCACCCTATGCCCTCACGCCAAGCCTCTGAGCCAGGCCTGCAGATGCTGCACCCGGCCCAGGCATACTGACTAGTTGGCTTCATCACTTTGTTAGCCATCAAGGTGACTCCAAATCCCTTGGAGGACTCAGGTGAATCTGCCGATAAGCCACTGACAAAATGCCCTTGCTGGGTCTGACTGCTTCACCCTTTTCCCACCCTCTTCATTCCCTAAACACACCAGCTAGTGCCAGTCATGGGGTCTTTGCATGGTAGCTGCTTCTGCTGATGGTGGTGGTGGTGATAATAATTATGATGTTGGTGATGATGATGGTAGTGATAGTGACGGTGATGATGAAGGCTGTAGCTACAATTTACAATTCACCCTCCCTTTTCCTCACAAGGGTAGCCTCTGTCATTCAGACTTCAGCTTAGACATCACCTCCTCAGAAAGGTCTTCCATGAACATCCCTCTGAAGTTGCCACCCTGTCACTCTCTAGCAAACCACTTTGTTTTAAATCTACATACAATATTGCTGCTAGATGCATTCTTGTTTGCCTGTTATTAAGCTTTGCAAAGGCAGAATCCTTGTCCATCTCATTCTCTGGTGTGACTCAGTGCCTGGGCAGATCCGGGCACACAGTAACTGCACGAAGAAGGCCAGTGGACACCCTTGGGCAGAACACAGTGGTTAAAGGCACAAAGACAGATCCAGATGCCAATAATAAACTAGCTGTCTGACCTGAGGCCAATTAGAGTCTGTGTCTCAGTTTCCTTATTTGTAAAAGGGAGGTAATGATAATGTCATGAAGTTTATTCAAAATGGTGGATGTTGGACTTTTAGAATGGTTTCGGGCATGTGGTGAGTGAATTGTAAATTGTAGCTACAGCCTTCATCATCACCATCACTATCACTACCATCATCGTCACCAACACCATCATTATTATCACCACCACCACCATCAGCAGCACCATCATCACCACCACTACCACCACCATCATCACCACCACCATTACCATCATTATCACCACCACCATCACCATCCACACCACCATCACCATCACCACCATTACCACCACCGCCACCATCACCACCATCACTATCACCTCCACCATCATCACCAACACTATCATTATCATCACTACCATTACCACCACCACCATGACTATCACCACCACCATCACCACCACCACCATCACTATCACTACCATCACCACCACCACCACCATCATAATCACCACCACCATTACCACCATGACCATCACCACCATCCCTATCATCATCACCACCATCACTACCACCACAGTACCATCATTACCATCATCGTTATCACCACCACCACCATCACCACCACCACCACCACCACCACCAGTACCACCATTACCATCATCATCACCACCACCATCATCACCACCACCACCATTGATAACCATCACTATCATTATCATCACCACCACCACCACAGCCACTCCACTGTGTCCTGCATGGGCTGCCACGTCAAGAGCCAGATGATATAGATGGGTGGACTAGGGCCTTCCTGCTCTGGGAACCACAGCCTGCTCTCCCTGACAGATGGCTGGGCCTGGGAGAGGAGATGCAGTGACACCCTCCCACATGACAACAGCCCCTGGAGGTGAGGGGGACAGGGGAGGCGTGGCTTTCTTTGGGAGAATGAGCCCCATGTGCAGCACTTTTGGCTCTGCAGATGTGATGCTTGTTGCCATGGTGACTGTCCTAACAATAACCTCCCAGAACTGATATTCCCCACACCCTCCCCAGCTGCCACCTGGGAGGGAGAGCCCTCCTTGCTTACGAAAGCAAGCTAGAGAGGACAAGGTGGGAGGCAGAGATGACATGGGGGTGGGGGTGGAAGTGGGCCTTTCCTGGAGGTAGGGGTGGGGAGAAGGGGAAGTCTGGGCCTCTCTGACCAGAGCTAAAGCCAGATGAGAGGGCTTCTGGAATCTGGGTCCAGAGAGTCATGATTGGAAGTCTTTCTCCCTTCTAGCCATTTCTTTCTGCTAGGGAGAAGCCCTCTGGGTCTGAGGGTGGGGAGTGGGCTATTTTTTGAGTGGCAGTGTGGGGTCAAGCTGTCTGGGTAGGGACAGTCTGGCTGCCTCTGCCAGGTGCCTTCTCCACTGTCTGGTGCCCAATCATGCCCACCTTCCTGCACTTGCCAGGGTAGTTCTACATGATACCTCTTATGTTTCAGCTCCGAGGAGGGACTGCCCAGGGGTCTCGGGTGCTAACAGGTACAAAAGGCAGGGGGAGGTACAGGATACAATGGATCTCAAATTGCATCTCTTAGTGACACCCACATTCTTGTGTAACCCTGGTTCTGGGCAGTTTCTCACCTTTTGAAAGGTGACCTCGGCCGGGTGTGGTGGCTCACACCTATAATCCCAGCACTTTGCGAGGCTAAATTGGGTGGATCACCTTAGGTCAGGAGTTCAAGACCAGCCTGGCCCACATAGGGAAACCCTAACTTTTCTAAAAATACAAAAATTAGCAGAGCGTGGTGGCGGGTGCCTGTAATCCCAGTTACTTGGTAGGCTGAGGCAGGAGAATTGCTTGAGCCTGGGAAGTGGCGGTTGCAGTGAGCTGAGACTGCACCACTGCACTCCAACCTGGGCAACAAGAGCAAGACTCCATTTCAAAAAAAAAAAGAAAGGTGACCTCATAAAAGACCACCTTGTGTGCTGCTGTGTCCACACCCAGTGCTGCAGAAAGCTGTGTGAGTGGGTCTGTTTGCATGCATGTGTTTGTGTGTAGGTGTGTGTGTGTGTGTGTGTGTCTGTGTCTGTGGAAGGCAACGGAGGTTTTATGGGGCGCTGGGGTTTGATCATAGTCATTCCGTGGCTGTGTGATGGTGGGCAAATTACTATACCTCTCTGTCTCTCCATTGTCTCATCTAGTAAAATGGAGATAATAATAGTACATGCTTCATAGGATTGTTTCAGAATTAAATGACATAGTACATGTAAACTGCACAGTGTCAGCTGTCATTAGTACCACTTTATCTCCTGGACATGCCAGTAGGAGTGTGTATGGCTTCACAGTAGCCTGGAAAGAGTCCGACTTACAGAGGGGTGCAATTTTCTTTTGTTTGTTTTATTTGTATTCTTTTTTCTTGAGACAGGGTCTCGCTCTGTCACCCCGGCTGGAGTGCAGTGGCGAGATCTCGGCTCACTGCAACCTCTGCCTTCTGGGTTCAAATGATTCTTGTTTGGGATTATAGGCATGCACCACCATGTCTGGCTAATTTTTGTGTTTTTAGTAGAGACAGGTTTCACCATGTGGGCCGGGCTAGTCTCGAACTCCTGACCTCAGGTGATTCAGCCATCTCGGCCTCCCAAAGTGCTGGGATTACAGGTGTGAGCCACTGCGCTTGGCTTGTTACTTGTAATCTATTGTGTGGCCCTACTTTGTCTTTCCGGAGGTCAGAAAGGGAAAGCATGGATGCTTCTAGCAGGTGCTAGAAGAAACTCCTCGGGGTTAAACTCAACTCCAAGAACAAACCTCAGACTTGGCCTTCAGTCCTTCCTTGAGCCCATGCCATTCTGTGTGTTAGGATGGCTCAGGGTTCTCTGAGTCCAAGTCTGACATGGACGGAGTCTCCCTTCCTGCTATGGTCTTGGTGAAGTCAAGACCAGGATCCCTTTGCCTCCTCAGCTGGGGACTTCCCCAGGTGACCCAGCATTCACCTTTGGCCTGAGAATTTCTCATCCTCTAGCTGTCTTCTGGGTGCAGGCTGGTCGATGGCAGGGACTTGTTGCTGTGTGGTCTACTAATTGCCCAGCAGTCCTGTGCCAAATGCATCCTGGCCCAGAAGTGCCCTGGCTGCTGGCACTCAGAATCCCTTTATCCTCTCCCTCATCCTCACAACATTTATTGTGGCTTGTGGGGCTTGCCCTGGGCTGGCCACGAGGTGAGAGGGATGAGCAGGACAGGCCCAGAACTGGTCCCTGGGGAGCAGTAAGGAGGTCATGCCAGGGCAGAAGCATGACCCAAATCCAGAACGGGCTGCTGGAAACCCCCTCCTCAGAGCCTGTCCAGGACGGACCCTGTCAGAGGAGAGTGTGGGGATGTTGGAGCCCAGTGGTCTGAAGTCCCGGTTCTGGACAGCAGCCCTGGTGCCAGCCCTCAGGAAAGGCTGCTTTGTGGGAAACCGGGTCGGCCCTGCCTCCTGCCTGCCTCCCTGCACTTGCCTCCTTGGCCTCCAGGGCTACTTTCAAGAGGAGGTTGGGTGGGTGGGCTCTCTTCCTCTAGGCAAAAGCAGGAAGCAGGCAGGTGAACTATGCTGGAAGAGGAAAGAACGCGTTCCCTTACCTGGGCAGGGTGGCTGTGAGCGCTCAGGGCCGCCAAATTGCTGATGGAGCAGCCCCTGTTGCCTGGCTCAGGGTCCCTTGGCCTGGACTGCGAATCGCCTCCTGGGACCTCCATTCCAGACATCACAGCAACCAGTCTTTGGAGAAGTGGTGGGGGAGGAAGGGGCTGAAGTCAAGGGGATATGGCAGGCTCCACCCTTTCACCTTCTCATGCTAGTGTCCTAGTGTGCACCTCCGGCCTTCTGGGCGGCTCCTCCTGGCCAGGCAGCCTTTGTGGCATGTGTGGCTGATGGAGACTGGGCAAGAGGGATCTGGCAGCATCTCTTCCTGGGGGTATGAGGAATGAGCCCTGTGGAGGGCAGCACGTGGGCCCCCGGCCTCCTTGTGGGCCCCAGTCCCCTCCTGCTGTCAGGCGAGGTGGGCTTTCGGGGGAGAGAGGAGACTGCGTTCATTGTGTGAACTCTTCTGTGTTATGTGAGAGCTAGGGGTCACCAGCAGCAAGTGGCCTGCGTGCACGAGGTGCGGAAGTGGTGCGGGTACAGGATGAAGGCATCAGTACAGGGCGCGGGTGTGTGTGCGGGGTGCGGGGGCGGGCGGGGGCGGGCGCGGGTGTGTGCAGGTGCAGGTGCAGGTGCGGCCGCCTTGCGGGTGCGGGGCACGGGTGTGTGTGCAGGGCGCGTGTGCAGATGCAGGGCGCGGGTGCCGTGCGGGTGCGGGTGCGGGAGCAGCGTGTGCAGGGCGCGGGGAAGGCGCGTGCAGGGGGCGGCGGGCGGGGCGGGCGCGGCGGCGGCGGCGGCGGTGACAGCGGCGCCCGCGCCTCCCCGCGCGTAGGTGTGCGGCGCGCTCCTGGCGGGGACGGAGCGAGCAGATCTCGCGTGCGCTCGCCGCCCGGCGCAGCCCAGCCCGGCCCCCGCCTGGCGCCGCGAGCCGAGGTGTCTCCCGCGCCCGCGCCCGTGTCGCCGCCGTGCCCGCGAGCGGGAGCCGGAGTCGCCGCCGCCCGAGCGCAGCCGAGCGCACGCCGAGCCCGTCCGCCGCCGCCATGGCCACCACGGTGACCTGCACCCGCTTCACCGACGAGTACCAGCTCTACGAGGATATTGGCAAGTAAGAGCCGCGGCGCGCGCGGGCTGGGCCGGGGACCCCAGAGGGCCGGGACCTCCAGGACCCTCCGCGCCGCCGGCTCTGGGCGCACTGCGGCCCCGCGCGCCGCGGGTTCCTCTGGGCTCCCGGCCCAAGCGCACGGCCCCGCGCGGCACCGACCCCCGAGCCCCAGGCCCCCGGCCGGGCTGCCGGACCTCAGCGCGCGCGGCCCTGCCCAGCGCTGCTGCCCGGCCGGGGCTCCGGGCTCGCGACTTGGAGCGGCGGGGGCGGCAGCAGGTGTCCCCGGAGCGCCTGGCAGACGTGACGCATTTGGCGGCGGGGAGGTCAGAGAGGAGGGGTGCGCGGGGGTGGCCGCCCGGCCTGGAGCGCCGGGAGGGGTCGGCTGCGGCCCCAGAGGGTCGTCCCTGACGCGGGCGCGCTGTCCCCACCCCCACCTGAGCGGCGGGCGGCGGGGGTGGCGGGACCTGCTTGCTCCTCCTTCTGCGCGTGGCCCCATCCGCGCGGGGGGCGCCGGCGTGGAAGAGCCGCTGCTGTGGGTCCCCTGGGGAATCTGGGTTCTGAAGGATTTTCCCCCAGATTCTTCTGGAAACAGGAATTTGGAGGTGGGGGGAGGACGAGGTCAGGGAGCCTGGATCAGATCATGGGGATGCGAGGAAAGACTAAGAGCTTGACTGGGTTGCCAATTTCAGGGTCATCAAGGTGGGTGGGGGCTGGATTTTGGAGCGTTGAAGGGGGGCCTAAAGGGGAAGGGGCTTCGAAGGTTTGTTTGAAGTTGGGGCCTCACGGCGAACAGGTGCCGAGGCTCCCGTTCTCCGCTCAGCAGTATGAGCAGTGTGGGGCGAAGGTCTGGTTTTGGGTCTTCAGTCCCGGCTTTGTCCCCCGGATCAGAGATGGGAAGCCCCTCAGGGGCCTCCTGTTTGGCCTGGGGTCTCCGGTCTGCGAATCAAGGTGGATGCACCTGGCGTCTCCGCGGCTAGCTTCAGAACTCCTGAATCTTCAGCCTGACTGGGCCAGAGCCCCATCCTCCTGCGTCCTCCCCCATCCACCTCCGTCCCTTCAGTGCAGGCGGTGGGGGCGCTGGCGGTGCTGGCAAGATTTCCTCTTACACATCCAGAAGCAGATCCTTTTTTTCCTTTACTAAATAAGTGTCTGGTTAAACCTTGTGGTGGGTGAGGGACGCTGATCATTGATAATTGTGGAGTGTGGAGCTGGAGGAGTGTGGGGGTGTGTTCATTCCCCACTTCTCCCTGCACGTGTGGAGAGGATCGGGTAGGGGTTGCAGGTGTGGAGCCCAGCCCTGTGCAAGAGGCCATGCTGGATGGGTGGGTGGGGGCCAGGCTGGCTTGGGGACCCTTCCATGGATGGATCCGGAGAGCACCCCAGGGCTGAGACTTCGAGGGAGGGGGCGGGCCCAGCCCTCTTCATGCGGATCCCCAAGTGGGTGGCTGGTTCCCTCTGTCTCCACCCCTCAGAATCACACATCTACCCCCATCTGACCTTTTGGCCTCCAGAGGTGTCCTGGCTGCTGGTGGGGCAGGTGGGTGGCAGTTAATGTGCATGGTTCTCCAAGGAAGAGAGCAGCAGTGGGAAGTCACTCTTTCCTCAGGGGCCTTCTTGTCGTCCTCTCTGCTTGTGCCCAGAAGCATAGAGGCCCTCACACCAGGTGTCCCTGGTCTCCTCTGAAGAAGCCACTTTCAAGGCCTTCTCATGTACCCCCAGTGTCCTCAGCCTGCAGCTCACTCTGGCTGTTCTTCTCTCCTTTGCTGCAAGCCAACTTGCGTCCAGCAGCAGTGTCAGGGTGGCCGGCTCCCCGCCGAGCCTCCGATTCCAGCACAGCTGGATGTCCTGGCCAGTGCCACCCACACTAGGGAATGGAGGTCTCTGGAGCTGCCTGGGGGAGGCTGAGAGAAGTGGCTGCAGAGGTGGAGACCAGGTAGGACTGAGACTGCTGGGCTTCTCTCTCAAGCCTGAGAATGAGCCGCCACCGGAAGGGAGCGAGTGTGGCCTCTGGAGCGAAAGCACCAGGAGCCATGCAGCTCGGGGTGAGGAGTGGAGCCTGGCATTTGGGGAGCCCCGTGGCCTGGGACTAGAGCAGGCAGCTGAGCCCAGCGCACCTTTGTGGAGGCCTGCTAGGTGCCGGGCCCCCCTGGGGACCACCAAGGGCCTGTCATTGCACTGCTGTGGCATCTCTGGGGTAGAGAAGGGACCAATCATTTGGGGATGCAACTGTGCTGCCATAGAGGTGTGCCAGGGAGCTGGAGAGGTGGAGCAGGGCACCCAAGGGGGATGTCTGAGGCCAGGGCTCAATTATGGGCACTCAGCCCGTTTGCAGTGCTGGGGTCTCTTGGTGGACATGTTGGCTGGTTGTTGACAGTGCCTGTCCGGGGCACAGTTGGTGTTGCTTCCTGGCCCCAGGTGGATATGTCCAAGTTTATTTAAAGCTGCAGCCCCTGGCACCCAGTCAGGTGGCACTGAGCTGCCCGCCCAAAGGAAGGACTTGGCCCAGGCCCAAAGCTGCTCACGTGTGATGAGGCCACCGCCGGCCTTCCCCTCCCTTGCCTCACCCTTTTCTGCTGTCTCTGCTCCCAAATCTTCCCCAGGGGCCTGGGTAGCAGGGTCAGCCAGCCAAGACGAGCCGCTTTCTGTGGCCCTGCCTTGCCCTGCCCAGCTCTACTGGGAATGTGTGCCCTTCCCTGCTTAGCCTGGCAGGGCTTAGAGACACTAGCCTGGTGGCCTGTGTCCTGGACGCAGGAGCCTGGGAGCAGTTACAGAGCAAGGCAGGGAAGCCCTCAGCCCAGCATGGCCCAACCAGCAGAGCAGTTCTAATTTTTTTATATTGGATAAACTTTAAAAATCCAGAAAAATACCAGGCATAACAAAATGAACACAGTATCTCTTCTACCCAGAATTGAAAATGGCTAATCTTTTGTCACTTTGGCCTTAAGTCCTTTTTTAAAAAATTATAAGAAGTATTACAAAGGAATATTAAGTAACCCATTTCTGTCCAACTACTGTTTTGTATTTTTCCTCCCAGGCTCTTTTGGGTACATTTACACATGGATAGAAGTATCCATAACCAATACACAGGATTCTTTTGTGTGTGTGTTTTCCTTAACTTTACATAAAAAAACCCGGGACTTGTATGTTTCACTCAATAGTCTTGTTGACACCTGTGCTTGTCGATGTGTTTGATCGCGGGCTGCCGAGTGGCGACCTGTAGTGTGAGCATTGTGTCCTGCCTGCCCACCTCCCGATGGAAATCTAGGTTGTCTCCTGTGTTCCGCTGTCACCCAGCACACGGTGGCCAGCACCGTCACGGCCCGCGTCCTGAGTGTGTCTGGGGCGCAGGTGTGAGTTTCTATAGGGCGTGTTCCTGGCGGTGGGGCTGCCGAGGAGGGTCCCCGTGTCTTCTGTCTCCGCAGGTGTCGCCACTCCCTGCTGTGTCCACTTGCACAGCCACGTTGGGGCCGCCCCTTTCCCTGGGTGCTGCCGTTCCTCGCGTTGGCAGGTTGTCAGTGTCGACCGTTTGTTGGGTAGGAAGAGGTCTCACATTTTGTATTCAGCCTCGCGAATCTTCCATTTTTGGGGAGTTGTCTCTTTTTAAATATGGAGTTCTCCTTAGAATAAAGCATCTCCCATGAGGTTTTAGATATCATTTCAGGGGTTCATGGGCCTGTCCTTTTCTGGGGGAGATGGCAGCTAGGGCTTGCGGGCCACGTTGTAATAACACCTAGTGTGTGCATTACTTTAAACCTTTGATTTTATTTGAGTTGAATTGTCCAGAAAGGCCCTTCTCCCCAGCCCCATTTTATAGACAAAGAACCCAAGTTCAGGAAAGATTGGCAACTTGCCCAAGCCCAGGTGCGAGAAAGGCCCGGAGCTCCAGCCCAGGGCACCTCCCACGCTCCCACCTCTTCCACTGAACCTCAGAGAGGCCCAGAATGACCTTGATATGTCCTTGACTCCATCCAGTGGTACACCAGTCACCAGAGAGCAAGCTGTGTCCCGAGGCTTGTGTGGCCTGACCGCTGGTGGGGGCATCACTGTCAGCTGGCGAGTGCCTTCTGCTGAGAGGCGCACTGTGAACCAGCGAATGGCCTGCTAGGTAGTTAATAGATAAACTTAGGAAATTCAGAGCAAATCAATTGTTGAGTCTCCAAGCTCTGAGCCGGTTGCCAAGGAAGAGAGGAACGGAGGAGGAGGGATCATTGTATTTGCTTTCTCCCTCCCCGGAGCACACCAGGCACTCCCTGCCTTAGGTGCCTTGGCCAAGCCCTCTCTCTTCCCCATCCCTCACAGCTCACTCCCTTGGGCTGCTCAGCAGGCTGTCCCAGATGCTCCCTTCCTTACTTCTGCCTCCCCACTCCTCGCTGCCCCTCCCCGCACTTGTCTCCTCCCTGGCACTTTGCCCCATCTGATGTGCTGGACGGCTTACCCACAGAGAGACGGAGGTCCGGTCCCCTGCTCACTCACGGCCGTGTCCCCAGTGCCTGGTCCGAGGTGGGGAAGGGGTGAGTCGGGTGGGCCTCTGCCTTCTGGCCTGGCTCGGAGGAGGCCAGCAAGAGTCCTCCTGGTCTTGATTCTTTAATGTAGGGTAGTTTTAAAAGAAGTCACACATGCTGAGATTGCTGGCAAGATGTGCATTAAGGTGATGCTAGTTTAGTTACTATTTAATGGTATTTTTATACCATAACCTACTTTGCTGAGAGCTAAGAATATATCTGCATGCTTGCTACCAGGACTCTTTTCTTTTCTGGTAACAGTTGCTAGCACTGAAATGGTGCTTATTCTATTAACGTGCTAGATCTGTGAAGTAGGTACTGTAATCATCCCAAGTTTACAGGAGAGGCAGCTGAGGCACACAGAAGCCCCGTTCCCCAATAAAGGTCACACAGGGTGAGGAATTGAATCCACATTCTGTTCCTCTCGGAAGCTCATGCTTTAAAAATGCCGTAACTCCACTGGCATCATGGCCAGCTTGTGGTCTACGCTGACCTGAGGCTTTTGGGCACCTGTCCTTGGCCAGCTGCTCACCATGACGTATTTGTGCTTTTCCAAATCAGGGGCACTACCTCTAGGTTCCCCTTTGTGAAAAACCTCATTTCCTTTTGTTGTCAAAGACAACCAACACTCTGACTCCATCTGACACCAGCAAGATTGGAAAATCTTATTTTATTCGTTAAATTACCAGGGCAATATCACCTTGTAAAACACAAACACACATACACACACGTGCGCACGCGTGCACACACACACACACACACAAACTGAGTAATACAGACATATGTGCGGTAAAGTGTGACTCATTTACACTGAAGCTCCCTCACTCCTCAGAGGTACCTGGCCTCTTAATGTTAATGTCAGTATGAGGATATGTGTGTGTGCATGTATGCACATCTACATATATAGCAGATATATAGGATTTCAAAACACAGATGGAATCACCATATATGTGATTCTGCAATCTGTTTGCCCAACACTTCCATGGCGACCCCCTGTGTCAGTAAGTCTTTTCTTACAGCTAAGTGCCTTCCAGTTCTTAGCAGAAAAATGTGTACATGCACATTGGCCACATTTTTTAAACCAAAAATGGGGACCCATCCTCTAGCAAGTGTGATGGGGTGTGGTAGGACACTGTATTTGAAATCAGGGCCTGAAAGCTTGTTAGGAGGGTGCAGCTGTTGTGAAGGAAAGCTGTGTTCTCAGCACGACCAGCTGCAGGGGCTGGGCCCATGGAGGTGGGTGCAAGTGGACTCTTGCCAAGGTCAGCGCCCTCAGAACTAAGGATGTCTCAGGTCTCACTTGCAAGAACTGAAGGACCTATTCCCATCTTTCTGCCCCCACACCCCCTTCTAGGAATCCCCAAGAGCAGAGGGGAGAGATATGCAACGTTTAGGTTTTGTTTCTTCTACTTAAAAATTCTAACAGGGATGTTTCCCTCATTTTCACTCCATTGGCCTTTAAAGGGTCTATATTGAGCAACCCTAGAATTTAACAGAAGAGACCAGGTGGAGATAAGTGTGTGGTGTCTGTCCCTGGGAAGACTGCTCCCTTTCCCTGTGTTTCGTGATGCCACCTCCCTGGTCCAGGCAAGAGATGTGGCCTTTTTGGAGATTTTAAATATATTTTCAAAAAATTTAATTCTCTTTCTTCCCCCACAAAAGTGGAATCTAATTTGATTATTTTTAAAGCCTCTTTTACAGCTGCAAGTCACTTTGTTAGTGTAGAAACATAAAAATGCATTATGTATCAACTTGGTTTTTAAAAAATTATCATATTGGCATATTACACAGAAATGTATATTTTATTCATAGAAAAATTTGAATTTATTTAAAATGAAAACTTCCTTTTATGTTAGAGAGAGGTGGTGTGCTAGCTGCCAAACTTTTCAGTGGCTTTTGTCTCCTGGGTTAGAGGGTCACTTGTTGGGGGCTCAGTTCCTGGTGGATGTGGTTCTTTTTGTATTGACATAATTATCCAGAAATAACTGAAGTTATGATTCTTTGTTAAGCCAGATAGAAGCTTTTGTTGAATCGTAGAACAGATTGGCAACAACCAGGCAAAGATTTAAGAAGATTTTATGGGAGGAAGCCTAAAAGCACACTGTTGTACAGGGTGGAATTTGGGACCCACTGTTAGTCCTGTGTCCTCACGTTGTGAGCAGTAAGTGAAGCCTGGAGGGCAGGAGACGCTGTCACCGGTACAGTGAAGTTCAGAAGGTGATATGCCCTCTGCTGTAACGCCGTCCAGGTGCCAAACACATCCCAGTTAGTGCCAGTTAGTGCTGTTCCCCACAAGGAGCTGAGGAGCCTGCCTCTGTCACCTAACACACCCTGAATTTAAGTGCTGCCAACAGTGCCTGGCACATAGCAGGTGCTCCGAGGTAGCTCAGCAATGGTCTGGGTCACTCAGGCCCTACACCTGGGACTGCTTCCCAGAGCAGTGGCACATCCACCCTGAAAAAGATGAGGGCCTTACAGAAGGTATTGGGTGGCCCTGCAGGTAGGTCTTGAGGGTATTCTGATGTCCAGTCTGGACAGACAGTCTTGTCACCTGGTGAAATGCAGTATCAGGGCTGTCAGCACTTCTGTGTCTGCCATGGAGCTTGACTCCAAGAGGCTTGCAGCCTTCAGCTCATTTCCTAATGAAGTTCTTCACATGACTTCTTGTTTGCTGTCTGATTCTCAGCATCTGAGGGTTTGACCCCAGGCCACTTGTTAGGGACTTTCTGGGCGAAGAATATGAGTCTGGTTAGGAGCAGGCCCTCCCAAAGAAGATGACCAGGTGGTGGTTCTCAGCCCCGGCCACACTTGGGAAGCCCCTGAGGAGTGTTCAGGCCCCACCGCATTTAGCCAGACATTAGGGAAGTGAGGTGTCAGTATTTTTTAAAAGCTCCCAGGTGGTTCCAATGGGCACTGCATGCCTAGACTCTGCAGAGGAGTCTGCACCCGAGGCCAGACACTCGCCTAAGCCCACACTTCTTTGTATGATCCTTGGTTCTTCCAGAGCCCACCTAAGCATGAATTTGAAGTTTACCTTCATTCACAATGACGTTACTACCCCCAGCCACCCACCCTATCCAAGTTGTCTTAGAGCACCGTTGTCCAGAAGAAATAAAATGTGATAAAAGGTGAGCCATATGTGTGATTTAAAATTTTCTAGTACTTAGAAAAAAGGAACAGGTGAAAGGAACTTTAATAATATATTTATTTAACCTTATATCCAAAATATCATTTCAAAGCCCTCGTGTGGTGGCTCATGCCTGTAATCCCAACACTTTGGGAGGCCAGGGTGGGTAGATCACTTGAGTCCAGGAGTTAGAGACCATGGGCAACATGGCAAAACCCCATCTGTACAAAAAAAAAATCATTTCAACATGTAATCAAAATAAAAATTATTAAGTATTTTGCATTCCTTTTTGTTATGTCTTGAAATCTGTTAAGTATTTTACCCTTACAGCACATCTCAGTTTGGACCATGTTCTTATCCATGGTGACAGTGACGACTTATTCATTTATTCAGCCAATCTGGTCGCCTGTGCTTACCATGTGCTGGACACTTTCTGAGTGCTTGGGAAATGGTAGTGAACAAAGGAGTCAAGGATGCCTGCCCTTGGGGAGCTTATATACTATCCTGGTGGGTAAAGGCAGGCAATAAACATAAATACTAAACAAATTATATGATAGGGTAGAAGGTGATTAATGCGTCTGGGAATAATTGAGAAGACTCAGGAGTGCCAGTTGGGAGGAAAGTTACCGTTATAAAAAGGATGTTCAGGCCAAGAAAAAAGAAGACTGCAGTTGCTAAAATCAGGAATGACATAGGGGACCTTACTGCCAACCTTAAAGAAAAAAAAATTATAAGGAAATAACTATGAATAATTATGTGCCCTCAAGTTAGATAACATGGAGGAAATGCACAAATACTTAGAAAGACACAAACTACTGAAACTAACTCAAGAAGAAATAGAAGGCCGGTGTGGTGGCTCAAGCCTGTAATCCCAGCACTTTGGGAGGCCGAGACGGGTGGATCACGAGGTCAAGAGATCGAGACCATCCTGGCCAACATGGTGAAACCCCGTCTCTACTAAAATACAAAAAAAATTAGCTGGGCATGGTGGCGCGTGCCTGTAATCCCAGCTACTCAGGAGGCTGAGGCAGGAGAATTGCCTGAACCCAGGAGGCGGAGGTTGCGGTGAGCCGAGATCGCGCCATTGCACTCCAGCTTGGGTAACAAGAGCAAAACGCCGTCTCAAAAAAAAAAAAAAAAAAAAAAAAAGGCCTAAAAAAAAAGAAAATCTGAATAGACCTATAACAAGTAGAGATTGCCTTGGTAATTTAAAATTTTCCCGCAAAGAAAAGTTCAGGCTCAGATAACTTCACTGGTAAATCCTACCAAACATTTAAAAAAGAATTAATACCAATCTTTCACAAACTCTCCCTAAAAGTAGAAGAGGAGGAAATTCTTTCCAGTTCATTCTGTGAAGCCAGAAATACCCTGATACCAAAACAAAAGACATCACAAAACTACAGACTATTATCACTTATGAATGCAGATGAAACATCCTCAACAAACACTTGCAAAATAAATCTAGCAACATATAAAAAGGATTACACATTATGAACAAGTAGGCTGTATCCCAAGAATGAAAGGTTTATTCAGCATACAAAAATCTGTCTATGTAATACACCATGTTGATAGAGTAAATAAAGAAACTATCGGAACCATTTCAATAGAGGCAGAAAAAGCATCTGACAAAAACCAATACTCTTTCATAATAAAAACTCAAGTAACAAGTAGAAAGGAACTTCCTTAACTTGATAAAAAACATTTGTGAAAATTCCACAGTTAACCTCATATTTAATGGTGGAAAACTGGATGTATCTGCTCTTTCCAGTTCTAGGCAAGATGGTATAGGAGATTCTAGCCAGGGCAAGTAGGCAAGAAAAAGAGATAAAAGGCATCCAGATGGAAAGAAATAGTTATAGCCACCTCTCTTTTCAGATTACATGCTTTTGTACATAGAAAATTCTAAGGAATCCTTTTTAAAACCTATTAGAACTAAAAAATTGATTTAACAAAGTTGCAAGATATAAGACCAGTATACAAAAACCCATTGCATTTCACTATAGTAGAAGTTTAAAATCAAAATAAAATTAGGAAAAACAATTAGTTTACAATAGCACCTAAAAAATAAAATACTTAATACTAAGTTTAATAAAGAAGTACAAGACGTGTACATTGAAAACCACAAACCACTGTTGAGAGAAATTAAAGAAGACCTAAATTAATGAAGAGACATCCCATGTTCGTGGATTGGAAGATTTAATATTGTTAAATAGTAGTATACTCCAAATTGACCTACATTTTTGTTATGAAAATTCCAGCTGCATTGTTTTGCAAAAATTGACAACCTGGCCCTAAAATTTACATAGGAATGCAAGAGACTCAAAATAGCTAAAACAATCTTGAAAAAGAAGAAAGTTGGAGGACTCACAGGTTCTGATTTCACAACTAACTACAGTTACAGCAATCAAGACAGGGTGGTATTGGCATGAGGTTAAATACATAGATCAGTGAAATAGGATTGAGAGTGTAGAATACATCCACACATCTATGGTCAGTTGATTTTTGACAAGGGTGCCAAAACAATTCAAAGTGAGAAGAATGGTGATCCATTCAACAAATGACAATTGAGTATCCACGTGCAGAAGAATCAAGTTGGAGCTGTACTTGACACCATATACAAAAATTATTTCAAAATAAATAATAGATATAAATGTAGGAGCTAAAGTCATGAAACTCTTAGAAGAAACCATAGGAGTAAATCTTTGTGATTTTGTATTAGGCAATGGTTTTTTAGAGATGACACCAAAAGCATAAACACCAAAAGAAAAATCGTTTTACTGTTGGGCTTTAGTAACAGTAAAAACTTTGTATTCAAAGGACACCATTGAGAAAGTGGAATAGAATAGCCCATAGAATGGGAGAAAATATTTGCAAAATCATGTGTCTGGTAAGGAATTTGTATTCAGAATACTTTAAGAACTTCTACTACCTAACAGTAAGAAGAAACAACCTAGTTTAAAAATGCGCAAAGGACCTAAACATTTCTCTAAAATAGGTAACAAATGATCCACAGCACATGAAAAGATTTTGGCATCATTATGGAAAGGCAATTCAGAACCACCAAGAGATGCCATTTCACTCTTACTAGGATGGCTGTTATCAAAAGGACAGATAATAGCAAGTGTTGGTGAGGGTGTGACATTGGAATGCTCATTCATTGCTAGTGAGCAGGTAAAATGGCACAGCTACTATGGAAAATACTTTAGTGGGTCCTCAAAATGTTCTATTCTAGGTATATACCCAAGAGATACAAAAACATTTGTCCACACAAAAACTGGTTTATAGCATTATTATCCATAATAGCCAAAAAGTAGAAACAGCCCAGATGTCTACCTCCTGACGAATGGATAAAGACAATGTGTTATATCCATACAGTGGAATGTTATTCAGGCAGAGAAAGAACGAAATACTAATAGGCATGGACACATGCTAAAATGTGAATGAACCTTAGAAGCATCATGCTCAGTGCAAGAAGCCAGTCACAAAGGGCCACATGTTGTTTAATTCCACTTTTATGAAATGTCCAGAAAAGGCAAATCTGTAGGGCAGAAACCAGAGTGAGGATGGATGGAGAGCGAGAATGGGAAGTGACTGCTGATGGGTGGAAGTTTGGTTCTGAAGTGATGAAAATGTAAACTTAGACTGCGGTAGTGGACGTTCAACACTCAGTATATTTAAAACCACTGAATTATGTACTCTAAATGGGTGAATTGTTAGGCATATGAATTAAATCTCAATAAAGATGTCAAAGAAATAAAACCTACTTAGAAAATAAAAGCTCTCACATCAGGATCTCAACATTCACATTGCTGAGAAGTGAGCTTAGAAATTAAAGTGACTGCCAATGCCCAGCTCAGGGCTGGTGACCTCCCCTGATCTTCAGGACCCCAGCAGAAATGCGGCTTTGGTCAGCCACCTCCTTTGAACCAGCCTCTGCTGTGAAGTGTCTTCACAAACAAAAAACAGTGAGAAGAAACCTTGTCACTGGAGCATCTGACTGGTGCCGGATGACAGCATCTCTAAACTTAGCCAGCCCTCTGGGCCTGTGCCTGACGTGAGCTCAGACCCGAGCTCAGGCCCAAGGCACTGGGGAGGGCCAGGCTCCTGCTGACCCGGGAAGATCCAGGAACCTGTGAGCCCTCACATGAGCCGGGCCTGGAGTGGGTTCTGACCTGGAGTCCAGGGACACATGACATATTGGGCGACCCCCCCCATCTCCGGCCCCTTCCCAGAGACCAGCAAGGGGAAGATGCTGTCTGCACCACCTCACTTGCAGGGCTGTGTGACTGAAGGTTCTACTGTGACCAGGAACTCAGTAGGTGCCCTGGCTTCCAAACTTTGCCCCTGGGCCTCACCTCACATTTTGGGACTCTATTTTGCTCATTTCCTGAGTGGCCCTTGAGACTGTCCCAACAGAAACTCCAGGCCAGGCCTTTGCAGCCAGGCTGGGGCGGTAGCCTTCCCGTTACTGCAGTGTGAGGTGGGCTTCAGGGGTCCCCTCCACCTGTGCCCTCTTTCATTTCTCAGAAAGAGTCTAGGCCTTTCACGTCCTTGCGGGGATCCTTGTAGCAGCAGGATGACTTCCACTGTGGTGTGGAACTTCTAAGGCACAATGTGTGTGCCCTGAAAGGCAGCCCAGGGATCAGGGCAACGGGACTGAGTGAGGGAATGCTGGCCTGTCACTCAGGACCCCAGCTAGGCAGCGGGAGGTGGGTGGAGACTGGGTTGGGCGGGGGACCCCTGACCGTCAGGGGTGATGGGCAGGGCAGGGAGGCTAGTGGGAAAGTGGTGGTCACAGGGCCGCTGCCGAGGAAGCACACCAGCCCTGAGGGTCCTGCTGTCTCCCTGGAGGTTAATGTGGCCGAGCCTGTGCTCCTCCTTCTGCAGAGTTGGGGACCCGGCTGTCCTGGGCCCGCTGCCCACCACCCCATCCCCATCCTTTCGTCATAACAGCCCCAGGGACTGACGGAGAACACCCTTCCCAGCCAAAAGCCCTGAGAAAAGCACTGATTTTGGTGCTTTTCACAATTCCTCTGCATGCCCGAGACCAGGTTCATTCTATTCTTACGTTATTTTTCTCTGACTGACATTCACAAACTCTTACCTTGACCAAGTGTCCGCATGACATCCAGCCCAGGACAGCCTGCCTTGTGGGAGGTGTTACTCTTTCTGTGTCTCCTCTGTTTCTCTCCCTCTATTTTTCTCACTTCATGGTCCCACGTTTTCTCCCTCTTTTGCTTCCTGGTCTTTTCCAGGCTCCTCCTGGTGTGGTGGGCACTCCCCTCGCTTTATGGGGCAACCCTCCCGGGCACGGCCTGGGACTGTTTCTTTCTCTAGCCTCATCGTGCTCCCCTCCTTCCCTCCCTCTCGTTTCTCCTCTCACTTAAAGGATCCTGTCTTTCTGGGGACCCTCCTTCTCCTGCCCTCCCAGGTCCGTGGTGGCTCATCCCTAGCTCTGAAGGCCATTCTCGGGCTTTGCAGCTCTGAGAGTGTCACAGGCACTTCTGGGTCTCTGTACCCCCCTCCCCCCGCCGCTGACACCTGGCTGAGCTATTTCCCCCACCATGGGCTGAGGGTGCTGGAATAGAGTTGTCATGCTAAATACTACTCACCTCCGCTTTCTGGCACTGAGGATGAGAGCTCTGGAGTGTGGACCAGCCCACAGCCTCCCTGTGACTCCTGTGCCATTTCTGTGGCCTCACTGCCCTGGGGTGTATATGGGGCTCTTCCCAGCGTTGGTCACCCACAGGAGCCTCGCCAGCAGGAAGCACACATTGGGGCTCAGTTTCCCCCTTTGGACTGTGAGGTCAGTGAGGTGGTGAGGGACAGTCTCCAACAAGTGTGACTCCATGGTGAGGATGGGCCTGTGCCTCATTTGGACCCTGCTGTGTGACCTTGAGCAGGGAAGAGTCATTTCTTGGAATGCTGTGAGGGTCAGTCCACGGTCCAGGGAGCCAGCCACATGGCTGCCCTTCCCTGTCCAGGGTGAGGGTAGGGCAGAGCCAGTTGCACAGCCCTTCCCTTTGTCCCAGCTGCAGGTGGGAGCAGAGAGCCAGGCCCGAAGGCCTTCGGTTTCCCACTGCTGTCCCTGGGGCCTGGGGTGGTGGTGGGGCCTGTGTGAAGGATGACACAGCTCAGAACCGCAGAGCCAGCCTGTGCTGTTTGCAGGGGCAGGACAGCCCCTCTGGGTGCCTGGGGCTGGGGCTGGGAGAGGCCTGAGTGGGAGCTGCAGGGGCACATGCTGGGGCAGAGCACTCCTGTCTGCCTCCATCACAGCTGCGCGTTGCCTTTAGTTTATGGTTTACTGTCTGGAATCCTTAGGGATTCTTTTCTCTGAGTTTTTCTTGTTTGTTACCAGAGCTTAAAATTTGATTTGCCACATGGTACTGAAGGAGCTCTTTTTAAAAACCAGATTTTGGCCAGGTACAGTGGCTCACGTCTGTAATCCCAGCACTTAGGGAGGCTGAGACAGGCGGCTCACTTGAGGTCATGAGCTCAAGACCAACCTGGCCAACATGGTGAAACCCCGTCTCTACTAAAAATACAAAAATGAGCTGGGCGTGGTAGCACGTGCCTGTAATCTCACCTACTTGGGAGGCTGAGGTAGGAGAATGGCTTGAAATGAGGTGGGGGAAGGACTGTGGAGGGCAAAGTGAGCTGAGATCACACCACTGCACTCCAGCTTGGACAACAGAATGAGACTCTGTCTCAAAAAAAAAAAAAAAAAAAGGTAAAATCCAGATTCTAAAGACAGCATTGCAAGTACCAGTTTCTGTCATTATTTCTTAATAATTTCTCAGATATATGGCTACATACCATACCGGGTCGTTATTTCATTAAGGTAAAATATTCACAGAAAAATTTCTGTCTTAGCCATTTTTAAGTGTACGGTTCAGTGGCAGTGTGTTCACATTATTGTGTAACTATTACCACCGTCCATCGCCAGAACTTTTTCATCTTCCCCAAGTGAAACTCTGTCCCCATTAAACACCAACTCCCCATTCCCCTCCCTCACCCTGGTACCCACCAGTCTGCTTTCTGCCTCTATGATTTTGAAGACTTGAGGGACCTCATATAAGTGGAATAGACAGTGTTTGTTCTTACTTCATTGAGCATACTATCCTCAAGGTTCACCCATGTTGTAGCCTGTGCCAGCGTTTCCTTCATTTTTAAGGCTGAGTAATATTCCATTGTGTGCATTTTGCTCATCTGTTGACAGGTTGCTCCTGCCTCTTGGCTGTTGTGAATAATGCTGCTACGAATGACTGTGTACAAAGAACGTTTTTAAAGGACGTGATACCTGGCCCCCTCCCACTGTGCATGACATAGCCACTGGGTTATGTGGCCTTGGGCTGCCATGTAACTCTCTGGGTTTCAGCCTCCCACCTGTAAACCAGGAGGGTTGGGTCAGATGACTCTCTCCGGGCAGGAGCTGGTTCTGTGGAAGCCCCATTTCTTTCTTCTGAGACTGGCCCCAAAGCTCACCTGTCCGATGTGCAGGTGCCACTCAGGCTGATCACGTGGACACGTCTACGCTTCTCAAATCCTTCCGCATTCCTTGAGAATAAAACTTTCGAAGGATTAAATCGGATTGATCTGAAACCAAACAAAAACCGGAGCACTTATAATTGATTCGCAGTTTGCAGGAAAAAAGAAGCAAGCGGACACAAAACGTATCCTAAGTCCCAAAGCGCCCCTGTCCCCGCCCGGTCTCAGCCGCGGTGCGTGGACCCCGTGCGGTTCCGCGCGTGGCTTGGTGACCCTGGAGTCCCTGGCGGTGGCGCCCACGGCTCAGCCCGCGGAACGGCTCTTCCGAGCCGCGCGGCCTCGGCCTGGCTCTGGCGGGAAGCGCTGGGCTTTAGCTCCGGCTCCCGCGGGGCGACGTCCCGCGGCTCCAGGAGAGGCGTGGTGGGCTCTGAGGCGCGGCCTTTGAAGGTCGCCGCGAGGCTGCGCTGACGCCGAGTGCGGCCCCCACGGTGCTGGCGTCGGAATATCTCTCGTCCCGTTTCTTCCGAATGGGCAGGGGTCGCTGGCTTTTGAGATCCACTCAGGCCCCACTACTTGGGTGAGGGACTGACTGCTCCCCGGCGGGCGCGCCTTCCCCGGGCGAGGCGGCGGTGTCCCCAACCCCACCGCACGCCAGCCCGCGCCCGCGCCGTGGGGTCAGAGGACTCCTCGGATAGGGACCTCTTCTCTCCGTCCTTCCCCAGGGCCCTCCCCATGCTCTGTGCTTGGGGGCGCGACGGAGCTGGGGATCCCGATGTGGTCCAGGGCAGCCCCTGGACGTGCAGGGGGGAGATGGGGGCGCAGCAGGGCTGGGCCCTGGGGCTGGAGGCTTGCTGGGGTCGTCCTGAAAGCTCAGTGGCCTTGAAGCAGCCGTCTGCCCTTCTCCCTCAAGCCAGGAGCAGATGGCCTGGGCCCCAGGTGGGTGGGCTGACCCCGGCCCCAGCTGGGCAGCTGTGACCTGCCCCTTGTCCCAGCCGCCTGCAGGGAGGAGCACCAGCCTGGGTGCGGTGAGACCCCTCCCTCCTCTCTGGGGCCTGGCTGGTGCCTGCCCACTCCTCGGGGACAGTGCCCAGCACAGCCACGGTGGTTTGTGGAATCTGCGTTGGTGGTAGCCTGCTGGGCCAGGCAGGCAGTGCTGGGCAGGGCTATGGGGTCCGCATCAGCCCACCCAGACCTGAGGACACAACCCCTCAACAGGGCTGAGCCAAGCCAGGCTGGTCACCGCCGCTTGGTTCCCCCAGCTTTGTTGGGGTAGATCCTTTTGGGCCTTTGCTAGATCCTTCTGGGCCTTCTGGCTGGCAGGCAGTAGAAGGCAGGCTGGCCATGGACAGAGGCCCTGGAGAGGGATGGTCTGCTACGCCCTGGTCTCTTCTGAGGAGCAACGAGGAGCTCAGGGGCTCGCGCATGGCCTGATGTGCAAGGCCTGCTGCTGGGCAAGGCACCTTCTCTGTGCCTCCTGGCTGGTCTTGGGGCTAGTGGTCACCTGCATTCCCTGAGCAGGACGGGGCCTCCCGTCTGGACGAGGCGGGATACCGGGGCCCGGCACCTCCCTCTCTCTGCCATCTCACTCCTGCCTTCATCCGCGCAAAGTAGACACGCTGGGGAAGCCTGGTCCTGCCCCCTAGGCGTCCCTGTGGATCCTGCTCAGAGAGGGCAACAGTGTGGTTCTGAAGGGGATGCCCAAGGAAGTGGGGGGATGCACAGGAGGAAGGCGGGGAGCCCCCAGGCAGGGCAGATAGGCTGTGAGGAGAGGAGGGGGCATGCGAGCTGGGGATGGGGGGTGGGGACCCAGGAGCAGGGCATTATGCTGGGCACCACCACACACAGGCATGGCACAGGCCCTGTCTCTCCTCCCACAGCCACCTGGGGCTTCCTATCTGGCATCCTGGCTCCACCTGCCCTGGGCACCTCTTTCATCCTGCAGGCTTGGCTTGTCCCTGAAATTTCTCAGGTGGGAGTCAGGATGGCAGCCCCAGCAATTAGCCATCTGCACATCTGGATTATAGGGGCAAAGAGGAGAAGAGACATGCCGTGTGCCTAGAGTGTTCACATTTGTGTTAGGAGGCAGAACAAGAACGTGCCTGCCCCGTGCCTCCTGAGCAGGCCCTCCCAGCATTTGGGCTACAGGAGGTGAATGGGTGGTTTTCCTCATGTGTAAAGAACTGCTATAGGTCAATAAGTCCTGGAATCCCAGCGCTTTGGGAGGCCCAGATGGGAGGATCACTTAGGGTAGGAGAGCAAGGCTGCAGTGAGCTGTAATCACACCACTGCACGTTAGCCTGGGTGTCAGAATGGACCCCCAATTAAAAAGAAAATGGCCAAAAACTCCAGTTGAAGTATGAATAAACAGATGCAGGCAGCAACAGCTCATAGAAAAAGAAATGAAAGCTTGCAGCGGGTAAAAACAGGAACACAAATTAAACAAGGGTTGGCTCTCCTGCCCCTCTCAGCGCTCCCACAGCCTCCTTCCAGGCAGCCCAAGGCTAATGAGGCCACCTCCACCAGACTCCGACTCCAGCTCAGCTCCTCTCATGAGGCCGGGACTAAGGACCTAAGGCACAGGGAGCGGGTCGGCCCTTTATGTGCATGAACGCCTCTCTGTGTGGGCAGAGGAGGAATTCCAAAGATGCAGTGAGCCCTGGGCAGACCATTCCCAGTGCCAGGGGCCAGATGGCGCCGATGACACAGGAGGCCCCAGGCTGAGCCTCCTCAAACCCTCCTCTTCACACACCCTCCCCTGCTCACACCCTACTCCCTCTGCTCACACCCTCCTCCCCTGCTCACCCCCTCCTCCCCCTGTTCACCCCTCCTCCCCCTGTTCACCCCCTCCTCCCCCTGTTCACCCCCTCCTCCTCCTGCTCACCCCCTCCTCCCCCTGCTCACCCCCTCCTCCTCCTGCTCACCCCCTCCTCCCCCTGCTCACCCCTCCTCTCCCTGTTCACCCCCTCCTCCTTGCTCACCCCCTCCTCCCTCTGTTCACCCCCTCCTCCCCCTACTCACACCCTACTCCCTCTGCTCACCCCCTCCTCCCCTGCTCACCCCCTCCTCCCCTGTTCACCCCCTCCTCCCCTGTTCACCCCCTCTTCCTCCTGCTCACCCCCTCCTCCCCCTGTTCACCCCCTCCTCCCCCTGCACCCCCTCCTCCCCTGCTCACCCCCTCCTCCCCCTGTTCACCCCCTCCTCCCCCTGTTCACCCCCTCCTCCTCCTGCTCACCCCCTCCTCCCCCTGCTCACCCCCTCCTCCCCCTGTTCACCCCCTCCTCCCCCTGCTCACCCCCTCCTCCTTCTGCTCACCCCCTCCTCTCCCTGCCCACCCCCTCCTCCCCCTGTTCACCCCCTCCTCCCCCTGTTCACCCCCTCCTCCTCCTGCTCACCCCCTCCTCCCCCTGCTCACCCCCTCCTCCTCCTGCTCACCCCCTCCTCCCCCTGCTCACCCCCTCCTCTCCCTGTTCACCCCCTCCTCCTCCTGCTCACCCCCTCCTCCCCCTGTTCACCCCCTCCTCCCCCTACTCACACCCTACTCCCTCTGCTCACCCCCTCCTCCCCTGCTCACCCCCTCCTCCCCCTGTTCACCCCCTCCTCCCCCTGTTCACCCCCTCCTCCTCCTGCTCACCCCCTCCTCCCCCTGTTCACCCCCTCCTCCCCCTGCTCACACCCTACTCCCTCTGCTCACCCCCTCCTCCCCTGCTCACCCCCTCCTCCCCCTGTTCACCCCCTCCTCCCCCTGTTCACCCCCTCCTCCTCCTGCTCACCCCCTCCTCCCCCTGCTCACCCCCTCCTCCCCTGTTCACCCCCTCCTCCCCCTGCTCACCCCCTCCTCCTTCTGCTCACCCCCTCCTCTCCCTGCCCACCCCCTCCTCCCCCTGCCCACCCTCTCCTCCCCCTGATCACCCCCTCCTCCTTCTGCTCACCCCCTCCTCTCCCTGCCCACCCCCTCCTCCCCCTGCCCACCCTCTCCTCCCCCTGCTCACACCCTCCTCCTTCTGCTCCAACCCTCCTCCTTACACCCTCCTCCCTCGGCTCACACTCTCTTCCCCCTACCCACACCCTCCTTCTGCTCAGACCTCCTCCTCACACCCCTCCTCCTCCCCCTGCTCACACCCTCCTCCTCCTACTCAGACCCTCCTCCTCACACCTCTTCTCCCCCACACCCTCCTCCCTCTGCCCACACCCTCCTCCCTCTGCCCACACCCTTTTCCTGCTCACTGGTCCCACTATGGCCATATTGAGTGATAGTTCTCCAGTAACTCTTGTGCATTATCTGAGAATCCACCACATGCTTCAAGGCCAGGTCCAGGGCTAAGGAACAGGCTGGCCCTCTCCACCCTAGAGGCCAGGCCTGACCTGTAAGCCTCCCCTAGCCAGCTGGAAGAGCACGGACACAGTGGCCTACAGGTGTTCCTGGGCGATCCTCCCTCCTGTCTTCACCTCTGTATTTATTTTGCTCTTTGCTTAATGCAGACCCCCCACTGGAGTCATGACCATTGTTCTGGGGCACGGGTCCAGAACAATGGTCGTGTTAAAGGAAGACATTTGCTGCTGAAGAGTTCTGGTGAATATGGTTCCCCTGAGAGAACGGGAAGAGAAAGAGAGAGATGGCTGCTGATATGGAATGAGCAGAAGGCCCAGACCCTCCCTGGAAGGGGAACTGCCCAGCGAGGCTGCACAGGACAGCCTGGATTTGCGGGGATCCCAGCCCAGCGCACCGTGGCTTTCAGAACCCCTGGCCCGGCTGGCTCTCCTGTGGGCCCTCTCCTCAGGAAGGGTGCTCACCCCTCTCCTTGCCTGCTCCCATAGAGAGCCTGGAATTTCAGCCTCTGGGTGGTCTCTGTCAGCTTCTCCTCCCTCCCTGGCCCTCAACTTCCCTCCCAGAAGAAGAAGGTGTCAGTTAGGGTGTTTGGGGTATGTAGAGGGAGGCCACGTCATCCCCCCTTGCAGCCCCCTCTCAAGTGGTGCCCTGGTCGATGTTTAACAGCGGGTGAGGTCCCTGGTGGGTGGTGTTTGCCCATTTCTGTGGTGCGAAGATGCTAACCATGGCCCATGTCAAGCTAACAACATGACATCAGCTGACTTGCAAGAATCCAGAAAATGTGACAGTCTGTTCTCTAGCTGGAAGAGCTGCCTCGGACGCCCACTGCCTCTGCCTTGGCCTAGCCAAAGTGACGGAGTGAAGGAGTGAGCCCAGGTGGCCCCCCAAGGCCTCTCGCCCTGTCTTGGTCCTGCTCCCAGCCCTGCTTCTTCCCATTCCCAGGGCTCTGCTTGGCTCAGGTCCCGTGATTCATTCTTCTCTTGCTCCCACCTCCTCCACCTCCCCACGAGAGTGCCCCATCCATCTCCCCAGAGACTGTTTTTGAGCCAACGCAGGGCACCTGACGGGCACCCGTGCAGGGCAGCAGGAGGTTGTTTGTGGGGCTTGTGCTGTTTTGTTTGGTTTGAGACTGGGACTCGCTCTGCCACCCAGTCTGGAGTGCAGGGCTGCTTCATAACCCGCTGTAACCTTGAACTCCCGGGCTCAAGCTATCCTCCCACCTTGGCTTCCCAAAGTGCTGGGATTGTAGGCATGCGCCACTGTGCCCAGCTCGGGAGAGGGTCTGGTTTGATCCCGCCTCTGCATCCATGCCACCATGGTCTTAGTGGAGCATTTGGTGCCGGTCCCTGCCTATGACATGGGGAGCATAGCCCCATCTTTCACCGTGGCCTGAGAGCCCCAGAGGAAAACCTTATACCAGGCGTCCCCAAACTTTTTACACAGGGGGCCAGTTCACTGTCCCTCAGACCGTTGGAGGGCCACCACATACTGTGCTCCTCTCACTGACCACCAATGAAAGAGGTGCCCCTTCCTGAAGTGCGGCGGGGGGCTGGATAAATGGCCTCAGGGGCCGCATGCGGCCCGCGGGCCGTAGTTTGGTGATGCCTGCCTTATACACTGAGAGGGCCATGTGTAGGTGGGTGTTACAGTCGGGATGTCTCCCAGGGGGTGACAGCTCTGGGTAGGACTTGAGAGTCCCTGAAACACCTTTTCCTAGTGTTGTTCAGGGTCTCTGGTCCCAGTGAAGTTTTGAAATTTCACTATAGCAAATATATAGATATTTTCCTTGTGATAATGTGCTTTTCTGCCTATGGTTTTTAAAAGCCCTTCTCTATCCTGGTGTTTTAAAGATATCTTTTTCTTCTCTTTACAATTAAAAAGAAATTAATGGGCTTCATTTTTAGAGCAGTTTTATCTCTATGGAAAAATTGGCTTGAAAGTCTAGAGTTCCCATATTACCCTTCACCATTCCACACCCCGTTACTAACATCTGGCATTAGTTGGGTACACTTGTTACAATGATGGACCAATATTAATATATACTTAACTCAAGCCCATAGTTTACATTAGGGTTCACTCTCGCTGTTGTGCATTATATGGGCTTGGACAAGCGTAGAATGACACGTGTCTATCATTACAGTATCACACAGAGTAGTTTCATCTGCCCCAGATTTTCTCTATGCTCCAACTATTCCTCTCTCCCTCCACCCAACCCCTGCCAACCACTGGTCTTTCTGCTGTCTTCATTGTCCTGCCCTTTCCAGCATGTCATACAGTTGGAGTCATACAGCATGTAGCCTTTTCAGACTGGCTTCCTTCACTCAGCAACACCCACTTAAGTTTCCTCCTTAAGAGGGAGGAGGAACCTGTCTTTGTGTAGCTTGATCATTCATTTCTTTTTAGCTGAATAATATTCCACTGTCCGGATGTACCACAGTTTGTTCATTGCTTACTGAAGGACATCTTGGTTCCTTCAAAGTTTTCACAATAAACATCCGTTTTCAGGTTTTTGTGTGGACGTAAGTTTTCAGCATATTTGGGAGATACCAAGAAGTGTGATTCCTGGAGTGTGGGGTAAAGAATATGTTTACTTTTGGAAGAAACTACCAAACTCCCTTCCAAAGTGGGTGTACCATTGTGCATTCCTACCAGCAATGAATGAGAATTCCTGTTACTCCATATCCTTACCGTCATCTGGTGGTGTCAGAGTTCTAGATTTTGGCAGTTCTAGTAGCTGTACAGTGATAGCTCTTTGCTGTTTTATTTGCAATTCCCTAATGACTTACGATATTGAGCATCTTCTGTTCAAAAGTTCTGTTCAGAACTTTTGCCCGTTTTTAAACTGGTTGTTTTTGAATTGTTGAATTTTAAGGGTACCTTGTGTATTTTGAAAACCAGTCTTATCAAATCGGTGTTTTGTAGATATTTTCTCCAAGTTTGTGGTTGTTTCCCTTGTAAGTCTCATGAGTGTCTTCCTTAGAACAGAACTTTTTACTTTTAATTAAGCCCAATTTATCAATCTTTTATTTCATGAATTGTGATTTTGATATTGTTTCTAGGAAATCATCACCAAACCCAAAGTCATCTGGATTTTCTATGTTACTTTTTAAGAATTTTAAAGTTTTGCATTTTACATTTCGGTCTATGATCCATTTTAAGTTAATTATTATGAAAGGTGTTAAGATCTGTGTCTAGATTTATTTTTTTACATCTGAATATCCAGCTGTTCTGGCACCATTGTTAAGACTATCCTTTCTCTATCTGATCTCCACAGACCTCAGACTTTGCTCTTTTCCCTCAGTATTGCGTTGGTTGTAATATTGTGTATCTTTTGCCTCCCCATATGAACTTTAGAATCAGTTTGTCAATGTATGCAAAATAACTTGCTGGTATTTGATTGTGAGTGCATTGAATGAAAATTAATTTGGGAAAAACTGACATCTTGACAATATTGCATCTTCCTATTCATGAACATGGGATTTCTCTGCATTTATTTAGTTCTTTTTTGATATTTTTCATCAGAGTTTTGTAAATGTCCTAATATAGATCTCATGCATAGTTTGTCAGATTTATACCTAAGTATTTCACTTTGGGGGATGAAATGTAAATGATACTGTGTTTTTAAATTCCAATTCCAATAGTTTTGCTGGTATATAATAAAGCAATTGACTTTTATGTATTAACCTGGTATCACCTTTTTATAATCATTTATTAGTTCCAGGATTTTTTTTGTTGATTCTTTGGGGTTTTCTACATAGACATATCATTTGTGAAAAAAGACAGTTTCGTTTCTTCCTTTCCAATAAGTGTACCTTTTTACTTCATTTTCTTGTCGTCTTATGTTAGCTAGCACTCCCAGTAAGATGTTGAATAGGAGTGGTGAAAAGGAACAATACTTGCTTGTTCCTAATCTTACTGGAAAGTATCCAGTTCCTCACCATGAAGTATGGTGTAAACTGTAGGTCTTTTGCAGATTTTTTAAAAATTAAGTTTAGGAAGCTCCACTTCCTAGTTTGCTCTAAGTTTTTAATCATGAAACAGTGTTGGATTTTTGTCAGATGCTTTTTTTTTTTTGCATTTATTGATATAGTTGTGTGATTTTTCCTCCTTACCCTGTTGATGTGTTGGATTATAGTATTAATTTTTGAATATTGAACTAGGTTTGCATACCTGGGATAAATCCCACATGATCACAATATAGAATTCTTTTTATACATTGTTGGATTCAATTTGGTGATATTTTGTTGAGAATTTTTGCATCTGTTTATGATAGATTTTGGTCTGTATTTTTTTTTCTTTAAATAATGTCTTTGTCTGGTTTTAGTATTAGGATAATGCTAGCCTTATAGAATAAGTTAGGAAGTATTCTTGCTGCTTCTATTTTCTAAAAGAGATTTTAGAAAATTGATATGATTTCTTCTTTACATGTTTGGTAGAATTCACCAATTAACCAATCTGGGCCTTGTGCTTTCTGTTTTAGAAAATTATTAATTATTCATTCAATTTCTTTTAGAGATATAGTCCTATTTATATTCTATTATCTATATGTCATTGTGTGAGTTTTAGAGGATTGTATCTTTCAGGGAGTTGATTCATATTATCAAGGTTATCAAATTTATAGCCATAGAGTTTTTCATAGTATTTCTTTATTAACCTTTTAATATCCACGGGATCTGTAGTGGTGGCCCCACTTTTATTTCTGGTATTAGTAATTTGCCTCTTTTCTCTTTTTTTCTTAGTTAACCTGACTAGCAGGATTCCAATTTTATTGATCTTCTCAAAGACTTAGCTTTTGGCTTTGTTGATTTTCTATATCAAGTTCTTGTTTGTACAATTCACCAATTTGTGCTCTGGTTTTTATTATTTCATATTTTCTGCCCTCTTTGGATTTAATTTGCTTTTCTTTTTCTAGTTTCTTAAAGTGGAAGCCTAAATTATTGATTTTAGATTTTTCTCTTCCTCTTCTTCTTCTTCCTTCTCCTCTTTTTCTTTTTGAGACACAGTCTCGCTCTGTCACCTGGCTGGAGTGCAGTGGTGCAATCTTGGCTCACTGCAACTCCAACTCACTGGTTCAAGCGATTCTCCTGCCTCAGCCTCCCGAGTAGACTGGGACTGCAGGCACGTGCCACCACACCCAGCTAATTTTTGTATTTTTAGTAGAGATGAGTTTCACCACGTTGGCCAGGCTGGTCTTGATCTCCTAGATCACCTAGACCTGGGATTAAATGTGTGAGCCACCGCGCCCAGCCTCCTCTTTTCTCATGTATGCACTTGATGCTGTAAATTTTCCTCTAAAGATTACTTTTGGCCAGGTGCAGTGGCTCACACCTGCAATCCTAGTGCTTTGGGAGGACAAGGTGGGAGGACCACTTGAGGCCAGGAGTTCAAGACTTGCCTGGGAAACTTAGCAAGACCCTGTTTCTATCAAATATATATATATATAAAATTTAGCAGGGCATGGTGGTTCATACCTTGTAGTCCTATCTACTCAGGAGGCTGAGGTGGGAGGATCATTTGAGCCTAGGTGTTTAAGGCTGTTGTGGGCTATGATTGCACCGTGGCACTCCAGCCTGCATGATAAAGTGAGACTCTGTCCCTAAAAAATAAATAAATAATAAATGCTGTGTTCAATAAATTTTGGTAAGTTGTATTTTCATTTAGTTCAAAATATTTTAAAATTTCCCTTGATATTTTTTATTTTGTCTATGTGTCATTCAGAATTGTGGTGCTTAACATCCATGTATTTTGGGCTTTTTTAAAGCTATCTTTCTGTTATTGATTTCTAATTTAATTCCATTGCAGTCTGAGAGCATGCCTTGTATGATTACTGTTATTCTAAATGTATCAGGGTGTGTTTATGGCCCAAAATGTGGTCTATCTTGATGATTGTTCCATGTGAGCTTGAGAAGACAATGTTTTCTGCTGTTGTTGGAGGAAGCAGTCTATAGATGTCCATTAGAGCCAGTTGATTGATGAAGCTGTTGAGTTCCATCATGTCCTTACTGACTTACTGCCTGTTGGATCTGTCCATTTCTGATAGAGTTGTGTTGAACTCATCAGCGATGATAGTGGAGTCATCTTTTTATCCTTACGGTTCCATTAGTTGTTGCCTCACATATTTTGAGTCTCTGTTGTTAGGTATGTACATGTTAAGGATTGCATGTCGTCTTAGGAAATTGACCGCTTTATTATTACATAATGCTCTTCTTTATTACTGATAATTTCCCTTGTTCTAAAGTCTGTTGTTGTTTTTTTTTTCCTGATATCAATGTAGTTACTCCTGGCTGGGTGCAGTGGCTCCCACGTGTAATCACAGCACTTTAGGAGGCCCAGGTGGGAGAATCACTTGAGCCTAGGAGTTCAAGACCAGCCTGAGCACCATAGCAACACCTTGTCTCTACTATATATAGCTGGGCATGGTGGCTCACACCTGTAATCCCAGCACTTTAGGAGGCTGAAGTGGGAGGAATGCTTGAATCTAGGAGTTTAAGACCAGCCTGGGGAGCCATAGCAAGACTCCATCTCTACAAAAAAAAAAAAAAAATTATCCAGGCATGGTGGCATATGCCTGTAGTCCCATCTACTTGGGAGACTGAGGAAGGAGGATTACTTGATCCTGGAAGGTAGAGGCTGCAGTGAGCCGTGATTGTGCTACTGCACTCCAGCCTGGGTGACAGAGTGAGACCCTGTCTCAACAACCACACACACACACACACACACACACAAACACAGACATTTACATGGTTACTCCTGCTATATTTTAGTTATTGTTAGCATGGTGTATCTTTTTCCAACTATTTACTTTTAAAAATTATGACAAAATAAAATTATACATAATATAAAATTTACCATTAAAGAATCCATTCTTTATTCATTAAATAAATAATCGTGGCAAACATTTATTGAGCATTTTACTATGCACCAGACTATGCATTGTTTTTTGACTTTTGTAAAAGCTCTAAGAGATACTGTTATTGTCTCCACTTATAGATGAGGAGTTTTCTCAGGATCACACAATTAGTAAATGGCAGAGTCTAGAAATGGACAAAGAATGGTCAATTGCAAATTATTGATCCTAAAATGATTGTTTGTTTAATCTAATTCATGTAGAGAGTTCACTTATATGTATTTTGATTTGGCTAATCAAAATTATTCTTTTTATTTTTAATTTTTAAACTGTGTCATATGTACATAAAATTTTACTTTTTAAACCATTTTTAAGGGTACAATTCAGTAGCATTAAGTATATTCACATTGTTGTGCTACCATCCCCACCATCATTGTCTGGAATTTTTTCATTTTCCCCAACTGAAACTCTGTACCCACTAAAAACTGGCTTCCCCTTCTCTCCTCACTCCAGCAACCTCTGTTCTACTTTCTCTCTATGAATTTGCCTATTCTAGGTATCCCACATAAAGGGAATCATGTGGTATTTGTGTCTTTTGTGACTGGCTTATTTCACTTAGCATAATGTCCTCAAGATATGTCCATGTTGTAGACATGATTTCCTTCTTTTTCAAGGCTGAGTAATATTCATTGTCCATATAGACTACACTTTATCCATTCTTCTGTCAATGGATACTTGAGTTGCTTCTACTTTTGACTATTGTGAATAATGCTGCTATGAATATTGTATACAAGTATCTGTTTGAGTCTTTGCTTTAAATTTTTTTTTGGCTCCACCTTGGAGTGGAATTGCTGGATCATATGGTAAGTCTATGTTTAACTTCTTGAGGAACTGCCAAACTGTTTTTCACAGTGGCTGCAACATTTTACATTCCCACCAGCAATGCACAAGGGTTCCAAATCCTCCACATCCTCACCAACACTTGTTATTTTCAGGCTTTTTTTAATTAAAAAAATTTTTCATAATAGTCATCTTAATGGATGTGAAGTGGCATCTCATTACAGTTTTGATTTGATTTCTCTCATGGCTAGTGATGTCGAACATATTTTCAACATCTCTTATTTGCCATTTGCATATCTTCTTTGGAGAAATGTCTATACAAGTTCTTTGCTCATTTTTTGAATTGGCTTGTTTGTTTCTTTGTTATTGATGTTTAGGAGTTCTCCTATATTTATCCCTCATCAGATAGATGAGTTGCAAATATTTTATCCAATTCTGTGGGTTGTCTTTTCACTCTCTTGATAGTATCGTTTGATACACAAAAGTTTTGTATTTTGGTGAAGTCCAATTAATTTTTTCTTTTGTTGCCTGCAGTTTTGGTGTCATATCCAAGAAATCATTGTCAAATCCAATGTTATGAAGATTTCCACCTATGTTTTCTTCTAAATGTTTTATAATTTTAGCTCTTAAATTTAGGTCTTTGATTTGAGTTAATGTTTATATATTTTTGTTTTGTTTGTTTTTGTTTTTGAGACAGAGTTTCACTCTTGTTACCCAGGCTGGAGTGCAATGGCACGATCTTGGCTCACTGCAACCTCCGCCTCCTGGGTTCAGGCAATTCTCCTGCCTCCGCCTCCTGAGTAGCTGGGATTACAGGCATGCGCCACCATGCCCAGCTAATTTTTTGTATTTTTAGTAGAGACGGGGTTTCACCATGTTCACCGGGATGGTCTCGATCTCTCGACCTTGTGATCCACCCGCCTCGGCCTCCCAAAGTGCTGGGATTACAGGCTTGAGCCACCGCGCCCGGCAATGTTTATATATTTTGTAAGATAAGGATCCGATTTCACTGTTTTGCTTGTGGGTATCCCAGTTTTCCCAGCATCACTTGTTGAAAAGACTATCTTTTCTCCATTGACTAACCATTGACACCTTTGTCAAAAATCAACATATGGGAGAATTTAGTTCTGGGCACTCTATTTTATTCCATTGGTCTCTATGTCTATCTTTATGCCAGTGTCAGACCGTTTTGATTATTATAGTTTTGTGTTCAGGTTGGGTGTTTTGTTTTGTTTTGTTTTTGAGATAGAATCTCATTGTCGCCCAGGCTGGAGTACAGTGGTATGAGCTCACTGCAACCTCCACCTTCTGGGTGGATTCTCCTGCCTCAGTCTCCTTAGTAGCTGGGATTACAGGCACACACCACCACATCCAGCTAATTTTTGTATTTTTAATAGAGACAGGGTTTTGCCATGTTGGCCAGGCTGGTCTTGAACTCCTGACCTCAAGTGATCCACCCACCTCGGCCTCCCAAAGTGCTGGGATTACAGGCTTGTGCCACCGTGCCAGGCCTGTATTAAGTTTTGAAATCAAGAAATGTGAGTCCTCCAACTCTGTTTTTCTTTTTCAAGATCATTTTGACCATTCGTTGTCCCTTGAGATTCCATGTGCATTTTAAGATGGGGCTTTTTCCCTGCAAAAAAAGAAAAAGAAACAAAAAAGCCATTGGAATTTTGATAGGGATTTCACTTGAATCTGTAGATAACTTTGGGTAGCATCCATGCCTTTACTCTTCATTTATTTGTGTCTTCATATTTAAATAGGTTTCTTGTAGATGACATATAGTTTGGTTTTGTTTTTTGATCCAGTGAGACAATCTCTGTCTTTTAATTTTTGTATACAGTCCCATTGACATTTAAACTGATTATTGATATAGTTGGATTGATAGCTACCATATTTGTTTCTGTGTTTTACTTTTCCCTATTTTTTTTTTGTCTTCCACTCTTTTTCTGCTTTCTATGGTTTAATTGAGCATTTTATATGATTCTCTTTTCTCTCCTCTCTTTGCTTTTCTTAGCATTCCTCCTCCTCTTCCTCTTCCTCCTCCTCTTCTTCTTTTTTTTTCCCTCTTCTTTTTCTCTTCTGTGGTTGTTCTAGAGTTTGCAATGCACATATATACATTTACAACTAACCCAAGTCCACTCTCAAATAACACTATACCATTTCACAGGTAGTGAAGTAATGCAAAGTAACGCAAATACCTTATGGGTTATAGCAGAATAGTTCTCATCCCTCTCCTATCCCTGATAATGTTGCTTTCTTTCACTTAACCATAAGTGATCATCACCAAATACGCTGTTGGTGTTATTATTTCGAACAAATTGTTGTCTATTAGATCAATGAATAATTCGAAAAAAGATTTCGTATTAGCTTCACTTATTTCTTCTCTAAGTCGCTTCCTTTATGTACATCCGAGTTTCTGAGCTGTCCTTCTTCTTTCTGAAGAATTTCTTTTAACATTTCTTATAAGGCAGATATACTGGTGATCAATTGCTTCCATTTTTGTTTGAGAACATCTTTGTTTCTCCTTTATTTTTGATGGATAATTTCTCTGGATACAGAATTCTAGGTTGGTGGTTACTTTCAACACTTTAAATGTTTTATTCCACTCTCTTCTTGTGAGCTTGAGAAGTCTGATGTAACACGGCTTTGCCCCATGATAGGTAAGGTGTTTTTTGCTTCTGGTTCTTTTAAGATTTCCTCTGTCTTTGATTTTCTGCAGTCTGAATGTGATATGACTAGGTATACATCTTGGGGTATTTCTTCTGCTTGGAATTCTCTGAGCATCCTGAATTTTGGTGCCTGGCTTCAATTTTGGAAAGTCTCAGTCAACATTCCTTCAAATGTTCCTTCTGCTTTTCCACTTTCTTCTGCTTCTGATATTCCCATTACCTGTGTTGTTTATATCTTTGGTAATTTTTCCATTGTTTTTGGATGATTTTGTTTTGTCTTTTTCATTCTTTTTTGTCTTTGCGTTTTAGCTTTAAAAGTTTCTATTGATACGTTTTCAAGCTCACTGGTTGGTTCTTTTTTTTTTTTTTTAGACGGAGTTTCACTCTGGTTACCCAGGCTGGAGTGCAATGGCGCAATCTCGGCTCACCGCAACCTTCGCCTCCTGGGTTCAGGCAATTCTCCTGCCTCAACCTCCTGAGTAGCTGGGATTACAGGCACGCACCACCATGCCCAGCTAATGTTTTGTATTTTTAGTAGAGACGGGGTTTCACCATGTTGACCAGGATGGTCTCGATCTCTTGACCAGGCGGGTCTCGATCCACCCGCCTCAGCCTCCCAAAGTGCTGGGATGACAGGAGTGAGCCACCGCGCCCGGCCTGGTTGGCTCTTTAGCTGTGTCTAGTCTGCATCAAAGACGTTCTTTTTCTCTGTTACTGCGTTTTTGATTTCTAGCATTTCGATTTCCATCTTTTTACTTACATCACCCACCTGTTCTCTGTGTTGTCCATGTTTCCATTAGAGCCTTTAGCAGGGGAATTACAGTTGTTTTAAATTTCCAGTTTGACAGTCCCAGAAATCTTTGCCATATCTGAATCTGGTTCTGGTGCGTGCTCTGTATCTCCAGACTGTTTTCCTCTGCCTTTTTATATGCCTTGTAGTTTTTTATTGAAAGCTGGACATGATGTACTGGGTAAAAGGGATGTGGTGAATAGGCCTTTAGTAATGTGACAGCAGGAAGCTGGGGGAGAGGAAGCATTCTGTACTCCTATAATTAGGCCTCAGTACTTAGCACGCCTGTACCTGCCCCTGTGCTGTGACCCTCACAAGCGCTTCTCAGTCTCTCCCTTCTACCCGCTTATGTAGTACTGGATGGCTGGAGGGGGCTAAAGTCTGGTAGTTCCCTTCCCTAAGGTAGGTTTGGCTCTGATAAAGCCCCAGCAGGTTGGGCTGTAGTAAGATAATTTCTCCTGAGGGCAGGCTCTGTTAAGAACAGAACGCCCTGGCATGTTTCAAAATGAACACTTTTCTCCTCCCCCTGCCAGAGCCCTGGGGAGTTTTCTTCCAGTCTTCACTGTGAGAACCTGGTAGGATTCCTGGAGATAAAACTTAGAAAAGTACAGCCTTACTGCGGAGGCCAGGCACCCTGGAATTCTTAATCCTTAGACTTGTAACCTCTGATCACCTGGCAATTTGCCAGTTACGGTTTAGGTTTTCCTGCCACAGCACTGGTTCCACGGAGGTCTCTGCTTTGGTAAATTGGGATTCTCCACACTTGATTTTAGCCAAAGGCTGAGTAGTGATGGTGAGTTGTAATTTTCTCTATCTGCCAGTTTTGGAGGCAGCAGCTTTCCTGCTCCAACCTCAGTTCTTTGATGGATCTAAGAAGAGATTTTCTTAGATCCGTTGATGTTTAGTTTGTTTAGCTTTTTGTCTGTAAGGACAGGCGCGATGACCTACAACCTTCTCACATGCCAGACCAGACAATGCTTTAAGCTTTGCTTTTTACATTTTTTAGGTATTTGTTTTTATATTTTAGGTATTTTTTAAAAACCTACCCAGAAGTTATTTTTCAGTGTGATTTGAGGTAGGCACCTGTTATTCTAACACCTCAACCCTGTGCAATATGTATCATCAAATCCATTTTGCAGACCAGCAATAAGTTACAAGTCCAGAATTCACCCCCGGTCCTCCTGATTCAAACCTCCCATCTTTCTAATCTCTCCTTGGCTTTCTGAGTCCAGAATTGTGGGCCTTGGTTGTCTTTCCTTGACTTCCCACATCCCAGGTGGGACAGAAAGTGCAGCGCCTGCTGGGAAGGATACACCCTTCAGCATCTGCCAGTCCCCGTCTCTATCTGACTCTGCTGCTCCCTGGGACCCAGCTGACCTTGTGTTGGGAGGGGTGAGTGCACTGTTGTCCTATCCTGGGAGGGTCCTGTTTGGTGTTAGAGAGGCCACCATCCCCATATACTTGCCATACAAACATACACCAGCCTAAATACGGCCAAGCCGTGGCGAGGGTGCCAAGTTGGTGAGGGTGCTGGCCTGGGAGCCCTTTGGGGGGAGATGAAGACCAGAGGGCCAGGAGATGGGACTTGTACAAATCAGGAGGGACTGATCCAGGGCCAGGAGGTAGCCTGTTGACTCATAGATCTTTCTAGATCACAAATGGAGATCTTATGATGTGCATCCGTGGTCTCCTTCTGGTGCTCAGTGCAGTCATTGCTAATCAATCACAGGGCACATGTGCCCAAGCCCCAGCAGTCCCACTGTCCCTGGGCAGGCACTGCCCAGTGCCTTCTGCACACCAGTTCTGGGATGGTCACTGAGACAGAGAGGGAGCAATCAGTGCCTGGGAACCAACTGTCTGTTTCCATAGCCCTTTTGATACCTGTGCGTGCCACCTCTCAAGCCGCCCATCACATCAGCAGCATGCATCCCAGGATACCTGTGTCCTTGTCCCGCCTCCTGCTTCACCCCTTCCGTTGGCCCTGTGATAAACAGACAGAGGCATCTGACATGGGCCCTTGGGGATGGGGACTTTGGTGGAGGCAGGGAGGACCCAGGAAGAGAGGCAGAGATTGAGAGTTTCCTTCCTTGGAGAAGGGTCAGCCAGGTGTGTGGGGTGCTGAGCCGGAAGAGGGAGAAGCAGCTTTCCTGGGGAGGTGTGGAGCCTTGGGAGCTGGTGAGACCCCACCCGACCCCAGATTGCTGCCTACTGCTTTGCTGCCATTGGCTTTGTTGCCTTGAGCTCTCTAGGATGACCCAGAGCGTCCTGGCTATAGCAGGTCCTGGCAGTGGGTCTGGGCAGTGTGAGACGTGAGGCCCCTGAGGTTGAAATTGAACACAGTGTCACAGAAACAAGTCAAAATCACACTGTTCTCCTATCCTATACAGCAGGGTTCCTCAACCCCCAGACCATGGACCAGTAGTGGTCCGTGGCCTGGTAGGAACTGGCCGCACAGCAGGAGATGAGCTCTGGGGGAGCCAGCATTACTACCTGAGCTCTGTCGCCTGTAAGATCAGCCACAGTGTTAGATTCTCACAGAAGTGCGAACCCTATTGTGAACTGCAAGCGAGGGATCTAGGTTGCACCTTGCACACTCCTTATGAGAATCTAATGCCTGATGATCTGAGGTGAAACAGTTTCATTCTGAAACTATTATTCTCCCCTGTCCCCCACCCCTGACTGTCTTGGGTGAAACCAGTCGCTGGTGTCAAAAAGGCTGGGGACCATGGCTATACAGGATTGTCAACATACGGGAGGAAAACCTGTACAGACTCGATGTGGCTGTCTAGAAGTGACAGCCACCACGTTAACTCATGTGAAAATGTGGAGGCGCTCCCATGCATCACCAGGCACCTGTGAACCTCACCAGGGCATACGGGACATTTTGTCATGAGCTTATTTGGCTAGGAAATGGCCTGTGCTCTGCTCGTAGCATTGTCAAAAATGTGAATAAAATGGTGTATCTCAGTGTACTTTCTTGGCTTGTCCAGATGATGAGCTGGCACTCAGTATCTGGGAGGAAATTTATCAGAACGGTGACCGGGGGACCTGGCAGGTTTGGGGCTTTGAAGCACGGAAGCAAGTGACTTTCTGTGTATGTGGGTGGGAAGGGCCCTGCCTCTGGGAGAGGGGCTCTGATAGGAGGGACACCTGGTCCCCAGGCTGGGGGTGGGGGTGGGGCAGCCATATCACTCTGCTGAGAGGGGCAGAGAGCAGAGGGTGCTCTGCTGGGGTTTTCTCATTTTGATATGCTGGTGTCTTTGTGCACCCACAAAGACCCCAGGGCAGTGGCTACCATCGAGGGATGGAGCCATCGAGTTTGGATGTATCCTCGGATGAGCCTGTGGACATCAGGTGGATGACAGGAGGGGTTTCTGCCCAGCTCTTGCCATGTGTTTCTTTGTTACTGTGTTCATTTCATCAGAAGCACCTGTTGTGGCTTCAGCAGATCACACAGGGCTTCAAAAAGGGGCCAGTGTTGAGTCCTGAGAATACAAGTCTCTTCTCCTTTCACTCCTGGCCCTCCAGAGCCTTTCTGAATAAAGGTCCAATAGGTTAGGAAAAGGATACACCTTCTCCCTTCTTGGAGATTCACAGTACAAATGATCCCATTAAAGGCCCTGAGAGGTCCTGCAGTTAAAGGAAGGAAGGAAGGAAGGAAACACCATCGAATCTACTGGTTCCCAAACTTCTTTTCCCACAGAGCCCCTTTTGCACCTAACATCCGTTAACGTCCTGTGAAGCGAACGTTTGACGAGTGTGATTTGGGAAGCATTTGTCTGCTGCCCACAGCGGCAGATCCCACAAGGCGGACCTGGGCTCACAGCATGCATCCTGGGCTGAACAGCCCCAGAATTCACGTACGTGGAAGCCCAGTCCTCAAAATGCGACTGTGTTTGGAAGTAGGATAGTTAATTAGTCAAGTTAGGATGAGGCCATGTTGGAGATATGACTGGTGTTCTTATCAAATGGGTGTCCTTGGACACAGAGACACGCACAGAGAGAATACCATGTAACTGTGAAGGCAGAGACTGGGATGATGCATCTAGAAGCCAGTTAGCACCAAGGACTGCAAGCCGCACCGGAATCCAGGAGAGAGCTATGGAACAGATTCTCCCTTGAAGCCCAAGAAGGGAACCAGTTCTGTTCTCTGCCTTCTGGCCACCAGAACTGCAAGAAAATAACTATCTGCTGTCGAAGCCACCTGGTTGGTGGTACTGTGCTGCAGCAGCTCGAGCAGACTCATAAAGCGTGGATAAGTTAGGACTTTAGCTCTCAATGGGCTCCAAAACTGGTGTTGGGGAGCCTTTGGTCCAAAGCAGGAGAGAGCTTTGGGAACTCTTTCTGGGGCTGTATGAGCCACCTAGATTCCAAGTTTGGAAGAATGGTTTTCCATTACTGGTGATGTGAATTGTGCTTTTGGAAGTGAATGCTACTGAAATAAGTGAAACAGTCATGGCAGGCCATTTTTAAGAAGGGAAGTTAGAGACCTCCTAAACACTTGCTAATCGAGGAAGCACCCAGCTATCCGTGGTGCATCAACTTGAGGGATTGTTCTTTCCTGTCAGTGAGTATATGATCTCAGTCAAAATCTGCGACTCATGTGTGAAGTGATGTCAAATACAAAAGTCAAATACAAAATAGTCACTCCAATGCTGATAAGGCACGTGCTTGGGTGCCGGCCCAGGCCATAAGTGAGTTTGGGTGCTCACAAACAGAAGTGAGTGTGTCCAGCTGCTCATCTCCAGTAAAGTCACCTCAGACCTAGTTTTTAGAACCCGGGATGTCTGGGTCTTGGGTGGGAGTGGATGACCCAGCCCTGGGAGCTCGGTTTGCACCTGCCTGGGGGAAATCCTGCCATTCAGGGGAGGATGGCTACTCACCTCCCTGTGGGATGTTGCTCTGGGCCTGGGGACTCCAGCTCCTGCCTGGTGGGGCACCTGCATGTCTAAAACTCCTCAGGAGCCCAGACACTCTCCTCCCTTGCTCGAACCCCAGGGCCAGAGAGGCTGGGGAGGGATAAATACCATGCAGGCATCCGCAGGATGGTATCCACGGACAAAGAAGTATGCAGCTGTCAGATCATGCAACCGGGGCTTCCTTAATAGCACAGGGGACATAGTGAGAGGAGAAAGTGGAAAGTGGCGACAAGAGCCCCCTAATTGTGTAAGAAGACACCTCCCCATGCTGCAGAGCTGAGAGCTGCACACTTGCACAAATACAAACATTGGTGGGCCCTACTGACCGCCTTGTGGGTTTTGGAGTTGACGTCAATGCGTTCTGTAGACCCTCTTCTTTACTCCATGGCAAACGTAAATGTAACAATAGAAGTATATATTCCATCTACTGTGAACGGGAATCATGTTTTTGTATTATCATAATTAGAAAAATACACAAAAGAAAAAACCCACAGCAACCTCATCACTGTTCCATATAAAAGTTAGTGTTTCCAGCAAATTGCTTAGGTCAAGATTTGAATATAAAAGGACCTCCCCTCCTGCACTCCCGAGAGCTCATTTTAATCAAAGGCGGGAACTGTGTTTTTAAGCTAACGCACAGATAAATAGCAATTTGATTTCGTTTCACCCACACAAGAAAAACATGTAGGTCCCCATGCAGTCAGTGGACTTGTGCCTGCTGGGCGGTCCCCGACCCCTGGCCCAGGCTTCCTCATGGAGCCCACTTGGGGCCAGCCAGGTGAGAAAGGACGTAGGTGGCCTGAGGCTGGTTTCAGAACAACAGTTTATTAATTTACATCAGGAAATAAAGCTGTCAGCCTGAGAGTGCTTCTGTGGCTGGCCCAGACTCTTCAGAAGGACCTGCTCTGGAGGACCTGAGGGGGGAGGGGGCTGTGCTTGTTGCTAGGGAGACAGCGCCTGGCCCATATGGGGAGTGTCACACGCAAAACCCGGATGGGAAATTTCGATTTACAAAACAAGTCAGCCAGGCTTGGATCTTTTGCTTTTACTAAGGCTCCTTGGCTTCTTTCAGCTCTAAAATGTAAGCACCTTCTGGATTTGCGGGTGATTGAAGGGGTCCCATGGCCCTTGGCTGTCACTGTTGTTGGGAGTCCGAGGGGGCGTTTCCAGTCCATTCTGCAACTTCTGAAGAGAGCGTGTGTGTGTGTGTGTGTGTGTGTGTGTGTGTGTGTGTGTATGTGTGTGTGTGTGTGTGTGTATGTGTGTGTGTGTGTACGTGCGCGTATGCATGCCTGTGAACTGCAACCAACCTGCAAGGCTTAGGATTGAGGCAGGCAGCCCTGGCTCGGGTGGCACAGGCCCCAGCACTTGGGGCGGAAACTGGACGGCATGGATGCGGGCCGCGGGAGGCAGAGAGAGGAACAGGGAGAGAAGCTGCTGCCTCCGATATTTCCACTAAGGAAATGGAATCCAAGCGTTGAGTGGGCTGACTTGGAGGCCACTTTGATCACGCATGGCCGAGCACTGCCCTGTGGAAACTCAGCATCCTGTTGTGGGGATCACAGGCACAAAGCAGCCCCGGGAGCCCGGGTCCCCACCCATGCCGTCCTGGGAGCAGAATCACACTGCTAGTGCTTTCTGGATGCTGGATACTGTGTTATGGCTTGTACATGTGTCACCTCGTTCTGCGTAGGGGGACAATCACTGCCCCTTACTGATGGAAGTCGCGTAGGGGGACAATCACTGCCCCTTACTGATGGAAGTCACCAGCTCTTGTGAGGTGGCTGGGGAGGGCGCCTGAGCAGGGTCTGTGTGACCTTCCTTCCCTGGTGTCATTACCAAGTGTCTTATCTGGCACCCCAAGAGCCAGTAATCATGGTAACCCCCAGTCTTCACCAGTGAAGGTGAGGCATGAGAGGGCCCTAGAGGGGCTGTTGTGTGGCCCTGCTGGGGGCAAGGCGAGACTCAGCACCTTCCTGCTCTCTGGGCCCTCACATGAGCTCCAGCCACACTGCTCAGGGACACACCTCCTCCTGGCTCACTTGGGAGAGGTGTGGGCAGCTTGGGAGGGCCGCAGAGCGACCAGCATGACCTGGTGGAGAGTGGGGCAGGCCACAGAGCCACCTACAGTGGGGAGCTCCATGGATAGCAACAGGTGGCCACTTACAAGTGGGCACTGGAGGGAAGAGGCAGGCACAGGGTGGGGAGAGGGGGCAAGGGGACAGCTCAGAGCTGGGAAAGCCAGGGCCTGGACCAGTAGTCTGTTGGGGAGCAAGAGGAGCCACAGACTAGATACGAGGAAGAGACAGAGGCGGATGGGGCATCCTGCAGACAGTGCCACATCCCACCGCCTCTGCCCATGAAGCCCCGGGAGCCCGCAGGATGCCTGTGAAACACTGGCTGCCCTGGGTGGCCGCAGCCAGGGCAGCTACTCAGCACCTCTCCTCAAAGGTGGCCTTTACCCCATTATCACGCAAGAAGACTGAGTCCCACTACAATGAAGGAGGTGCCCGAGCAGGTGCAGTCATAGAAACGGGCCGCTCAGTTCCGGGGCTCCATGCCCGCCCAGAATTAATTCTTCCCCTTCTCTCTCAGGACAGGTTTCCCTGGTACTGTTGATCCCACTGTAAATGAGACAGTGTTCAGAGACTTCCACAAAGCAAGGACTCAAAGAGTATTTTCTTGTTTTAATTAGCTTTATTTGATTTTAAAAGCCCCGTAATATGCTTGGTGCCCAGGGGCCTCATGATCTGAACAGGTTATTCAAATCGCTTTCGGCCCGGTTCAGTCGCAGTCTTCCCACGCGGGCCATCGTGAGGGCAACCTTGATGTTCAGATGCAGTGTGCAGCCCGCGGGAACGCTGACCTGGGATCCCACAGGACTACCCTCTTCCAGCTTCTTCCTGCCTTCGCTCCAACCCGCTGTACCCTTGCAGCTGCCTGGGATGGGCCACACCCCAGGGGCAGGCATGTGGTCAGTCTGCGCACCTGCAGTGGCACCCAAGGTGAGCACCTGCAGTGGCACCTGAGCCTGAGCATGACGCTGCCACCTGCTAGGCCCACCTGTGCTTCTGGACAAGCAGATGGGGCTTCGAGCCTGTCTGTGCAGCGGGCAGGATGGGAAAGGAAGGGGCCTTGTTTACTTGGGGTACTCTCTGGTTCTGATCAGGGCCTTGTGGCCTCAGTGTAGCACAGACCCATCTACCCACAGGCCCTGGACACCTTGGTGAGTCCCCTCCTGCTGGGACACTCCAGGGACTCTTCCTGTACTGCTGGACTGGACAATCCCTGAAGCCCAGCAGCCCCTGCTCCACAGCAGAGAGCTTGTAGGTCAGTTCTTGCTCGTATATCACAACCCAGGCACTGTGCCTGATACCTAGGTCCAGAGTGTAGGGCACGCTGCCCATAGAGAGCCACTGGAAAGGGGAGTGGCAGAAGCGAACAGGTAAATAATTAAGTAAAATGACCTAAGGAACATGCAAAGTGCAATATCCAAAGGCCAAGCTGACTTTCTGTGCAAGCTGGGAAAGCGGGGTGCTATTTGCATTGGGTCTTGAGGGATGCATAGGAGTTTGCCCTTGGCAGCAGGGACAGGCTTGCAATGACAGGGTCAGTGTTGTCTCTCAATGATGATAAACTCTGGCGGGCACGAACTGAGTCGAAAGGGAGAATGGTGATGGAGCTGGCTTCTTTGCTCTTGGAGAAGCCAGAGATGTTGGGGCCCCAGCCATGGCCTGCCTGGCTCATGCTAAATGTGTTTGTGGCCACTTCTCAGAGGGTTGACCCTTCCAAGGGGGCTTCCTGTGACAGACCGGCATCTGTCGAGTGGCAGAACCACCGGGAAGGGGAGGAGGCAGAGGTGGATCTGCAGCTGCCAGCCCAGGTGCCCTGGGGAGATGGCAGGATGGGTGCGGCAGACAGCCGGTGTGGGGAGGAGCCCCTTCCAGGGTGCTCTTTAGGGGAAGTAGGGGAGACGGCCGGGGTGGGGGACTTAAGCATACATTCCTTAAGTTCCCCAGAGGAGAGAGGAGAGGGAGAGATCGGGGGTGGCGATGACACTGGGGCTCAGAGAAGGTCCAGGGCTGTAGTGAGGGACGGAAAGCGTGGGAGAGGCAGAGCCCAGGCATGGGGTGCCGGGAGCAGTGGTCTCCTTGGGAGCGGCCCTCCTGCCCCTTCCCCCAGCCGGCCACCTTCTTCCTCTGGGAGCATCTGAGTCACTGGGAAAGGGGACCTTGTCCTCTCTTCTTGAGAGGTGCCCTCCACCCCACCCGCAGGCCCAAGGCCAAGAGCAGGGCCTTCTTCACCCCCAGGCCCTGCACCCCTGGGCCCTTCCTGCTGAGTGTTCACCGAGTGCCTGGTGCTGTGTCTGCCCCCTCCTGTGTCACTGCAGCTGTGCAGCCTGGTGCTCCTACGCCACACTCATCCCCAGGCCCCTAGCCGTGCCCTCTTCCTGCCTCAGCAGCGCTGCCTGGCCTCGGCCCCCTGGCTCTGCCTGTCTTGCCTGTGTTCCCTGCCCCGCCTTCCCCGGATTGCTGACTGCCCAGACCCAGGCTGATGGCGCAGGGGCTCTCCGGAGCCTTCTGCAGAGGAGAAAGGGGCTGCCTGACTCAGGGAGGGAAGAGGGGTTGGCTGGAGGGGTCCCCCGGCCCATCCACCTGCCATCAGGCTCTTGGTGGTATGGTGCGTGGATACCGTGTGCTGGGGAACAGCTGTGGCTTGCGCCCTCCACTCCTGTACCTGTCTGAGTCCGGCCAGCAGCCGGGAGCCTGCTGTGCTGGTGGGAAGCTGCACTTGGGTCTCCTCCCTGCTCGGGGGGTGGGCTCACCATGGCAGTGCCATACGGGCATCATGAGCTCGCCATAGATGTGCAGTCTGTTGAACTTCCCACTGAGGGTCTGCCCTGCAGTATGAGGTCAGGTCCTGGTGCAGGGAGGCCCGGACTCTCCGCCCCCTCCAGGGCCTGGTCCAGACATGCAGTGGAGGCCTGCCAGGTCAGCCCTGCAGCTGCCGTGCCCTCTAGGGATCAGAGCACGACAGATGGCAGCTCAGGACTCGTTTCCGGAAGCTCTCACCTCTCGTGAGTATGAAGTTCTGCAAACAGCCACACGGTGGCCCCAGGAGGCCCTATGCTTGGTCATATGGATGGGGAAACTGAGGCTCAGAGAGCTGTGTCACCCCTTCTAACTAGGAAGTGACTGACAAGGATTGAAGCCAGAACAGGCAAAAAGCCCATGGTCTTTGCCCTCACCTCAGTCTCCCAAGTTAATGTCATATGTTAAGAACAATAATCCTTTGTTTCTATTTTTCTTAAAAAAATTTTTGAGGTAAAAAACATTTTCTTGGGCCGGGCGCGGTGGCTCACGCCTGTAATCCCAGCACTTTGGGAGGCCGAGGCGGGTGGATCACGAGGTCAAGAGATCGAGATCATCCTGGTCAACATGATGAAAACCCGTCTCTACTAAAAATACAAAAAATTAGCTGGGCATGGTGGCGCGTGCCTGTGATCCCAGCTACTCAGGAGGCTGAGGCAGGAGAATTGCCTGAACCCAGGAGGCGGAGGTTGCAGTGAGCCGAGATCGTGCCATTGCACTCCAGCCTGGGTAACAAGAGCGACACTCCGTCCCAAAAAAAAGAAGAAAAAACATTTTCTTTTTTTTTTTTTTTGATGTAAAAAACATTTTTCACCAATGTACATGGTGAAAAAAATCAAGCAGAACAAGAGAATGCAGAGTGAATAGTAGGCGTCTCCCCCCGCATCTCCTGAGACAGCCCCTGTCCCTGTTCATGAGTTGACTTTAAAAAGTGAAGGCGCAGTTCAGCGGCCATCCAAGCACAATCACTGATCATAAGACCTGAGCCATTACGAAAATGTTCCATTAGATCTAGTGTAATTATTTATCTTTCCAAGGAATTGAACAGTACCCTTTTACAAAGATTTACCTTCACGAAAGACCATAGATAAAACGGTGTTTGTATGTAAGACACTCCTCTTCCGCAATGAGAGCCCTTAGCCTGGACTCCCGTGCGGGTTTCTCAGGCTGTCCAGGCCGAGGAGGCTGTCTGGGAGCGGAGGCTGTTCCTGTAGGGGAGGCCGGACACTTTGCAGGTGCAGACACAGGAGGGTTGTGTGAGTGCTCAGGTTTGCACTGGTGGATGCCCGCTTGGTGGTGGGCTTTCTCTGAGTCCCCCTTTCTCCCAGCCTCAGCCTGAGAGCATCCTCTGGCCCTTCTGTCTGGACTCAGGCCCTTCACGTGGCATTTCCTGCCCAGGCCCCTTGCTTCATGTGTGCTGTTCTTAGAAAATGATCTGAAAGCAAATCAAATCAACTGTGGTGACAGTCAGATTCTGCAGGGTCTCCTGGTGGGCACCGGCCCCTCCCCTCCTGCCTCACGAGCTCTGTGGCTCCCCTTGGGTGGTACTGATTCCCTCGGGTGCCCTCTGCAGGCCAGGCTTTGTGGGGCACATTCAGTTTCTCTCTCGATGGCCTCAGCAGCCTTAACCCGATTCCTTCCTTGTGTCTCTTGGGCTCTGGGTCATGGTTGGTGCTGGTTCGCTCCCTCTGTCCCCCATCCCTCCTCTCCTCTCCCCACCCTCAGGCTGTCGATTCATGAATGGCCCTTGACCCCCACCCTGGGCCTCGGTGGCCTCTGCAATGACTCCTGGACAGTGGAGGCTCTTGGGGCCCTCTCCTCCAGCTTTGCAGTTTAACGATGTGATGTTTCTCCCTCCCTACAAAACCGTCTGTGAGTCCCTGTGCATCAAATCCTAATGTAACTGCCCTCTGGAGCTGGGCCTTCCAGACAAGGCCAGCTTGTCACTTCCCCCTGGGGAGGACTCAGCAGGGCCTCATGGACGTGGTGCACAGCCCCCAGGGGTGCCTGCTGAGAGGCCCCTGGACGTGGACTCTTGGTCCAGCCAACCCACAAGGATGCGGGCCTGTGGGTCACACAGGAGCTGAACGGGGCACCTCTGCCACCCTCACCAGGACCTGACTGATTCTCCTCCTCTGCACAACCCCCCAGGGCATGCCATCTGCCAGGGCTCTGCCAGCCATCGGGAAGCCAGCCTCTGTCCTGCTGGTGTTGAGTGGGGCCAGCTGAGCGTGGCCTGTGAAGGGCACCCCTTCCTCACCATTTCTGACTCACAGCCATCTGCCCGAGGCTGGGCCGGTGGCTGATGCTTAATGGGGAGTGTTTATGGGGAGATTAATCGGCTCTCTCTCTTTCTCCTTGTCTGTCTCTGTCTCTGTCTCTCGCTCCCCCGTTTTCCTCCCCAGGGGGGCTTTCTCTGTGGTCCGACGCTGTGTCAAGCTCTGCACCGGCCATGAGTATGCAGCCAAGATCATCAACACCAAGAAGCTGTCGGCCAGAGGTAGGGCATGGGGAGTGTCCGGCACAGCTGCTGTCAGGCTGGGGCAGGGGCTTTGGAGGAGAGCCCTGTGGACTGGGCGGCAGGCCCCCCGCCAGGTTCGGCCGGCACTTGGCCCGTCTGGCCTTTGGCTCCAACACATACGGTGGGGTTCCTGGAGTGGAGACTGTGGCAGAGGGAGGCACAGGAGTGTTGGGGACTTGAGGGCACCTCTGGCCTGGTGGGGCCTGGGCTCCTTGGGGTGCCGAGAGACCCTCAGACCCCTGGATGTACCTTTGCGCTCTGGTTAGGGTGTTCTCAGGGCCCCACTTCATCTCCCCTTCCCAAGTGTATTGGGGTCTCTGCCCCCAGAGCTGGAAGGGGAGAAGTTCAAGGTAGCCAGCCTGCCATGGTGGTTGGGTGATGTCATCTGCCCTGAGAGCTGTGTGCCTGACGACAGCTCAGTGACAAAGTTTTGGGTGAGCGGGCAATGTTGTGATCGGCCATCTGCCTTCTGACAGCAGAGACCTGGTGTCGTGGCCGACTGGGAGGTGACCCGGCAGTTTCTTAACTAACAGAGCCCCAGTCTTCTACACAGTGGCAAGGGCACTCCCACCTGCCCTGGGAGGGCTTCTCAGACGTGCAGGGTGTGTGCGAGGAAGGGCCCCGCCTGGTGCTGGCCCCAGGTGGCCCTCGGCTTGTGGATGTGCCGCATCACGGGCCTTGCTGGTGATGGTCAGCTCTGGGCGCTGCAGGTGGCAATGGATCAGACAGTCCCCTGCCTTTCCAGGGTTTTCCTGCCCTTGCCCTGTGGGGCAGGTCAAGGACAAACAAAACCCAAAGTCAGCACACAGCAAATCTGATGGTGACAGTCAGAGGCCGCCTGGGGCAGCTTCTGTGGCTGGAGCGCAGATCTGAGGAGGCAGTGGGGAGGGACTAGGGCAGGGGTCCTGCTGGAGCCCCAAGGTAGGGTGTGCCAGGGCACCCGGAGGGGCTGTGGAGGCGGGTGTGGGGTGGGTGCCTGCCTTACTGAGGTGGCAGCCCCCTGTCGCTGCCCATGCAGTGGAGTCCGTGGAGGAGGGGCTGGATGATGCCCTGGTAAAGGAGCCAAGCGAAGCCCCTGTCTGCCTCTCTCAGCCCCTCCCCTCCCAGGGCACAAATCTGAGCTAATTGGGAGCTGGAGAGGCCTGACCCATCTGGCGAGGCCGCCAGATGCTGAGGCCGAATGTGGGCAGAGACAGGCGTCCCCTGGGTTGGTGAGAGCTGCCTGCTGTCTGTGGCCTGCAGTCTACAGTGATCAAGCCACCTGTAGGGGTGGGCCTCTGTGATTTGTGGAGTGATGTGTCAGCATTGTTTGAGCACCTGCTGTGTACTAGGCCATCCATGTTTCCCCTTCTTGGGAGCATTTTCTGACATCAGGCTGCAAGGAGGTCCTTGAGGCTGCAGTGGGACCTGCTCCTGTCCCAGCCCTTGTCCACCTCCTCATCACTGACCCACAGAGGGGCTTGGCAGTGCCCAGGGTTGGGTCAGTCCCTGTGTGGGCCTCCCAGCCCACATGGGGCTATGGGAGCATGGCACTGCAGAGGGTCCAGCAGGGACACTGAGAAGCGGGCTGGGGCAGGTCCAGAGGCATGCGCTTCCAACCATTCTCCACAAGGTGCAGGGCCTGGGTGGCCCCTCTGCCCTGTGACTCCACACAGCTGAACATGGGCCGCCTGAGGGCCCAGCCTGTGTTCCAGGACCTAGGGCAGCCAGCTTGTTTTTTCTTGATGAAGACACAGAACTGCTCATGAGTGGGCAGTGCTCAGGTATGGCTGTGGCCAGTACCTGTGGGTCTCCAGGGGACATCCCTGAGTTCAGGACAGTCCCTGCCTGTCACAGGGTACCACAGAGAGGAGGTCTGTGTGTGCCTGCGTGTACCAATGGCTGTTCACACACGTGTCTGTGCACATATGCATGTGTATGGGCCTGATGGAGCCTGCGGAATGGGGCCCAGGCCCTCAGGCAGTGAGGCTGGGACCAGCCCAGGCTGAGCTGGGGGAACGAGAGGAACTCCCGGTTCCTGCTTGGGAAGATGCTTTGGGTACCCCAGCGGCCTGGAGGGAGGCAGGTTGGGGTCCCGGAGTTGGCCCTTGGCTGGGAGAGCAGTGGGCAGAGGTGAGGGCCCCTTGCTCTGAGGGCCAGCTTCGATGAGCTCCGGGGTGTTGGGACAAGCAGGTGGGAGGAGGAAGGAGTGGCCTCTGGAGCCAGGATTTCAGTCCAGACTCAGGAGGGATGTCCTCGAAGGCTCCAGGGACTGAGTCATGTAACTGGGGCAAGAGGGGACACCAGCCTGAGTGTGTCATTGTGGGTGGGACCAAGGGTGATTGAGGTGCTGGAGGGTGCAGATGTCACTGGGAGCAGAGGGCAGGGAGCTGCTGATGCCAAGAGGCCTGGCCAGGGTCCTGGGGTGTCTGCAGAGTGCACAGACCCTGAGTGGGCCACCCTCTGCTCTCCTCCGACCCTGTGCCTCTGGGAGTCGTGCGTCAGTGTGGTTGTCTGCGGTGACCAAATTTTCCCTGTGACCACCCAGGGACTGCTGCAGGCTTGAGCCTGGGTACGGGGATGGTCAAGTGTGGGCCACAGCCTGCTGTCCTACTGGCCCCAGGGAGCAGCTCATTTGTCCCATGTCTGCCCTATCGTGGACGAAGATCCACGAGTATCTGGTGGCCTCGCTGGACCCTGAGTCCTGGCACTGCCCAGTGCAGCCTTTCTCTAGCAGGCTTGAAACTCAGACCTGAAGAGACGCCAGGCCCGGCTCAGGTCCCGCGGCTGCACTGCATTGACGGCAACCATATCAAAGCCAGCACCGCCCGCGTGCTTGCTGTGCGCACTGCGTGGAGCCCGGGGGCTTCTGTGTTCCCTGATGTTCTGTGGCTGGTACTGGTGGAGGCACTAGTATGAAATGTTCTGGGGGGCAGTGGGGGGTGTATCACGCAGCCCAAAGGTGGGGTCCCTAGCCAGGAGGAGGAGGCACCTCAAACACCTCACCTTGGAGCCTCCCGGGCACCCCCTAACCCTCTTCCCTTTCCTGATGTGATGCTCGTCCCTGCCTCGATTCCCTGTGGTTTTGCCACATGGGCATTTCATCCGCTTGCGTCTGTGCTGAAAGTGGAGTCGCGAGGCCACTGTGACCTGCCTTGTGCTCTGGTGATGTTCTGGGGCGTGTCCATGGGCTGGGTCCCTTCCCACTGCTGTGCGAGGTTCTGTTGAAGGAAGGCTGCTCCTTTTCTGGCTCTAGCTAATTCCTGACGACGCTGGCAGACCCACTGGAATTCCACCCTCGGGAGAGGCTCCGTGATGTGTGTCAGTGAATTCAGTTTGGCAAAATGTTGCTTGCTGGTCAACTTGGTGTTGTAAAAGCCTGTGAAATTTATTAGTGTGGGAAACCAGAAGCCGCAGCTGGCTGTCTCCCTCCTGCTTTTCCATCTGTCCCTGCAGGTCAGCCACCCCCACCCACCTTGGGCCTTTCCTTATCAGGGGCCCCCAAAGCCTTGTCCACACAGACCCACAGCCACAGCATGCGCTTCCCAGGGCCATAGGTGTAAGACAGCACCGCCTCGGGCCCTGCGGCCGTGTGGACATTTGCAGGCAGTGTGGCCCCTCTCTCCACAAATTGAGTCCCATGGGGCCTTCCCTCCCTCCTGGATGCCGGACCCATGCCTGTGGGCATATGCAGGGCAGCACTGTGCTGCTGGCTTCTCCTCCGGGGTCACTTCGTCCCTGTCTGTTTCTCCTTGGCCAGGGACCGTGGGGCATGTCACACCCAGGGCTTCCTGGCTGCTCTGCACATTCTGTCTCATTCCTCAATCGTTGGAGACCTCGGGAGGAGGAGAGAGGAAGCCCTTCAGACACACCCTAGACGTAGACACTCACTCATCTAAGAGGTTTACACGGAGGACACAGAGATGAGCAGACACACCCTGAAACCAGCAGCGACGACATTGTGTGCTGGGTGGGGCCTGGGAGAGGCAGTCCGGAGGGGTCAGAGAAAGTCACTCCAAAAGCTGTGTTGCATGGGTATTGAAGGATGAATAGGAGTTTGTTAGGCTCAAGCAGAAAACCACCCGAATATGTTTTTGTGGAATTCCATAGCTCCTCAAAATTAACCTCACACCCCCTATTTATATTCTCAAAGTGCTGTAGAGTCCAAAAGGTTTAGGGTAGCGGGAATCTGAGTGAGAGGATGGCGCCCTGGAGTCCCGCTGACCGCGCAGGCCGCAGAGCCGAGCTGCCTGTGTTGCGGTGGACGCCCCGCGGCTCATCACAGGCCCTGCTCCCAGGTGCTTGTGCCTCTCAAGCCGCGTGCCTGCCCTGTTGCCCCATCTGATGCAAGCCGGGTGGGGTGGTAGGAGGAAGGGGCAGCCCGCTGGGGGGCTGCCTGGCATTCTCAGCAGCCAGCCCCCTGCTGTGACCTTCCCACAGGATGTCTCTGTGGGCAGGGGCAGAGATGCCCAGCAGTGTGCGGCTTCCGAGGGCAGGCCGACCCCTTCCTGCTTTGCCTCGAGTTGTATACAAGCCCTCCACCCAGGGCTGCACAGCCTTGCCCTTCCATTTTCTTGGGCATTTTTTTTTTCCTGTTTAACTTTTTATTGTGGAAAATTTCAAACAGTCCCAAATTCAGAGAAAATGCTAGAATGAACCCAGCTTCAAAGTTATCAATTCTCAGCCAGTCTTGTTCCGTCTGGGCCCTAGACCCCGGGACGTTTACCGTTCAATGCTTACATATCTCAGCATGTATCCCTAGCAGAAAAGGGTTCTGAAAACAGCCAAAGGAGCTTCATCATCCCGAAAAGCGGGCAGTCATTCCTTGATACTGTCTTATATGCAGCCTGTGTTTGTGTTTCTAATGATTCAGAGGTTTCCTCAGAGTTGAATCATTGGGTCACACAGCCCCTGCATGATTGGGTCGTCTGCCCTCAGTCCTGAGTCCTGATGCAAGGTGTGCAGGTCACAGCCCGGGGTCCCCACTGTGGCCACACAGCCTAGATCATGGTGGGGCCTCAGAACTCTTGATCAGGGAGCTGGCCCCACTGTCCCAGCTTTGAGGGAAGCTCGTCCCATTGGGGTTGAAATCTGACCCAGAAAATGACCCAGACAGAGCTGGCCTTGACTGGATGCTGTGGGCATTGCCTGGTGTCCCCTCTCCTGCCCCTGGCCTGCCTCTTGGGGTGGACAGTGACAGCTGGACGGTCTGCTGAGACCATAGAGGGAGGACGCCTGGCACTTCCTCCAGCCTGAGGTTCCCCAGCCCTCCCAGACCCTCTGGGCTTTCCTAGCTGAGGGGGAACAGGGAGGTGAGGGATGGGATCTTGGCTGGAGCCCCAGAGCCTCACTGTGGGACACACTTGGAGGTGAATGTCCCGCTTCAACCCTGACTGCCCAGCTGCCTGACCGTGGCCAGGTTGCTCAGTCATCCTAGATGTCCCCAGCTGCAAAGTGTCTACCTCAGAGGGACGTTGCAAAGCCCTGAGTCCTTCCCTCTCCATGTTGCTGCCTCCCTTCCTGGCCAGACCCTCTGTGTCCTGCTTTGGAGAACCCCTCGTGGATACCCAGTAGCTTTCTGGTGTCATCTGGCCCGCCGAGCCTGCAGGCCTCAGGGCCCCGTCCTCCATGAAGCTGTCCTGGATCCTCCTGCCAGCAGCCAGCCACCCTGCCTGGAACTCCCCAGGCCCCCTGGCAGGCGACCCTGGCTGGTTCTCAATTGACCACGTGCTCTTTGAGGGCAGATGCAGCTGGTTCATCTGGTGGCCTCCCGGCTCACAACGCAGAGCCTCTGAAAATGCTGGAAAGCGACCGCCTCTTCTGATGGGGGGCTGGGTCCCGGCTCTGCCTGGTTGGCTGGCTTACTCTTTCCCATCGTGGTGGGGCCTCTCTGAAATGGCCTTCCCCACTGTTATGCAGGGAGGTGGGGGATGGAGAGGGGACCCAGAGAGCAAGCGTTGGGTGGGGAGAGGGATGCTGGGCGCTCAGGCCTTCTGGGGGATGCTCCAGCAGCCACCCCAGCTGCATTTCACCCCTGATTTGGGTCTAGTACCAGTGGAGGGACCTCACTTACTCCTTGAGAGTCACTGGGAGTGCTGTGTCCCACAAGCGCTCCTGTCCAGGCCCGAGGGGGCGGCCTTGGTACTTCAAGGTGATGAGAAGCAGCCGGTAGCATGCAGCCGCAGGAAGGATGCCCGCTCCAGACACAAACTCTCAGGCCCTCCGTTACCGAAGTCCTTGGCCAGGCGGGCACTGCAGAGCTGCACCAGCTGATGCCAAAGCTCTAACAGTTTGATTTTTAAAAATTTAATACTTAATTAAATAGAGGATTGTGAGACATTCAAAGTTGGTGAATGTACTGAATAATGAGATTATTAAACTACTGTTAACAAAAGCAGTTAGACGAGAATTAATTGACTAGGGGTAAGGAGGCACGCAAGTCTTAAAATGTGCCTCATTGTGGGGCCCCCCGCCTGCCCCGCCCCCAGTGCAGGGCCCTGCCCTGGAATGGCCTTCAGCTCGGGGTGGAGCTCCTGTGTGCCTGGCGTCATCATCATTGGCGTTCTCACGTCCTCCCACCCTCTGAGCTCAGCGTGGGCTCCCCGTTCACACGGGACGGGGCGGGGCGGGGAGAAGCTTAGTCCCACAGAAGCTGGGAACTGCACAGGGTCCCCTAGCTGGTGGTTAGCAGAGCCTGGGTGTGGAGGCCTCTAGATTTCACCCAGCTCGGGGAAGCCAAGGGTTGGGCCAGCTTGAGGCTCCCAGGTGGGGCTGACCTCACAAGTAGGGCTCACTTCCCAGGCCCTGAGCTCACTCCGCAGTGAGGAGATCCGTTTCACCACTGTCCTCCCACCCGCAGGCCCTTTCGCAGCTCACCCCCGCTCCCTTTCTGGGGCACCTGGTCTCCCCAGGGAACCTTGTCTTGCGAGGACACTCCCAGCTCAAAGGTGTGATGGACAGGGACCATCTTGAGGTCTCTGTGGTCACTGGGGCTGGGGCTGAGCCTGCACCCCAGGGAGGCCTGCATGCCCCGCCTTGCCCAGCCCAAAGCCTGCTGCCTGTGACCCCTTTGTGCAGTAGGTGGGGGCTGCCTCCGAGGCTTTTCTACTGCAGCCAGTACTGCAGCGCAGCGTGCTCATGGCTCCCACACAACTCACAGCCGGAAAACGACCCCTGCTCTGGGGGATAATGAGTGCCTGGTCGGCAGAATCCGTGGAACTGGGTTAATAGAGGACGAGGCGCCGCATTGCGGGGACAGCTGAGCATGCGCCTGCGCCAGCAGCACCCTCCCAGCCCAGGGACCCTCCCCTCCCGGCCTGGGGACCCGCCCCTTTCCCTCCTCCCCAGCTCTGGGCCCTCCCCATCCCTCCCCTCCCCTCCCCTTCCCTCTCCCTTTCCCTCTTTCCCTTCCTGCTTCTCTCTCTGGCTGCTCCTTGCTGGGAGACCTCCTCTCCATCCCTTGCCACCCTCCCTGGGTGGCTTCCAGCCTGAGGGAGCAGCTTTAGGGCTTGGACCCCCACCCAACTTTTGGCCCACTCTGCCTTCAAGTTGATTCCCTAGGGACTTGGAGGGTGGCCAGGAGTTGGGGGAAATCCCTGGGAAATGCCTCCTCCACTCGCCCCAGGGTCAGCCTTCAACCAGATGGGGATGGTCCCTGCATTGGGATTACGAGGAAGGGACCCCACTTCCAGGTGCAGAGGGAGTCGGGCGAGCTGGGAGGCAGGCCTTCTGGGGGCTTAGTGGGGGCATCACATTTCCGGCCCTCCCAGGGGGAGGGCCACTGAGCAGCAATGAAGCAACAAGGCTAGGCTGCTGGATTTAGCAATTAAGTGTGATTTACAATGAAAAGATGTAAAGCAAGCACTGTATATCCCAAATTGCATGGGACACACTTACTCAAACTAAACATTATTGGTTGTGTATCTGAAATGGAGACAGACTTATACCAAAAACCAATTTTGTCCTTTGTCTGAAATTCAAATTTAACTGGGCACCCACCTTGTGTTTTACCTGGCAATGCTAAGCCAGACCGTTGAAAGACAGGACTTTGTCATTAGTTTGGAAACAGAACTGATTTAGTCAAAGGCTTCTGGGAAGTGGCCCCGAAGAGGGTCAGGAGAAAAGCAGAGAGCCAGGCTGTGCAGAGGGTCCTGGCCCTTGCTGGCCCCACCTGTAGGGTGCAGAGAGGGTGAGCAGCACCATGGCCTCCTGCTTTCTGGTTCTGGGTGTGGCCCTGTGTGGACAAGTCCTAAGACCTGCCGGTCAGGGTCCAGTGCCAGGTCCCTGAGCCTCCGTAACCCCTGGGGAAGGCAGATGCATCGTGAACTGGCTGCAGAAGCAGGGCCTACCCTATTGCATTTGGAGGGGGTGAGGGAGGAGTCCCTGAGCCAGGGAAGGGAGGGAGGGGAGGGGAGGAGTCATCAGGGAGGACCCCTCTGCGTGCTTCGTGCTTCGGCATTTCCATTTCCAGTGTCGTTGAAACTCATCTTGTCAGTGGCAGAAAAGGTTCCTGGCAGAGGGGGGACCTGAGAGCTGGGTTCTGGGCCCTAAAGCCTGTCCGCTCCCTGCCTCACTCTTCTTTTCTGTAAAATGGGTGGAGGATTGGCCTCCATGCTGCCTGGATCTCCTAGCGCTGACATTTCCTACATCTGGAGGGATCCTTACTCCCAGGCCTTGCCGGTTCCAGGAGGTGAGTGAGGAATGGAGAGATGGCTGAACCCACAGCCTGTGAGCCCAAGGTGTGAAGACCTGGTTCTGCCATTGTGGGTGCAGCCCCCTTTCCCCGATCCTTCCTGCTTACTGCCCCTTGCTCCCTCCAGGCCACCTGCCAGTGGACTGTAGGCCCACCAAGGGCAAGTCTCCTGCTTTGTACTTATAGATCCTTAATAAACAGAGGTGAAGGGGTGGGAGGAGGAGGAGAAGAGTGTTGTGAAGATTCCACTTAAGGACTGAGCTGGGGTGGGGAGTGGTAGCAAGCTCAGATGGAAGGAGGAGGGGGTTCAGAGTGCCCAGGTCCCTGGGGCTAGTTGGGCAGGAGTGGGGAAGCCTGCAAGGTGAGGGTTTGAGGCCTGGGCGGTAACAGAGCTTGGGAATGGCAGAGCTTTGCGCCCTGTCGTGCTGGTCTGGCTGCTGATGGGAAAGTCTGGAGAGCTGGAGATCCAAGGCGAAGCTCAAAAGAGATGAGCTGCAGGAAGCTCTGGATGGTGCTGGGGGCCCTGGGTGGGTATCTCCCCTGAGGGCAGCCCCTGTCCTGTGTCCCCAGGGCCAGGAGCTGCAGTCCCATGACAGCCCTGTGCAGCAGCTCTGTGTCACAGGTGCTCTGAGGTCATGATCTTCCAACGTCTCCATGTCATCTTGGGGAGCCCCGACTCCAGCTCGGTGTGGAGTGATTAGCGCTACAGAAGGTCACTGAGGCTAGTGGGGGTTGGAAGAGCCCCACCGGTGAATGTGAGAGCCACAGACTGGGGAGGGCGGATGTGTGCAGATGCTCCCGTCTGGAGGTGGCGGGGACATTCTGGAAAGGACCGGATAGCAGTGTGCGGGCTGCTGGTCACTCACCTCTGTAGCACGGTCCTCTCTGTAGTTCTTTTTTCTCACTCCCTTCAAAAATGTGGCAGTGCCTGCCCCGAGCCGTGCTCCCCGGCCTTGGGCCTGGGGCTGGGTTGGGCCCCCAGGCATCTGCTCAGGAATGAGTGGGAACCTCCGGGCAGCTGTCCGCTCTCTGGAAAGGACATGGACAGAGTTGAGGGCAGAAGATGAGGCTGGACATAAGGCCACAGTGGTCAAAAGTGCAGCCCTGGAGTCTGGGCCTTGTTTTTGAGAGTAGGACCTGACAGGGTGGGTCCTGCGCCCTCAGGGGCTGGCTTGAGCCACTGTCCCTGCTGTCTTGGGAGGAAGCCAAGATGGTGTCTATGGCTTTGGTGGGAAGTGTATGTGTTGGGGGCGGGGGAGCCCCAGGTGGAGGACCCATCCACCAGGGCTGGGAGGGATGGCCTAGCAAGCCCCTCCTGTCACTGTGCCTGCCCTGTGGGGGCCACCATTGTTTTCCTAGTCTGGAGAGTCTAGGCATCTTGGTTTAAATCTCCTCCTACTCAGCCCATTTGTGAGCATGGGAATCTGTCCTGGGGTTATGGGGATGACTGAACGCATGACACCCAGCCTTGGATAGATGAGTGGATGGCATTTTATTGTCACATATACTCAGAGCCCAGAGAGGAGGACGCTGCACTCAGGACAGGAGCTGGGGAGGCAGGCTTTGTAGTAGCAATGGGGTGAGGTGGCCCCTGGTTCCACCAGAAGCAGTTTTGGCTGGTTTGAATAATTTCATGGGTCAGCAGAGAGCTGCAGCTCGCTACTCAGGCATAAGCAGGAACGATGCCAGGTCCTCGTGGGGATGAGGCTCGCCTGGGTGGGGACTTAGCCACAGGAGCAGAGTCGGGAGCCGGACATGAAGCCAGGCTGTTGAGGGCCTTCCTGGTTTCGCTGGTTGTCAAGGTAGTGTGTAATGCTGGCTTTAACTTGAGGTCTCACACCGTAGCCCTGCACAGAATGCGCCAGCTTGGCAGTGACAGGGAGGGAATTCCAAGCCACACCTCCGTTTCAAAGCTGAGCTGTACCCCACAAGCGTGACGACGATCCTGATCCTGATAAGGGCACCAGCTGAAAGGCCAAGTGGACCCCATGGAGGGCAGATGCTGGACCCGCCAGCATGTAGCCCCTGGCCTGAGCCCAGGCTCCCAGAATAGCTGCGTTCATGCCCGTATGGCTGGCAAACAGCGACAAGGCCCTCGGCTCCAGCTCCGTCACGCGCGCTCATGCAGAGGGGCAGGGTGCTGCCCACGTGGTCGCCAGGTCCCCGGGAGCCCTGACCTCAAGGCGGCAGGCATGTGCGGGATGCGCTCACAGGTGCCTCTCGTAGGGTGGCAGAGCTGCTGGCGGGGCATCTTTTACAAACAGAACATGCACAGAAAGCCACAGCGAGAGCCGCCCTCTTGCACCTTCATTGTGGGGCTCAGCCTCCTGGGGCTGCACAGGGCTGACTGGGCCTCTTGGGACCCCAGGAGGGGAGAGGTGTCTGCGTCCATTGCCTACCCGCCTCAACACCACCTCACCTTTTCCTGTAGACTTTTGATGCCCTCAGAGGATCCTGACCTGGCCCCAGACCTTGGCTCAGGGTTATTCTTGCGTCAGACCTACTGCTGGCCTCCCCAAGTCCTCGCTGTCCCCAGCCCCAGGTCCCCAGAGGGGGCACAGGCTCATCCAGCTCACGGTGGCAGCCTCTGAAGGGTATGAGAAGTCCCACCAGAGAACAAGTGAGGAGCGGGCTGCTCCTGAGGCCCCAGGTGGGGACTCTTGTGACAGGGTCCAGCTCCACTTCTACCTGGCCTCCCCGCCCTCTTGGCCCCATCTGAAAGTTGGGGTGATGCAGCAACAGCGCTGCTTCGTGGGTGCCGTGAGCAGCTCCCGCCTGCCCTGAGCCAGTCCTCAGCAAACAGACGCTGCTACCCTGAAGGACTCACAGGGAGCTCTGCTCATTCTCCAGGAGCACTTTTCCTTTCAGGAGGAGTGGCCGGGATCTGTCCACGGCCTCCTTTCAGCCCCTAAGCCGGCCTGCACCCCGAGACTGGATGGGCAGGCCCTGCCGCATGGCCCACGCTGACTCCGGGATCTGGACTGGTTTTACATCACATTTACCAGGGAGGAGAGTCAGAGAAGAGGGGCTGCTGGAAGCCGCTCCCTCATCCCCGCCCAGCTGCCCTCTGTTCTCAAATAAATTCAAGGTCGGCGTTACCAAGGGACTTACTGGCAGCCCAGGTTGGCAAGTGCTGGCCCCGAGATGTGAGCTGGCCTCTTCCTGCCCCGTGCCTGCCCCACCCCACAGCCAGTCACCCCCTTTCCTGTCACCAGGATCTGTAGGAGCTGGCCAAGACACAGACACAGAATTAAAGGCCAGACCCCACTGGCCTAGTGTTAAGGCCCAGTCTGTCCTATCAGATTCTGGCGCGGCCACTCAGTACCACACAGGGCCGCGATTGGCTGCCAAGCACTCTGTCAGTGTGCAAGCACAGTCAAGTTTAGCCTCGAAGTGAATTGGGACACTTGAGTTAAGTGTATTGATACCAGGCAGGGTGTAGATACGCCTGGCTGGTATGTGATGTGGATGTTGGCAAGCCGTTTAAGTCTAGAGGGCCACGCTTGATGGCTCATACCTGTAATCCCAGCACTTTGGGAAGCTGAGGCGGGTGGATCAGCTGAGGTCAGGAGTTTGAGACCAGCCTGGCCAACATGGCAAAACCCTATTTCTACTAAAAATACAAAAATTAGCTGGGCTTGGTGACGGGCACCTGTAATCCCAGCTACTCAGGAGGCTGAGGCAGGAGAATTACTTGAACCCTGGAGGCAGAGATTGCAGTGAGCTGAGATCACGCCTCTGCACCCGAGCTGGGCAACAGAGTGAGTCTGCCCCCCCCAAAAAAAGGACATCTAGAAAGCTCTCTCATGCCTGCGATGGTGCAGGTTGCTTAGACAGGTGTGCAGGTCACCTGGGGCTGATGGGTCTTGCCAACGTGCTGACTTTGCAGAGAGGGGCTGCTGACTCCCACCAAGGTCCAGAGTGTGGACAGATGTGTGCCTGGCTCCGTGGGGCTGGGGATGGCTTTGGGGGCCCTCTCTGTTGTGGCCCTCGGAGTCTCCTCTGGACCAGGACAGCACCGCTTGACAGGGCATCTCCTGAATCTTTTTCAGGGGAGGAAACTGAGGCCCCCAAGTGGGATTTGGATGCAGCCAGTTTCCTGGCCCAGGCCTTGGTGGCATGCCACATCCCCTGTGCAGGGCCTGAGTTCTGGGAATGTGGCACTGGCATCACAGTACCTTCAGCCAGACAGCCTCGAGCTGGGTCAGAGCCCTGAGTCTGGTGTTCTTGCCACCCTAGTCCAGGGCACAAGTGGACCACCTGCCTTGATGTTGATCTGTGCTTGAAGCTGTTGGTTTAGCCTAGAGAAGCAGAGCCCCAGGTAGCCCCAGCCCTGCGGGACCAGAAGCTGGTGGGACGGTGGGAGCTGGCACAGGCTGAAGCTTCTGGCTTCTCCCTCCCAAGCCACTGCTTCCAGGCCAGGGCAACTGGAGCAGAGCCCTTCTGCCATGCCCACTATCCCCCTGTCCTCCCCAGCTGGGCTGCATGGGGGACCAGCAGGAGGGGTTGTCCTTGAGGGTCTCTTCCCAGGCATGAGGAAGTGGGTGGAGAGCGCTGGTGCTGTCGGGGGTTGGGGGGCAGTGATAGCCCCATGGGGGTTTCTGGCAGCCGCCCTCGGGGTGAGGCAGAGCTGTCTGGAATGAGGAGGTACATCCTTGAGCACCCATCCTGTGCCAGACCCGTGTGGATTTCCACACATTATTCCATTTTTGGTTCAGCTCAGTCCTGGGGCCAGACACCGTTATTGCAGCCATTTTCCAGATGAGGCCCAGGGAGGTGCCATTTCTTGTCCTAAGCCACGAGGTGGGCAGGACTCGTGGCACCTGGGGAACCCCACCCCCAGCCCTCAGCCCCTGGTGGCAGTGGTCCCAGGTGGCCCCAGCTGGATCCCCCAGCCAGCAGGGTGCTTATCCCGCAGGCCTCCTTCTGATCTCTAGGTCTGACAACTCCAGAGGCCCTGGGGTGAGAGGGAGGCAGCACCTCCTGACACAGGTGGGCCTAGTGCCTGCCCTTCCTGTCCCTCTGTCACCCCCACCCAGTGCCCTGCGGTGTCCTCCTGGGGGTGCCAGCTCTGCTGTTTCTCCTGGCGGCTGGCGGGGGGCCCAGTGCCCACCCACACCCTCCTGTTCCCCTTCTCCCTGGTTCCTCTCACTCACCACCCCCCACCCCTGCTGTGAGTCACTCACTGCTGGGGAGGAGGAGGAGCGGGGAGGGTGGAGAATGGCACAGGGGCCTGGGTGGGCAAGGAAGCCTCTGCCAACTCCATCCTGAACCCCTTCTTGGCTCTGAAGAAAGAAAGAGGAAATTATGGGCGCAAACATCAATGATTGACCAAACCACATAATCTTAACTTGTCCTGTAAGACTCTCCCTCCCTGTTGGGGGCACTGCCTGCACCATGGCCTGTGGGTGCCATACACTTGGGACACTAGGGGTCTCTGGAGCCATGCACAAGTGCGCCTTTGGGATGATGAAGGGAAGCTGTCCACCTGTCCCCCAGGCCAACAGCCTGGGCCTTTCAGCTCTTACAGCTTTGAGCACCTCTCTGTGCCTCAGTTTCCTCATCTTTGCCCTGTGCCTCACCCTGCAGGTGCAGTGTGAATCCTCCCCGGTCAGCTGCACCTCTCCATCACCCCCAGCTGGCTTCTCTTTGCTCCTAGCTCAGGGGACCCTACGGCTCCCGAACTGACAAGGGTGGCGTGGGGGAGGGGAGGAGCTCCCGACACATGGGGAGAGGTTTGCAGTCTCTCCCCTGCCACTCCTGGTCTTTCAGGGCATTTTTGGAGTGAAATAGGTTAATGCCTGTAATGTGCACAGAACAGACGTTGCCTGACATGTGGCAGGTGCTCCAGGGTGGGTCATGTGGCTGTCCCCATGTCCCGGTCCTGTCTCTTCCTGCGCTTGGCCATGGGCACCTTGAGGTGGCCCCTGCCCCTGTCACTTTCATGTGCCAAACCACCAGCACAGTAACAGCTCGGAGGAACCCCCACTCCCTTCCCCAGCCCCTCAGAGCTCCACGCCAAGGCTTTGGTGGTCCTGTGGATCTGGGAATGGCTGCTGGTGGAAGTCCTTTGGTTCCCGATCCTGAGAGGCTGGAGGTCTAAGCAGACATAACCCAACCTTGTCCTTCACCCTGAGCACAGGTGGTTTGTTCTGGTCAGGCCTCTACAGGCAGGTAACCCACACCAGTGGGGCTCTCAGTGTGTTGGAGAAGGCTGTGGGTGAGGGAGGAGGAGAGCCTTGTCACCTTGGTCCTTGTCACCCCTCCTGGTGCTGGCGTGGGGTTGTCTCCCCTTCCTCTGTGATGTCAGCCTTGCTGCCCCCACAGCCAGCATCTGCAGGCTGTAAATATCAGATTCTGCAGTGAGCAGAGGTGCGGCCACCAGGCAGGCACCACCCACCAGCCCAGAGAGCAGCAGGGAATGCAAACCAAGTGGCATATCACACAGATAGCCCCTGCGCTTTGGAGCCAGGCCTCAGCTTTGAGTCCCAGCCCGGCAGCCTGCCCTGTATCATCCAGGGTGACTTCCACATCCTAGGATGTGTGCGGGAGCTGGTGGGAAGCCTTTCCTGAGATGAACCCAGTGCGGGTGTGCAGGGCTGGCTGGGGCTGCTTCTTGTCCCTGTCTTTCGGTGGTCCCCAGCCTGCCTGTGCCCCAGCACTTGACCCCACATGTCGTGCAGACCTTGGGGGACACCCAGGGTGCAGGTCTGGCAGGATGAATGGTGGGCAGGCCAGGGCTCTGAGCAGAGACTGTAGCCAAATCACCTAGAAAAGCTTCCAGGCCTCGGCATTCCCTGAGGGATGGAATCTGAGGATGTCGCACTATCATTAGAATCCAAACAGGCAGGCGGATAATTGCAGGCTCTAGTTTAGCCTGATCTTTTTGAGGACAATTGTTTATGGGTTTTTTTTGTTTTGTTTTGTTTTGGGGGTTTTTTGATAAATGCTTTTATGGGGGTATAAATGAACGCTGTATTTGATCTGTGGGATGTTTCTCTGGCAGGAGAAATAAATAGCAATGCTTTTGCCAGCATCTCTCTGAGCCGCCTCCTTGGGGAGCAGGTGCGTAAATGTGTACACACGTGTGCGCATGTGTAGGATTGCATCCACACTGAATGGGCCAGTCACCTTCTGGCTTAAATACAGGCCCACACACATACGCCCTTGCCTCCGTTTAGGGTGCAGATTCGCCAGATGCCCAAGTATTTAGGAGATGCTTGAACTCATGAGTTCCCTCTCCAAGCTTCACATCAGAGGGGGTGTGAGAACCAAGTCTTTTGCCAGCACGAGTAGGCAAACTCCTACTCATCCGCTAAAACCCCATTGAAGCATCACCTCCTGAGTCTCAGGCAGAATCAGAGCCTCAGAGCACCCTGCTCATCACTCTGCTGTAACAAGGCACACAGGTACCGCAGTCATTGGCTTTTTGTGACCCAGGGACTGTCTGTCCTGGACTCCCAAGACCTTGGCCAGGGGTCTTTGGGTGGGAGAAGAGGGAGGGCAAGAGGGAAGAGGGGTCTCCTCTTGATGGGCTGAGGTCCCCTGGAGGTTGGGAGGGGCTCAGCCTGTGTCCTCACTCCCCAGCTTCTTCTCTCTGTCCCATGGTCTATTTCAGAGGTTGTTCTTAGAATCCTTTAGAGAAGACTCAGCATCGTAGGGAACTGCAGTCCTGGGAAGCAGTGCACGCGAAGAGGTGCTGTGAGCCTGAGCCTGACAGGGTTCGGGGAGAAGGGATCCAGCACCTTCTGGGGAGTTGACAAGGCACCGGCTGTCGGGTGGGGTGGGTTCTTGGGGTTTACTTGTTGTTGGATTCACAACCTGCAGAGGTGTGGCACCTCTTCTGTGACATATCGATGCTACCTAATAAAATGTTGCTGAGCACGGTGTCACGTGCCTTTAGTTCCAGCTACTCGGGAGGCTGAGGTGGGAGGATCGCTTGAGCCAGGAGTTCTGGGCTGTAGTGCGCTATGCTAGTCGGGTGTCCACACTAAGTTTGGCATCAATATGGTGACCTCCCGGGATCAGGGGACCGCCAGGTTGCCTAAGGAAGGGTGAACCGGCCCAGGCTGGAAACGGAGCAGGTTAAAACTCCTGTGCTGATCAGTAGTGGGATCGCGCCTGTGAATAGCCGCTGTACTCCAGCCTGGGCAACATAGTGAGCCCCCGTCTCTAAAAAATAATAAAATAAATAACATGTTAACCATGTGGACGTCCCTGCCCAGATTTGAGATGTGACAATGAGGATAAGGAGCATCAAGGGCCTTGGGTGACCCTGAGCACCCCAAACCCAGGCCCCTCAGAGAACCTCGCACAGCCCTGGGGCCTGGCCACTCAGCCCCCACAGCCCCTCTTATGGGGTCACCTGGATGAGCTATGAGACCCACTGCCTGGCCCTGACCAGGATATCACGGTAGTGGGCATAGCCAGGGCTGGTCACTCAAGAGGCCTCTTAGGACCTCCTTCAGGAAGAGGTACCCCACTGGGCGTCCCGGGGCACTGATGGGGTCCTGGGCAGGTGGGGAGCTGCTGCGGGCAGACTTCCTGCTGTGTTCTCGCCAAAGGCCTGGTGGCCTCTGGGCCTGCTCAGTGGCTACTATTTTGATCTCCTGAGTCCAGCAGGTTCCCCAGGGACCAGAGCCCCCTAGAATGTGGCTGGCAGGCAGGGATGAGCAGGATGTGGCAGCTCAGGTCACTGTCTGGGGCAGGGAACAGGACTGAGCTGGGTGTTCCCCTGATTCTGCTATAGCCTTTAGGGCCAGGTTCTGCTGTACCATTTAGGGCCAGGGTACATTTCTTATGAACTGGATTGGGTTAAATTTAACTTACTTAACCTTGTCCATGACAAGGCGTTTATGATGCTAATGTGGAGGCCAGGAATAATGTCCCGGAGTTTGTAGAAAGAAAATCATCGTATGTCCACAGAGTTAGGAAGCTGGATTGTGGCCTGCCCTGAGATGGATTCTGGCCTATCTGAGCCAGATGGAGAGAGAAAGCCTCCTTCTCCTGCCCTCTCCTTCTTGCGGCCTCTCAGTCCCGTCCAGGGTCACATAATATCCACTTAGATTTTTTTTTTCTGCCTGTTTTTTTTTTTTTTTAATTTAAAGGCAAATGTTACCACAGCAGACTTTATGAAACACCCTCTTCATATTGAATCAATAGCTTGCTCACTGGAGACAGGATCAAAATCTTTTTTTAAAAACAATGCTTTGCCAAATTATGGAAGTAATGCATGATCAGTGTCAAAATTGGGGGAGGGGAAGTTAACGAATAAAACAAAATTATCCATAATCCTTCCAGCAAGAGTGAAGCACTCTATATGATGTGTGTGTCTGGCTGTTACCAGCTTATGTCATGGTTTATGGTTTTCAAGCGGCTCTCTGAGCACTAACCCACCGGAGCTGCTGGGAGGAGGTGGTCGAGGTGCCGTTGTGGGTGTTAAAGAAAGAGAGCCAGTCGGCAACCTGTGTGGCCACCATGGGTGGGCACCTGGTGCCAGGACTGGGCAGTCAGGTGCCCCCTTAGCCCCACATAAATAATTACCTCCCTAAAACATGCTCAAGAATAAGTATCATCTTTGGGCTGGGGCTCAGCTCTTGGTGATGTTTCAATAATAAAACACAGGCATGTCAATTATCTGTGTCCCAGGAGAATGGGTTTCTAACTGCATCTTTCTCCTGATTGGGATTTATGATTTTATTTATTTAACTCTAACCAGGCAATTGTTCAAAAGGAAACTGTGCACCCTGGTTCCACCGCCTCTCCCTCCTAGGTCCTCCGGTCCCTCAGCCTGGCTCCGGCCCACGCGCCCTGTGGCGCGATGTGTGATCCCGCCTTGGATCCTGTCCTGGGGGAAGAGTAGCCATCAACTTAGTTGGGACAAGTTGGAAAGGTGGAATGTACATTGTAGCTTAGAGACATGGGTGTCATATATGAACCTGGGACCTGCACTGGGATTATGGAAGGGACGCCCTGTCCTTACGAGACACACTGAGTGCTGTCTGATGTCACACATGCATCACAAAAAGTGGGTGTGCGTACGGAAGCAGGGGCGGGGCAGGGAGACTGCACAGAAGTGCTGCACACGAGTGCCCTGTACTGTTGTTGCAGTTTTTCTCTAAGTCTGAAAAATGCTCAGAATCAGTTTAAGAAAGACACTAGGAAGGAAAAAATTAACCCCATGAACTTGCCATCCTGCACCCTGAAAGCCCTCCCTCCTCCTGCCCCAGAGGGAGGGGGGTCGGAGATGTTGCAAGAGTTGGTCCCCTGCTTTCCGCTGGAGTCGGGCCTCGTGCGTGGGCCCCTCCCCTCCCCAGGTATGTCCAGTGATGCTGGGTTTTGAGCTCCATGCAGATAGGAGAACACAGCCATGTGTATGCTATTGTGACTATGTTTGATTTTTCCATTCTGATGCTGACAGACACTTGGGCTGGTTCCAGTTCTGCCATCACAAATCCCTGAGGCTCCTGGCACCTCAGCTTCCACTTCAGTGGGAGGGGAAAGGGGAGGGAGGGAGGAGCAGGGACTAGGGTATTCTGGAAGACTGTGCAGTGCTTGCTGAGTTGGGTGTCCAGGTCAGGGAGGGAGCAGGGATGCCTGGGGCTTCCAGCAAAACAGCGGGGCAGGGTCTGACTTCCTCCATGCCACCTGGAGGCTCTGCCAGATCCCTCTGGATCCCTCTCCTGGGATGCCAGGCGGCTGAGCTTGAAGCAGATGGCAGCCAGGTGGCCAGGGCAGGGAGATGAGTGCCTGTCCTGGAAGGGGGGAGCCAGAGAATGCCGCTCCCAGAGACCTTCCCATCTGTGGACGTGGCTTTCTCACTCAAGGCACATGCTTGTTTGTGGCATGTCCTGTACCCCTAGACTGCCACCACCACACCTGCTCCAGGGAAGCTGACCACAGACATGACTCAGCCGGGCCTCCCTTCTTGCAGGTGGACGAGTTTCCACCAAGCGCAGGGATCAGAGGTTTTAATTCTTCCCCAGGATGGTTGTGAAGTGGCAGAGCCTCATTCTTTCCCTGCTCCTGAGTGCTACTGGGCGTTCCTGGCGAAGGAGGCATCCCTGAGGCCTTGTCTGGTGAATTAATTCTGTGCCCTCGGGCCCTGCTCACCTTTCCCGTGGTGGGACTCAGCACTGGGCAGGTGGAGGAGGGGTTCCAGACATGCCCCTCCCCAGTCATGTCCTCAACTCTGAAATGCACTGGCCTCTCCTTGCAGCTCCCCACGCGCAGCTGTGCCCACCTGTCTAGTTTCGACCTTTGTGCAAATAAGAGCACACTGTGGGCCCTCCTTTGCTGCTCGTTCCCTCCACACCATTAGGCTGTGGGCGCTGTCCGCACATGGGGCTGGTGGAGGGCTTCGTTGCATTGTGGTGTGGGACCCTGTGTGACTGCAGCGTGGTGGAAGTGTGGGGTTTTGGGTTTTGCTATTACCATCTCCACCAGTTTTTAAAAGCCTCTTGCCTCTATTTGAAATGTTAAATTTCTGGCAGATAAGTTGCTCCATCTTTTGGGGACCAGTGGTAGGGCCACCCAAGGGGTACAATCATCTCCATGCTTCCCGTGTCCGGAGATCTGAGCCCTACACCTCGGGTGGGAGCAGAGCGGTTGGGCCGGAGGGGCCACCTCCTGCTTCACCACCAGCTCACTCCTATCCCCCAGGCAAGGCCTCTCTGAGGCTTTCCCCTCCTCCTGCCAGGCAGAGTCGGGGCACACTCTCACCCCCTCCCGGCCCCATTCTGACGGCCCCTCCGCTGCCTCGGAAGAACAAATTTGGCTTCAGCCAAAAGCTCCAAAGAGTATGGAATTAGGACAAGTAAGTGGAGGATTAAATCAGTGCACTGCTGACTTTGAATCATCCAGGGAAACTTTTACCCCAGAGTTAGTAGTGCTCACTACCTGAGTGGGCCTCTCTACCGCAACACAAGCCGGCTGGTCCCTGCCCCAGCCCTGCCACCAGTGGCCTAGGGGGCGCCACGAAGGGTGTTCCTGTGGCGGGGACACAGCCGTCACTGTGGGGTCATACCACTCCTCTCTTCGTGGGACGCCGTGGCACACACTCGTGGGCCTCTCCTGACGTGGGCGATCCATGGGTCACCAGTTGCTGGGGCAGGAGGTCACGGCTTGTCCTTTTCTGTCCTCCAGATCACCAGAAGCTGGAGAGAGAGGCTCGGATCTGCCGCCTTCTGAAGCATTCCAACATTGGTGAGCAGCCCTGGGTGGGGCCGGGGGATGGGTCCCCCCGCTTCTCCCTCGCAGCAGCCCCTTCCTGTTTCTCACCAGACTTTCAAAGAGATGCAAAAAGGCTTCCTTTTCTTTTCTGTTGAAATATCCCATCCGAAGCCCCTGAGGACACCCCCACTCCTCCCCTGACCTTGAGGACTTTGTCCTGTGTGACGTGATTCCTGGGGGAACTCAGACCCAGGACAGCCCCAACTTGGGGCTCTGGGTACCCACCTCCACCCAACTGGACAGGTCCCCTCCCCACCCCACTCTGTCCTTTGGGCCTTGTCTGTGGCATTGGTGACAGTGGCTGCAGAGGAAGGTAAAGGACACATTCTTCAGAGAGCCCTCCGCAGAGCCGGTGCCCAGCATGTGACCCCGTAACACTGAGCTGCCGTTCCACTGAGAACACACGGGGGCCTCAACATTCTGTGGCTTCAAAAAAGCTACAAGATGGCCCAATTACAAGGAAAACAAAGACCCACCAAAGGCCCCAGCACATGCCATCCGCGGGCTGAGAGCCCCTGACTGCTTTCTCTAACCGGCCCAGGGCTCCTGAAGCTACGGTCCGAGGACAAGTGGCACTGGCTCAGAGTCAGCTGCTCCATGGGGCATCTGGAGCCTGGAGCTCAGGCCTTGTCCGTGTCGGGGAGCAGCTGGGAAACACCCTGGGGATGGCAGCCGCTCTTGGCCTCGGAGGCACCTGTCAGGTGGATCGTGGGCCCTTTTCCTCCAAAGCTCTGATTCACTTGCCCAGGCATGCTTGTTCCAAAGGGACACCTGGGGACTGGGAGCCTGTTTGGGAGCCTGGGACATCTACACTCACCTTCGCCTGGCTCCGAAGGTCATCGAACCCTCATTGTCTGGGTTAGGGGGCTGGAACCACCTGGCCTCATCTGGTGCTTCACCGATGAGCTAGGCAGAGGGGCGGGTGCCCCGCTGGACCCTGCAGGACCCCAGCATGGAAAGCGGCAGCCCCAACTCCAGGGCCTGGGCGAGGCTGCAGCCCCAGACGAGTTTCAGGGTCCTGCTGCTGCAGCTTAGCCCCTGGCAAGATTCACCACTGCCCACCTGCCCCACTGCGTCCAGACTGGACTCTTCACCCTGATTCCTCTTAGTAACCCAGGACTTGATTTGCCACCTCCGTATGCTGCCCAGTGTTATTTGCTTACTGTTTTTATTTAAAGAGATTTTCTGGCAATTCACTTTTTTGCTTAGCCCTGTCTGAATTTTCCGTCTGATGTGCCAGTTAGGGTTTCTTCTAAGCCACTAAAATAAGTATATAACTATTTTTAAAATGTTAAAAATGTTTTTTTTTTTAAAGTGTCCACATGCACACGTCCCAGACTCCCCACACAGACCCCCAGTGGCTCCATCTGGCCTGAGCAACCTGCTTCCTGCTGAGGAGGTGGGATCCCCCCACCGCCACTCCGGAGCTCATCTGCCTCTGCCCCACCCCACCGGGGCTACATGGGAGATGTGTGCCTGAGGGCAGGGGCAGCCCCAACCGTGAGGATGGCCCTGCAGGGCCCCCAGGGAGCAGCCAGCTAGCTTCATGGATTACAGGCCTCCCTTGGAGCTGCCAGCTGGGGATCTGGGGAGGCATCCCCTCCATGGCCCCTGGAACCACCTCTGCTCTGAGTGTGTGAGTTTCAAGCGGCATGGCCCAGGTGGGGCAGTTCAGAGGGGCCAGTCTCCTGGGCCCCCAAAAGGGCTTATTGGGCAGCCCCAACCAGAAAGGAGTGATGGGGAGGGGTGAACATTTTAACTCCAGAGATTTCACAGGCGGCTCCTAGAAGTGGGATGTTGGTGGGCCTCCGGGACCCGCCGTGTCGTAGGGACACACAGGCTAGCCTGGGTAAAATGGGAGCCTACGAGCAAAGAGAGGGTCCAGGGGACCTAGTGAGTGGCCATCCTTGCCTTTGGGACAGAAGTCAGCCAGAGAAGGATGAGAGGGAAAGGGGACACTGGTTTCAGATGAGTGCCTTAGCTGGTGGAGACCCTGCTTGGCAGAGGTCAGCATCGGCTCCCAGACAGCCCCAGTGGGCAAGAGTTGCCCTCGGCGCAGGGAGCTAACGCAGGACATGGTCTGGGGAAGACCTTGCACTTTGAGAATGGGGCTTGACGGGGCTTGGCGTCCAGCCAGGAGAAGGCTGGACGGAGCAGAGAACAGAGTAGGTCTTTCCACTCTGGGCTTGCAAAACCTTCCAGGACTCTAAGTGGGCCCCAGACCCTGGCGCTGAGCGTTGGTCACCTGGGATTCTTCACACTCAGGTGATGACAGTGACAGTGATGGTCACAGAGCTATGGTTTTTCAAGTGCTCACTGTCTCAGAACACCACACAGGCTACATAATTGATCTTCACAGCCACCCCATGAAGAGGTGCTATTTATCCCATTTTACAGAGGGGCAGATTGGGGCTTAGATGGGCTGACAACCTGCCTCAGGTCGCACAGCCACTACAAGTGGCAGGGGCAGGGCCGGCCTTGTGTTTTCTGACTCTGTGGAGGCTTCTGGGGCCTGGCCTGCCCTTTGTGGAGGGCATTTTGCCTGGGGTTTAGGGACGGAGGAAGGCCATTGGTCTGAGGCTGTAGCAATCTGCGGGGTGAGGCCTAGGCCACAGAGGCCACGTGGAGTTCTCCTAGGGGCCCGGCCTGACACTCTCAGGCCGGGCCCCTAGGAGAACCAGAGCCAGAGGAGGGAGGGCACCGGCAGCCAGTTAGAAACTGGGACAGCGCCAGAGCGGGCGAGGAAGGGGCTGCTTGCGTCTGAGGCCCAGGGGCCTGCGAACCTAGAAGAAGGCGGCTGGGCCTTACCCGTTCAGCATCTGTGGCCCAGTCTCAAGTGGTAGAGAGCCACGCCTCAGAGGTTCATCTTCCCAGGACTCGAGGACTGGAAGGAACGAGGCCGGTGGAGTGCAGGCCCTCAAGCCAGACTGCCCACTGAGTCCACAGCCCTTTTCTGCTTTTTGTGAGCTGTGTGACTGTCAGCTGCTTACCTCACCTCTCTGTGCTTCAGCTTCCTCATCTGCAACTCCTCGGGGTGGCTGGGGAGGTTAAATGAAACAACACACACGAAGTGCTGAGACCAGCCCTGGCGTGTTGGCTGTCATCATCCTCGTCGTTCTAGCAATCATCAGAGTCGGCACGTGGGAGAGTGTCCAAAATGAGTCATTCCTAGAAAATATTTGCTGCTTAGTACAGGACACATCTCCGACTCAAGGAGAAGCAGGCCTTGGGGTTGCTTGCTTTGTGCTGAAATCACTCACTGTTCCCTCGCCTCTTCCTCCATTCGCTGGTTCATTCATCACACCCTGACCAGCTCCTGCCCTGCACCAGGCAGAGTTCCAGGGCCAGGCACGCCACACATAGATTGTCACGGGAAGTTGTGCAAGGAGCAGGGAGGGAATGATGACCAGCCAGCGTGGAATCAGAGCTCAGGACCCAAACCTTTGGGTGATGCTGCTTTGGGCGGGGACCCTGCCCACCAGCCTGTGCCAGCAGCACGCAGCAGAGACGCAAAACCTGAAGGCTGAGGGCAGCCCTGGGAAGATCCGGGGCAAATAATGAGTGATTTTTGTCCTAGCTTCTCATCAAGTGGAGCTTCGTGGCAGCTCCTTTCCGGGGTTTGGTGTGAGCTGCTCCTGTTGATCTCCTTGGTGTTTGGGAGCTGCTGAGGCCTAGGCTGGGACCAAGAGGGCCTGGTCTCTCTCTGGCAGAAGGAGACAGGTGACCAGACTGGAAGGGCAGGGTCACAGCCCAGAGGCCCTGTGGGTACTCGCTGGGTGGCCAGCTGGCCCACAGGGCCCAAAGCACTCTGCTCAGCCCTGCCGTCCATCCTGCCCACCCGGGCCCTCCCCAGCCCGATCCTGCGGGCAGACCTAGGGCTTACATAGCGGGTGGTGTGCCTGGACCGGTACGGAGGCAGGCAGGGGGTGCGTCCTGGGCTCCTGCCATCCCCTCATGGCTTCTCTGTCCCCACAGTGCGTCTCCATGACAGCATCTCCGAGGAGGGCTTCCACTACCTGGTCTTCGATCTGTAAGTTCCAGAGCTGGGGACTCTCGCCTGCACTCACTCCCGGCCTTGGCTTAGGGTGGGATCTGCAGCCTCCCCAGCCCCAGGGAATAGTCTCAACCCCGCAGGCTGGCCACTCCCTTGAGTGTGCCTCTGCTGCTGGTCACCTTGCCTGGCCCAGCCTCCCTCGCCTCTCCTCATTTGCTTTGCACTGAGGTTACTGAAGCACACGGAGGCGGGGCTGACTTCCTGGGCCCTCCCTCTCCTCCACACAGCCCAGGGCACACTGGAGGCAGTGGGTGGGTGGACCCCAGAGGAATAGTCAGCAGCTGCATTCACTTTCCTTTCCTTGGTGCCCTCGTCCTGGCTGGACTGGGGCCCCACTGGCTAGCGTGAGCGCACGTGTGTGTGTTCATGAGTGTGGCTGTGAAACGTGAGCATGTGCACATGTGTGCATGTGTGTGGGTGTTTACACATGGAGGCTGTGAGCCATATGGGTGGGGATGTGCATACATGTGCATGTATATTGTGTGAATGCGTGAGTGACGTGTGGAGGTGTGTGCATGTGGGTGCATTGGCACAAGTGTATGCATGTGTGTGTGCATGTATGTGTATGTGTGTGTTAGCATGAGTGTGCATGTGTGTTTTATGCGTGTGTGTGCGGTAGCTCAGTGAGAAGGTGTCTGGGGCCGATGCCGCCTCTCACTTCCTGCCGGATTTAGAAGCAGTGATCTCATCTCCCTTACTTTTGACAGTTCCTGCTAAGCAGTGCTATATTTAGCTGTCTGTGAGTCAGTGCTGCTCCCGGACCCTGACCTGGGCAAGGGCCCATAGGCCTTCGCCTGCCCCTGTGGCCTCCAGACGGCCGCACAGCCAGGGAAGCCCGGCCTTGGTGCTATTGTCATGGTTACCCCAGGCCCTCCCCATGGCTGCTGTGAGCCTGCAGGCTGAGCAGAGATAGGATGAGCCTGCATGGGGGCTGCCCTCTCAGCTCCTCCTTCCTCAAGTGACAGACATCAGGCCATGGCACATGTAGGCCTGAGGAGGCCTCTGTCCACGTGGGTTTCTCTGGCCTAGTGAAGTGAAGCCGAGACTGTCCCTGCAGGGGCTTGGCCATCTCTCAGGCTCCCCTACATGGTCCCACAAGACACCAACTCAAATCACCATTCAGGCGACTGGAGCTGACCCAGGACACAGTTGCCAATGCCTGGCCGAGGCTGTGTCCTGAAATGTCTGTTCTGTGGCCCTGGGGAGCTGGCAGCCTTGCTGCCTCCCCTGTGGGCCTCACCACAGCTCCAGCGGCCTCTTTTCCCAGGAAATGGAGAGACTGGGGGTGGGGGGTCCTGTCCAGGGGCCCTGGTGGCCAACAGATGGCTGCACGTGTTACAGGAGCTGAGGAGGAGAGAGGGTGGTGTGTTTGTGCATGCTTGTGCCCCTGTGTGAGACTTTTGTGTCTCCCGCCTTGCCAAGCACATGCCAGGCAGGTGTCAGGGAGGCCCTGAGGCAACTGGGAAGAGGAAATTGGCTGATGAGTCAGGAAGGACCCTGCATGTCTTCCCCACAATCCTCCATGGCCCCTGCGCTGCGGCCGGCCTCCAGGGCAGCAGAGGGGCGGGACAGCAGTTTCTGGGGTTGGCTGGCATCACCTTCAGGAGGCCCTGAGGCCCATGGTAGTTTGGGGACTCTGTGGATTCTGGGAGATGGACAGATATTCCGAATCCCCTTGCTTGGGAATGTCACAGGGCTTGAGGACCAGGCCTGCGAATAGAGGGTCTCACACACACCTGCACACCCAGAGGACAGAAGCTCCCACAGGCGCCATGGCTTTGGCCTAGAATCAGCCATGTGTCCCGCATAGCCTAAGGAAAAGTGGGCATGGGGTCCTATGTGGGTCCTTTCAGACTAAGGAAAAGGAACACCCAGTCCTTTAATGCCCTGCCAGGTGCCAGATGTGGGATTTGATCCTCCTGCCTGATGCACATGTGTACACACAAGCATGCATATGTCCAAACATGCACACGGACACACATGCATACACTTCTGTACAATTACACAAGGGCACACACATGCACATATGCAAACCAATATACATGAACACGAGTACAGACAGGCACATGCTCGTGTGCTCACATGCACAAGCCAGGATACATGTACACAAGGGCACCCACAGGCACACACACGTGAGCACACACACACACACACACACACACACTCACACAGATAAGCCAAGCTCAGGAACCAGACTGGATGACCCTGGGAAGGGCCCCCATCAGCACCGTTTTGTTTCCTGTGGTCGGTGTGGTGGTTGATTGGCTGCAGAAGCGTGCTGGCCATGAGGAGTGAGAGGAGAGGCATGCGGAGGAGCGACGGAGGGTGAGCAGAGGTCCGAGCCCCATGCCGGGTGCAGGTGGGGGACACAGAACTGCAGAGCCAGTCAGGCATCAGAGGCAGAGCTCCTGTCCGCAGCCCCCAGCTTGGACAGAGAAACAGGGAAAGGAAAGGAAATGCCCAGTCCTTTAATGCCCTGCTAGGTGCCAGGGACTTGGGTGTCTTCCCGGTGCGACACATCCTCACGATGCTTGAAGGATTTTGAGGGGATTCGGTGGCATCATCAGGGCATGCACTTAGCCGGAGCAGGGCTGAGCCAACATTCAACACGTCCTCACTTCTCTTTTTCTCCAGTGCTGAGAGAGCACCCGCACGTGCCGGCGTCAGATGTTCAACAGTCCCCCACTCCCTGGGTCTTCCCCACTGTGGACCAGCCCAACCCCAAGGGCCGGGCCGGAAACTAGGAAGACCTAAGTCCCGCTTTCCAGAACCAATGGGGAAAACTGCAAGGCAGAGAGGCCACAGCACCTGGGCCGTGCAGCAGAGCAGGCGCGGGGATGGGGAAGAGGGTGTGGAGGCAGAGGAGGGGCTCGGGCCGCACAGGACCACCCCACGCATAGCGTCACAGGGGCAGGAGTCTTCCAGCAGACTCAAGCAGGCTGAGTGGGTGAGGGGCTTGGGCAGACCTGCAGAGGGCGCCGTCCTACTCCCCTGCGGCGTGTTCAGCCCCTCCACCTTTTTGTTCCATGCCCACATTACCCAGCTCCCAGAGGCCCTTCACATTGTGGCTTCTGCTCACAGGGTCTTTCCTGACCTTAGGGCCAAATGACTACTCACTGGGTGGGGGCACAGAGCAGAGTGGGCAGAGACCTCCCCTCTGCCCATCACCTCTCTTCTCCTCCCAGAGACGGGACTCTGAACACCTCAAGACCACGGCCCACAAGGGAGGCCAGATTTAGGCACCGTGTCTTTGGGCCTCTGATCCTGCTCGAGGGCCACCACTCTGGCCCTAAGTGCAGGTTGGGGAATGTTGAGGAAGGAGACCAGAACTTCTCAGACTTGGAATTTGAATCATAAGGCCTGGGTGTAACAGTGCAGACCCAGAGCCAGAGCTCCTGTGCTGACCACTCTGGGCAGGTCACCAAATCTTTGAAAGTTTTCTTATCCATAAGTGGAGTATAATAATGGCCAATGTCATAGAGTGGTTGTGAGCACTGATCTGTTAAATGTCATTATAGATAAGTAACTACTGGTAAGCTGTCAGTCTGAAGTGGTGATGGTAATATGGTGGAGGTGGTGGTGCTGGTGATGGTGGTGGTGATGATGGTAATGGTGTATTGGTGGTGATGGTGACAGTGATGATGGTGGTGGCGGTAGTAATGATGGTGGTGGTGATGGTGGTCATGGTGGTGGTGATGATGGTGGTGGTGATAGTGATTGATGATGATGGTGGTTGTGATGGTGATGGTGTGGTGATGATAGTGATGATAGTAATGATGCTGGTGATGGTGACATTACTGATGATGAAGTGATGATGGTGGTGATGGTGGTGGTGATAGTTGTTGGTGGTGATGGTAGTTAGTAGTGGTGGTGATGATGCTGCTGATGATGCTTGTGATGGTGGTGGTGATGGTGGTAGTGAGGGTGATGGTGATTGGTTGGTGGTGATGATGGTGATGATGCTGGTGATGATGACATCAGTGATGAGGGGGATGATGGTGGTGGTGGTAGTAATGGAGGTGACAGTGTGACAGGGGTCTCCAGAATCTGTGACCCCTTCATGCTTCTCCCATAGGGTCACTGGTGGGGAGCTCTTTGAAGACATTGTGGCAAGAGAGTACTACAGCGAGGCTGATGCCAGGTGGGTGCAGAGACCTCACACTGTCCTGCCCTCTTCCTTTATACCCTCCCAACCCTCCCACACCCACTCCTGCTGCTCTTTCTAACCCACGTCTGTTCCTGTGCATCCTTGCTCACCCACACCCCAGGGCAATGGGCATGAAACCAAAGGCAACTTGTAACCTCAGCACAGAGCCAAGAGCCCACCTCTCCTCCACACCCAAGGCCCTGTTCAGAGGGCTTGGCCCTGGGTCTCTTGGCCTCCCAGCGTGGGGATGGAATGGAGGGACTTGGGGTCCACCCAGGCGGGACTTCCCATGGACCTTAGGCAGCCCTCCCCACAAGGCCAGCCCTCCCCAGGGGGATGAAGAGGGACAGATGGTCTCAGAGATAGCTGTTTGTGGCCTGGCTGCAGGAGAGCAGATTGAGGGACGGCAGATGTCACCTGGGGAGGTGACAGGGCCCTGTCCCCGGAAGCATAGGCCACTGGTAGCCTGATATGGCCAAGGCCAGATGCCACCCTGACCCCTGACAAGGACGCCTTTCCTAACAGTACATCTCGCCTCAGGGACAGCTGATGGTGTTACTCCCTGCCCACCCTGCCCTGCCCACCCTGCTGTGCCACAGAGATATGCATTAAAACAAACCAACAAACAAAAAACCTGAGGCCAGGCATGGTAGCTCACATCTGTAATCCTAATATTTTGGGAGGGCAAGACAGGAGAATTGCTTGAGGTCAGGAGTTTGAGACTAGCCTAGGCAATATAATGAGACCCTCTCTCTGCCAAAAACTTTAAAAAATGAGCCAGGCATGGTGGCACACATGCACACCGGCTACTTGGGAAGCTTAGGTAGGAGGATGGTTTAAGCCCAGGAGTTCCAAGTTGCAATGAGCCAAGATTGTGCCACTGCACTCCAGCCTGTGTGACAGAGCAAGACCCAGTCTCCAAAAAATACATAAATAAGGCTAACGGCGGCCCACTCTAGGTGGTGAAATTGTGGATGATTTTAAATTTGTATTTTCTTTGTCTATTTAAAAACTCTTTTTAGGCCAGGCGTGGTGGCTCACGCCTATAATCCCAACACTTTGGGAGGCCAAGGAGGGTGGATCGCCCGAGGTCAGGAGTTCAAAACCAGCCTGACTGACATGGGGAAACCCTGTCTGTATTAAAAATACAAAACTAGCTGGGTGTGGTGGCGCATGCCTATAATCCCAGCTACTCAGGAAGCTGAGGCAGGAGAATCACTTGAATCCAGGAGCTGAAGGTTGCAGTGAGCTGAAATCACACCATTGCACTCCAGCCTGGGCAACAAGAGTGAAACTCTGTCTCAAAAATTACTTTTCTGATCCAGAAAAATGAGTGTTTTTTTTTAAGTAACAGAAGTAGTTTGATGTGACTTGCCTCTGCACCAGCAGGAAGCCTTGCCCATCGTGACGTGGCCTGTATCCCTGATGTGCCCTGTGAGCAGCTCTGGTGCCACTGGGTCTCCCCCAGACCTGGACGGGCAGAGGGACAGGGCTGGTGACTCTCTTGGCCCCAGACTTCTGTGGAGTTCAAGGCACTGGCTTCTTTTCTAAGGACCCGTGAGGAAGGACTTTGTAGTTTGCAGAACAGCCTAGAGAGGCCTGTGCCTTTGGAGTGGAGGAAGGTGAGGTTTTCCTTTATATTCTACTTTGAAGGAAAATAGAAAGTGGAATGGAGCCCTGTACCCCTGCTCTGAGCTTCTGGGGTGAGGTATGTCACAGAGTGTGCTGCTGCCTGCCTGCTGGCCAGGTAGACTCAAGGGTCCCTGCTGGCCTATCCAGACACCTGCCGGGCAGGTGGGACCCTGGGGTGGGCTGAGTGCCGTGAGGGGTAGACAGATGCTGGGCAAGGGTAGGGGCACGTGGCCTCCTAGAGCCTCCCATTGGCAGATGGGATCCCACACCTAGGCCTCAGGAGTGCCTTAGATCACAGCCCTACCCTGCCCCACCGCCACCCCCTGCCCATGCACCATCACAGGCCCCTCACTCCCACCCTCCTCCTCCCCTGCCCACCTGCTCCCCACCCTCTCGTAATCTCCCTCTGCCTCCTTATGCATGGCCTGCAGCCCCCAGAGTGCCCTCTGCTCCTGTGATCCCTCTCGGCCCCTTGTATGGTTGAGGGCTCTTTGTGTTCATCAGGTCTGGGGAAGGAGATACAATCTGTTGTTTCCCACTCTGGAGGCAGCTTGAGAGTTAGCCTCCCCGGAATGCTCACCCCTCGCTGTCCCGGGCAGAGGCTGGAATGGGGCAGCTCCAGCCACGAGGGCGAAGGGGTCACGTGTGCGTTCCTCATCACACCAGGCCGGTTCCCTCCAAAGCGCCAGCCCCTCTGCCCAGTCCACAGGCGCAGCCTTGACTTCTTGCTCAGCATCTGATGGGCACACAGCACCCCACACACACCCACAGCCTCTCCCTATGGCGGGCCCTGGGTGCCTGGCCTGGCAGCAGGAGTCCCCACCTGCTTGAACCCCAGATCTTCTGCTGTCGGCTGGGGGGCCACAGAGCTGGCCTGGTGAGGTTTGGAGCAGCCTCAGGGTAGGCTCGGGAAAGGAGAAGTGAGGGGTTGCTGAGGTCCTCAGGAAGTCCCAGGAACCTTTGCCAGAGCAAACTGTCGTGTTCCCTGCTCTGACCTGGGTCTCCCCACTTCCTCCCAGAGGACTTCTGATGCGGAGGGCACCCCTGGTGTATGGAGTCCCTTGGAACCAGCCAGAAGAGATGGTCTCTTAGAAACTCCACTGCCTCCTGTGAGGGTTTGGGGCTCAAATGGAGGGTGTTAGGTAGCCAGACTTAGGGGGAGGGAGGGGCACACGGCCTGTGTCCTATGGTGGGTGCCAGGATCTGGGCAGTGATTTTGGAGGCTGAGTTGGAGAGGGGACAGGGAGAGGGAAGGAGCCTCCTGGATAACCCTTCCTGGGTGACTGCCTGGGCACAGGGCCGCTCCTCAGGCTTCAGCAGCCTCGGGCTCCTTTTGTACTGGGTGAGCCTTGTGACCTCCCTGAGGCTGCTGCGGCTTTGCTCTCTGTGCGTGGGCTTTAGCCTTTAGGCAGTGGAGCCCGGTGGAGAGTCTGACAGAGGTCCCTGTGGGCCCCTGTCCCACAGGCCTTGCCAAAAAGTCGTGGGGCAGGACTGTGGCAAAGGAGGGGGCTTGACCTACCCCAGGGCGGAGCCCCACTGCTGAACAGTCAGGGTTGTGCTGAGACAGAGGTAAAGAAGGACAGGCACGGGATAGGATGGGCCGAGGCCTCCGGGCCAGACCCGGGCAGGGAGGTGATTTCCCAACCACAAAGACGCAGCAGGGCGAGAGTGCCAATGCCCTGCCGGGTGTCTGCCCGGGGCCTGGAGCTGCTGCCTGTGGGGCAGCTGACGGATTTCTGGATAAGCTCATTCAGGAACAAGAAGAAACAGGACAGACACTGCTTTTCCAAACTCATTTCTAATCAACAAGGCTGGAAATTCCTCTTAGGAGGAAGCAGGTCTTCTTTTGGAGTTTATGGGGAAACTGAAGGGTCTCCATGGCTTCTTCAAACAGGGAAAGCTAAGTTTAAAACATTTAGAACCCATTTAAAAAAAAAACCTTAAAAAGCAATGTGTTAGCTGGGCGCGGTGGCTCACACTTACCACGCCTGTAATCCCAGCACTTTGGGAGGCTGAGGCAGGCAGATCACAAGGTCAGGAGTTCGAGAACATCTTGGCCAACATGGTGAAACCCGGTTTCTACTAAAAATACAAAAATCAGCCAGATGTCCTGGTGGGCACCCGTAGGTAGTCCCAGCTACTCTGGAGGCTAAGGCAGGAGAATTGCTTGAACCCAGGAGGTGGAGGTTGCTGTGAGCCGTGATTGTGTCACTGCACTCCAGTCTGGACAACAAAAGCAAAACTGTCCCCCCCCCCCAAAAAAAAAGCAATGTGGCTTTTGAAAGATGGTGAAGGGACCCTGTGCAATGCTGACTATCCCTGGAGGGGAAGGAAATCAGAGCCCAGGCTGAGAATAACATCCCAAATGCTGCTTGGGAACGATTCTAACCACAAAAGTGACATCCTAACCTGTCCAAAACATGAAAACAAAACAAAACAAATCCTAGAGGGGTCAGCCTTTTCTAGAGAAGACGGTGATGTAAACAGAAGGTGAGGGCAGATAAGATGGCGTGACCGTGAGGTCTCACATCCTCCAAGGGCCATGGTCTCAGATTATACCAGGGCAAGAGCAATGTGAGGACGGGTCCCTGAAGTGCAGGGGGCCGCCCTGAGTGGGCTGTCCCAGGCTGGGTGGTTGTCCCATCCCACCGGCCCTTCTGGGTGCAACCTGGCCTGACCTCGTCTTGGGGACCCCTGACTTGCTTAGCCAACTCGTTCCTGACCGTGCGTTTGCAGGACCTGGAGCCCGCATGACAGTGGACGGGGTGGACTTGGTCTCAGCCACACGTACCAAGTCCCCATCATATCCTCGAGGATGCCACGGAGAGGTGCAGATCCGATGCTGGCCCCACAGTCCCTGTATCTCTGGCATTGGTTTGGGGCCCTGTACCACCAGCGGGGGAGGCCAAGGAGGACTGGGCAAGCTGACTGTGCCGCGGGGGGTGATGTCAGCTGGGGAGGAAGGAGGATAGAGGGTGTGGCCAGAGCTGCAGCTAGGACTCAGTAAGTCTGAGGCTGAAAGAAGGTCAATGAGGAAGGTTCAGCTCTCGCCCTTAGCAGCAGCTTTTGAGGTGCATGCAGTGTAGGCCGAGCCCCTGTTGGTGTCCAGGAAGGTGGCACTTTCTGGTGACCACAATCTCTGCACACATCACTTCACCAGGAGAGCGCCCAACGGCAGAGGAAAGTCCAGCCCTCAGGACAGTGATGGACCACGGGGGTGGGCTGGTGGAAAGCGCACATGACTGGGCAGGAGGGGGCCAACATCTATGCCCTTCCCAGGGCAGACCAGGGCCAAGACTGACCACAGGAGGCGGCCCGCACTGCTACCATCCACATCACTGAGCAGGGCATGAAGGAGCCATCTGGCCCCTGGGAGGGTCACACTGAGCTCACCCTGCATCTGGATCCATCTGGATGGCTGCGGACATCTCACCCCACAGCCTCAGCCTGTCCCCACTGCGCAGGCTTCCCGTTCTGCAGGAGGCTGAGTTTGCCCACCAGAGGGAGTCCCCGCCACCAGCCAGCCAGCCATGCTCAGGCTCACAGGCCTCTCCAGGACACAGCTGGCCATTCAAAGGAACAGATGGGGAGGAGGAGGGGCTGCTCCAGGCAGATGAGGGCATCATGGGAAGTGGATGCTCCTCACAGTGGCTTATCATGGGCTGACTGCAGAAACACAGCACCCTACAGGAGTAGGAGCAGCAGAAGAGAGACCAGGAAGTCTCTCGGTGAGGGCCAGGCAGAAGAATCGAGGATGTTTCAGCAAAGGGGCAGGACACCCAGGGCACATGGGAAGGAGGGGAGGCAGGGCACCCCAGGTCACATGGAGCATGGAGATAGGATTCTGGCTCCCACTCTTGGTGACATTGAAGTGACACCACCGCAGGGCTGTCTCCCGTGAGTTTGGGCCTTGCTTCTCCTGACCCTACCTGGCTTCTCCTGACCCCATCTGGCTTCTTCTGACCCCACCTGGCTTCTCCTGACCCCACTCCTGGACATCTCAGGAGTCTGTCACTCACTAGGACTCTGAGGGCTGGGTTTCTTCAGGAGGAAACTCAGATTCACTTTGTAATGCAATGGCTGATGCTGTGCAGATGGGACCAGGAAGGGTGGGAGCCACTTGAGGAAGAGGGCTGGCCTCCCGTGTCCTCTTTGAATTTGCTGGTAGGAAAACAAAGCCCACTCATCCTGCTGACCCTGGTCACCTTCCTGTGCCCCCAGGATCTGGCTGGAATAGAAGAGTCTTGAGAGGATCTTCCTGTCCCTCCCTTCACCCTGCCCAGTGGGGCGGTGATTGAGACCCCAGCCCGGTGGGCATTGGCAGCAGAGCAGCCTCAAAGGTGGTGGCTGCCATCACCCTGCAGTGTGGCGCTGTCCCCGGGAGGGGCTTGTGTTGGGCTCCAGGGGCACCTGGGCAGAAGGAGGTTCAAGCCAGAGGCTTTTAGTGTGTGCAGGGGCTCCGTGGCCCTGGGTCTGATGTGCTCTAGGACAGGTGTCAGGGAGGTGGCCTGAGAGCAGCTTGGACCCCTCCTCCCAGCCATGGCCTGGAAGGCCCGGGAACTCCTGCCAACAGCCCTTCCTAACTACAAGAGGAAGGGTTGAAGGGGAAGCTCTGTGTGCTCAGGGCTGTGCACACAGGACCCCCTGCCCTGCCCCTTGGATTCCTGGGAGCTGAGCTAAATGCCCCCAGTGCTGCTGGAACCGAGCCAACACGGCAGCCACTGGCCGATGTGGAAGCTTAGGTTTCACACTCTTCTCTTTGAGATGCAATCTTGCTCTATCACCCAGGCAGTGGTGCAGTCTCAGCTCACTGCAACCTCTGCCTCCCGGGTTCAAGCAATTCTCCTGCCTCAGCCTCCTGAGTAGCTGAGATTACAGGCATGAGCCACCATGCCCAGATAATTTTTATATTTTTAGTAGAGACAGGATTTAACCATGTTGGTCAGGTTGATCTTGAACTCCTACCTCAGGTATCTACCTGCCCTGGCCTCCCCAAGTGCCGCAATTACAGGCCTGAGCCACCGTGCCCAGCCGGGTTTCAGTTTTTATTAAAATGAAATAACATGTCCCCGAGCACATTATTTCTGCTCCAGCTGGGAGCTGGGTCCTGGTGCCTGGGGCTTTCCCACACCCCAGGACAGCCCCCTGCCCCTACCCCGAGCTGCCTTGACCCTTCCCTGCCTTGCAAGTTTTCTGGCCCTCTCGCCCGCCCCGCTCACCCGCCCCGCTCACCACAGCCTGCCTTGCAGGGTACGGGCTCAGCCTGGCCTCCCTCCTGAGTGTGCCCAGCTTAGGGTCAGGCTCAGCCAACAGGAGCCTGGGAACAAGGGTGTTTCCTTTGAAAGTCACTTCTGTGTGCCTGGCCATGCCCTCTGAGCAGACTCAGGCCCAGAGGGGAAGGCAGGGCCAGGGCCAGGGTTGCTGGCCTTGGAGGTAAGGAAGGAGCCCCAGAGGCCCCTCCTGGATCTCCTCTCCACTTGACTCCCTCTGTCCCCTGGTCCCCCCAGGACACACAGCACCATTGCCCCTGCCCCCAGTGCCTCTCCTTGGCCCTCTCCCCAGGGCCACTCGCACTAACCCACCTGCTGTTTGCCACAGTCACTGCATCCAGCAGATCCTGGAGGCCGTTCTCCATTGTCACCAAATGGGGGTCGTCCACAGAGACCTCAAGGTAAGTCCCCACCCCACTCTGTGCCAGGTGTCTGTCGTTTGTACCTGCATGCTGTGTACAAGGAAGTGTGAGGGGCTGGACAGTGTGGAGCACCGTGGAGCTTGGAGGGGGTGAGGTGTATGTGTGTGTATGTGTACTTGTGTGCATGTGTGGAGGAGTGTGTGCATGCATGTGCATGTGTATGTGTGTGCACATCCTGTGTGGAGGCATGTGTGTATGCTTATGTTTGTGCATGTGTCATGTGCATGGAATTACGTGTGTGCATGTGCATTGCATGTGTGCACATGGAGGTTTGTGTGTACAGATGTGCATTTCTGGGTGGAGGCGTTGTGTGAGCGTGTGTGCATCCTGCACCTGTGTGGGGGTGTGTGTGTATGTGCATACATAGAGGTGTGAGTGCCTATGTTAATGCATGTGTGGTCACGTGTCTGTGTGCCCGTGTGCATGCATGTATACATATGATGTATGTGCATGCACGTGTGTGGAGAGTGTGTGTGCATGAGTGCATGTGTGTACCAGTATGTACGTGTGTGCAAATGTGTTTGGGCATGTTTGTGTGTGCATGCATCTGTGAATGTGTACATGTGGGTATGTGTGTGCATGTGTGTGTATCCCTGTGTGGGCATGTCTGTACGTGTGCATACGTGTGCACCTGTGTGTTGTGGGGTTGCCTGCACATGGCCCTCCCGACCCCTCTGGGCCTCCAGGGCTGGCGGGAGTAGTCTTCAGAGATCAGCCCATTACACCGAATTCCAGCCTGGGCAATAGAAATCAGCTAGTAGCAAAGGTCCACCCAGGGTCTCCTGTGAGCTCCTGCCAAGCCTCCACTCCGGCAGGTGGGGAACAGGTGACAGAGAGCTGACTCCTCTGGGAGCAGGGTGGCGAGAGCAGGACTCGCCAGTATCTGCCATGTCATCCCAGCCCTTTCTCCAAATCTCTGCCCCCAGCTCAGGTCTGGGCTAAGCAGTTCTGGGCTCTGTTCAAAAGAAGGTTGGTCACCCCCCAGGGCAGAGGGTGGCCTCTCAGAAGCTTCGCTGTCGCTCCCTTCCTCCCTCCCTCTCCTTCCTCCAATCTCCTTTCCTCCTTCTTCAACTCCACCTCCCCCAAGGCTTGGGTCAGCCTGCTGCTTCTCTGTAGACAGGCAAGCGATGTGGACCCCGGGCCCATCACCCCGGCAGCATTTAAGACCAACCTGCCCATTGGTTTTCATGCTGAATGGGGGTCACACCCTTCCTTAGGCCATCAATGCAGGGCTGCTCGGGGAGAGTGTCACACCAAGAGCAGATCCAGGACCCTCTCCTGCGCCCTTCACATGCCCCCATGCCCCCGCTCCCTCTCATCTCTGCATTCCAAGCTTGTCCTGCTGTGTCTCATCTGAGCCGGCCTCACTCAGGCACCTTTGGGAGGAGAAGCCCCCCCGGTGCTCCCCTCAGGGCTACATGGGTTGGTGCCAGGACTCAGTGGTTCTTTTGTGAGGAGACTTGGGCACTTTCCTACCAGACTCCATGATTTATCTGGTTAACTTTGGGGCCAAGGCACAGAAGTGGAGATCAGTGCTACCACCTCCCCAATTTGGAGGACAGGCAGAATTCTTGCTGTCTTAACCTCCTGTTGAGGGGGACAGAATATCCTTTTGTCCTGGACAGAAATCCACCGTCTTGATCGTGACAGCCCAGGAAGCAGCTGAGTGGTGGGGTTGCTCACCACACTGGGGAGGGTGACAGAGAGCAGAGGGCAGTTGATGCCATCCCAGGGGAGCCAGTGAGGAGCATCAGGTTGGGCATCGCTGGATGGCCCAGCAGGGGTGAGCACAGCCTCAAAGCTACCCTGGAGCCTCCAGGCCTTCTTGCCCAGTGCTTCCTATGGCCTACGTTCATTTAATGCTCCGTATTCTCTTCGGAAGAACTGCTGGTCTGTTTCCTCCAGGGAGGGGGACACATGTGGCAAGTCTGCTTTGGGCTGGGCAGAGAAATGCAGCCATTGCTCCCTCTGCCTGCGGTCCCTGCCCCCTCCTCTGTCCTTTTCCATGCGGGTGCACAGACAGCGTGGGGCCCCCAACCCACTCACATTGGCAAAATTGCCACATCCAGAGGCCTGTGGGTTGGTGCTTAGTGAACAGGGATGCATGTGTTCCAGCCTTCTGGGCCCCCAAGGAGACAAAGAGGTGGAGGTAGGGGACAGGAGCGCCTAACGCTGCCCTGTCAAGGGGGCACACGGCCTCATTCCTCCTGCTCAGTAGGGCGTGGTTATAGTTCCCAAGGAAGCTCTGGGTTTCTGCTGAGGGGCACTCACAGCTCGGGGTTGTGGCAGTCTTTCCACATGGGGAGAGCGTATTTCATTCATTCTGGGGGCCACTTTTTCACATTTCAAGATTTCTGAGGTTTATCAGTGTTAAAAGTGACTGGGGTGGCTGTGTTTCGTCTTTTATGGTGGCACATCAAGTGGCAGTATGATCCCGAGGGCAATGCATCAGATGGAAGCAGTGCCAGGACAGCAGGACACTCACCAGGGCAAAGGGGCAGCCTGGGAGGCTGGCCAAGGGGACCGGAGAGCCCCAGGGAGCCCCCTGCTGGTCAGGGACAAGGAAGGCCTGCCGCCGAGAGACGCCTCCACTGGGAGGTAGTGAGGCTGATGGGTAGGCCAGACCCCTGTGGGGTTCTAAGGCTGGCGTAGGAAGGTCCCAGGGGATTCAGTGGCCCTGGGACCCCCTCAGGTCCTCAGTGCTAAGTGTCCCCAGTCCGGGCAGCAGCCTCCTTGGCCGCTGCTGCAGGATTGGGAGCAGATGTCCTTCTGGCTTAAGGGCACTGCTCCCTGTGTCGGCCTGAGTAACTGCCCCCACCTGTGGACACCCAGCAGGTGGGGGCTCAGTGCAGGGCCCCCTTCCTGCCCCATGTGGTGGGGCTGACCAGAGCCAGGAGGACTTGTTGGGTGGATGTCCTGGGCTGCCCCTAGAGCTGTAGCCCCTGGGGGCTTCTCCTTGCCCTTTGGGGGTCACCATCTCAGCAGGAAATACCTGAACCTCCCCTCAAGCAGCCCCCTCCCCATATCCCAAGTCTCTGGGGAATGGTAAACAGGGAGGGGAGGGAGGGCTGTTGCAGCCCCTCAGCCAGTGGGAGTCCGAGGGCCACGGGAGCCCCCAGCCACTGCTCAGCCCCCGTGCTGTGGGAACTTTCAGTTTGCTTGTGGTTTTGATCCAAATGGCCCCCAGATTGCCCTTCCAGGGTATGGGGATCCAGGCTTAGGCTGAGAACCAACTTTCGTCCAAAAGGCCAGAGCTGCTGTCCCTGTCCCCAGGGACAGAGGGGCTGTGGGCTTGCGGGCCCAGCATCTGAAACTCTGAGGTAAAGGCTCCGCCATGCCCTGCAGACACCATGGGGCGGGGCTCAGACCTGTGCATCTGTCTCTTGCAAACCACTGTTTTCTCTGTTTTGTGACCCCCTAACCCATAACACCTCTGGGTTTAAACAACGTGCACCCTTGTGCGGGTCACCTCCCTGCAGCCGGAGAACCTGCTCCTGGCCAGCAAGTGCAAAGGGGCTGCAGTGAAGCTGGCAGACTTCGGCCTGGCTATCGAGGTGCAGGGGGACCAGCAGGCATGGTTTGGTGAGTGCCAGGGGCAGGAGTTGTTGGCTGGCAGTTGGCAGAGTGGGCAGTGGCGCTGACAGCCCCTCGTGGCCTCTTCTCTCTCTAGGGTTTGCTGGCACACCAGGCTACCTGTCCCCTGAGGTCCTTCGCAAAGAGGCATATGGCAAGCCCGTGGACATCTGGGCATGTGGTGAGGCCAGGCCCGAGTGGGGGTGGGGCGGGATCTTGGGTATTTCAGGGCTTCCCACCTACATTCTGGAGCATGCGGTGACCAGCACGCGTTGCTCTGATCTGGGTTTATCTGTGTCCGACCTGCCCTTGAGCTGCCCTGGCAGGGGTCTGCCTACACAGCCGGGAGCCCCCTTCCCACTCAGATTAGAATTGCTTACATACCCTGGCGCACCCCAGTGCTCGCCTGCGCTCAGCAGAGGTCTGGTCCAGAAGTGTGATGGGAGGACGGGAATGGAGAGGAGAGGTCAGCGGCTGTCGGGGCATGGGCAGGACCACCTCCTTGGGCCAGGGTCACCTACCACAGAGGTGGGGGAGCAGCAGAGGGGGTTGGTGTCACCGCCATCCCTGTGATAGTGTGGGTGCGGGGCAGGGTGTGGGGGCTGGCTGTGCCTTTCTGCCCCAGTGTCTGCTGCACAGGTGGGGGCAAAGGAATGCTAGGGACCTCAGTGCCCTCCCAGGGCCACAGGAGCCAGGCAGTGAGGACGCAGGGCATGGGCTCCATGGACGGCGGCACCCTGCAAGTGGCCGCGGTGCTCACAGGCCCCGTCCGCAGGGGTGATCCTGTACATCCTGCTTGTGGGCTACCCACCCTTCTGGGACGAGGACCAGCACAAGCTGTACCAGCAGATCAAGGCCGGCGCCTATGACGTGAGTGCACCAGCCCGGCTCCGAGTGCTCCCTTCCTCTGGGTGTGGCTGGGTGAGGGCAGCATGGGAAGAGGCAAGGAGTGGGGTGCGGCCAGGCCCTGGGTCCTGCTCTCCCAGATTCATGGCCGGAGATAAAGCCCCTTGGAGAATTCTGGCCCCTGCCCAAGAGGGGGCTTCAGGCCCGGCCTGGGCACTGTTTCCTTCTGCAGTTCCCATCCCCTGAGTGGGACACTGTCACTCCTGAAGCCAAAAACCTCATCAACCAGATGCTGACCATCAACCCTGCCAAGCGCATCACAGCCCATGAGGCCCTGAAGCACCCGTGGGTCTGCGTGAGTCGCCCTTGGTGCCCATGGCGGGGAGGGGACTCCTGGTGGAGGTGGCCTTGGACCACTCCCCTGGCGAGGGCCCCAAGAGGATCCTATTCCTGATATCCAAGACCTCCCCTGGGTCCCCTGGTGCTCCTTGTGGCCTCTGGCTTGGGACACACCAGCACGTTTGTGAGGCCTGGGGCTTGGAGGTCACTGGAGGGTAGCAGCGGTCTCTTCCTCCAACTGCAGTCCTGTCTGTGAGGGACAGAGTGGGCGAGGCAAGGGAAGTCCCAGGCAGGTGGGGACAGACGGCCGTTGCTGCAATGGTGGCTGATCACGTGGGTACCCCTGGATACTGCAAGCCTTGCTGCCCCGGCCTCTCCCCTGCGCCTGGGGCTCCTGGCTGCCATGTGACCACCCTTTCCCCACAGCAACGCTCCACGGTAGCTTCCATGATGCACAGACAGGAGACAGTGGAGTGTCTGAAAAAGTTCAATGCCAGAAGAAAGCTCAAGGTGAGGCCCTGGCCCCTAGTCCCCAGAATAGCCATGCTTCCCTGCGTCCCCCTGGGCTGGAGCGGTGGGGCCTTGGAAGGGTCTGGGCAGACCTAGGGGCTGCTGCTACCCCCAGGACTGAGTGTTAGCAAGTCCCAGACCAGATGCATTAGGTGAACTCGGCCCAGCTTGGGAACGAGTCCAGAGGTGCCCTGGGGCAGGCACGGCTCCCCCTAGTCATCTGTGCCACCTCCGAGCACCCCTTGGAGGGGTTGTCTTAAAGCACTCGCTGCAGGCTCCGTACCTGGGCTCTGCAGGCAGCACATGTCCCCTGGCAGTCACACATACGCTTTAGTACAAGTGAGTCCGAAGCTTCCGGCTCAGACAGGTTTGGGAGGGAGAGCAGAGTTGGGTGGGCTGGCGGAGGTCAGGGAGGGAGGTGGGCACCAGTAGGGTATCCGACCTGCCTGCTTTGGCCAGGGCTGGCTCAGACAGCCGCATTCGGGCAGTCCCTCTCTGCATGGACTCCGGGCTGGGGCTTGCTGCCTGACTGCCCTCTGCTGGTCTCTGCGGGGTTCTCCCTGGAACCCCCAGGACTGCTGCCCTTGCTCTAAGCCTGTCAGGAAAAGAAAGGGGCTGTCGGGGAACTGGACCCTAGAGGAGCTGCCGTGGTGACCAGCGGTTCTGGTAACCCCTGAGGCTTGAGGGATCTTGAAGCAGTTAGAAGCTATAGTTGGCCCACAGGTTTAGGTCCAGGGTCTGTGTAATTCTGGAAACAGGTGAGTTATTGCAGTGCGGCTGCTGGGTTCCTAGAGCTCTTGCCTCTCTGGAAGGCTGAGGTCATGTCCTGCAGATGCCCATGAGGCTGGGTATCTGGGCAGATGGACAGGGGTCTTATCCTGGCCAGAAGCCAGCAGAGAACACTGGCGACACAGCCACCGTTTTATCTGTGTCTCTCCCCAGGGGGCCATCCTCACCACCATGCTGGCCACACGGAATTTCTCAGGTGAGCCTTTCTTCTCCAGGGAGACAGGCACTGCCCCCTCCCTGCAGCCCATGCGGGAGAGCGCCTCCTTCCTCGCCAGTCCCCCACTCCTCCTCTGCAGCATGCCCGCCCTCGCCCTCGGAGTCTGCCCTCGGCTCTGACACCCACTGCCCACTTGGCCCCGCTGGGCTCCCTCCTTGAGCGACACAGGGTCCTGCCCCCCAGCCCATCACCTTCGTGCGGGGTCTGTGTCCCTCCACCCCTTGAACGCGAGCATCTGTGCCCCTCACTGGGGCTCGCAGCGTCGCGTGTGTCTGTCCAGGCATTTGTCGGACATCTGTGTGGCCTCCTTGTCATTTCGAGTGCTCTGAGCAGTGTGTTTTGTGCGGGAGGTGGGCAGGGCGATGCGGGGTGATGCGGGAAGCTCAGGGGCCTCCTTCCAAGTTCTGGATGAGCTGCAGCCTCCTGCCCCGGCCGCTCAGGATGGGTGGTTGGGAAGCAAGTTCTCTTGGGGGAGGGGGGTCTGTTATAGACCCCCGAGGCCCAGGGCGCAGGCAGACCCATCTGGGGCTTGAGGTTAGCCCCAGAGTGGAGCCGGCAGCCCAGGCCTGGACAAGCTGTGCCCGTGGCTTCTCCGTCGTCCAACACTCAGTGTGCGAGCGTCTGTGATCCGTCTCTCTTGTTGTCCGTTTGCGTTTGGCACTCCCCAACCCAACCCCCATCCTGTTACTTTTGCTGTGATGCTGTACTGCCGGGAACGCGTGCACACGGTCACACCAACACTAATAGGACTGTCCTGTCTGCTCTGTGCCCACCACGCCCTTCGGCATGAGAAGCCCCCACTGGGGTTTCTAAGGAGAAAGGAGGCAAATGCTTTTCCGTGTCAATCAGTCCAATTCTGTTTCTACTCTCTCGAGCAAAGGATTCTGGAACCATCTGTCACCTAAACTTTAACTCTAATCTTCTTCTGCTTCCTTTGTCTCTTTTCTTCCCTTACCTCGCCCACCCCTCGTCTGTGTCCGCCCACCCCTCCCTCCCCTTCGTCTCTAACCCGGTGCTAACAGTGGGCAGACAGACCACCGCTCCAGCCACAATGTCCACCGCGGCCTCCGGCACCACCATGGGGCTGGTGGAACAAGGTAGATGTGTCTCGACCAGCGTCCCGCCGCTCCCGCCCATCCCTCCTGCCAGCATGCAGCCCCCTGCTGCACGCAGCCGCTGGCTGGGTTCCAGAGCCGCCCCAGAGGCCGCCAGGCCCCCGGGAGCCCCTGCTCCCGTGTGGTCTCATCCCAGCAGAGCCCACTACAAGCGCAGGGAGTCAGTCCCCGAGGCTCCTTGCCTGTAAGAGGAGGGGCTGGGATAGGTGACCCCTGGGCCATGCCAAGCCCTTCTGGTCCTGGCCCCTGAGGTTTGGGGGTCTGGAGACCCCCATTGAGAATGGCCTGGACCCCACAGGGAGCCACTGGGCCTGCTGCTGGGGGTGTCTGAATCCTGAAAGTAGAGCCTTGGGGAGCAGGGCCAGAGAGGCAGAGGCCCTTGGGGCAGACCCACACCGGCCCCTCAGGGCCGCACGGAGACGGTGGTCTGTGCTGCTGATTCCCACACATGCATGTCGGCCCTGAGCACCCCCAGGACAGGCTGCTCTGGAGCAGGGTGGGAGCTTCAGGCACCCTGAAGAGACTTTCAAGGCTTCCTCTTGGGTTGTTTCTGCAAAGTCCTCCTCCCCTGGCCCCACACCCTGTGAGGGAGAAGGCCAGCTCTGCCCACCTGCTCCCCTGGGCTATGCAGGGCCAGAGGCCCGAGGCCCAGGTTGGCTTCTGCCCACCTGCTGGCTTGTGACCATGGGCAGATCCCATGAGGGTTAGGGACCCCAAGACCTCCTTGCAGCTGCAGCTCGAGCTGAGGACTGGTGAAAACTTAGGGCAGGCCAAGCTGGCAACTCCTGGGCATGGAACACAGAGGGCCGACCCCAGGTCCTCCCTGGGCTGAGCAGCTGAGTTCCCTGTCAGTGCCTCCAACATGGGCTGGGGACCAGACAGAGGTTCCAGGGTGCTGGGGACTGTCTTCCCCAGGCCCCCTCATGACCCCACAGGGTGAACAGCCCAGCCTTCCCAGCCAGAGAAGCCTCCTCCTGAGGAGGCCCAGGCCGTCCTCGGGGAGGGGAGGGCAGCCCGTTCTCCATGAGCCCAGTGGGCACGTCCAGCAGGCAGCACCCCGGGAGGGTCCTCCCACGTCTGCTGCATTTGACAGGGCTTTCCAGAGCACAGGCGGGAGGGGCTGTGATTAGAAAAGGGTGAGACTAGTGGCTTCTGGG